>NC_140997.1:118947284-119251656 GCF_052327205.1 Somniosus microcephalus | reverse complement strand
GAAGAGGTCTTTTAGATAGATATACACATTACACTCACACACCACATTATATTGACATACTGTTACACTGACACACCACACTACATCAACACAGCACATTACCGTAAAATACACCACATTACACTGACCCAGCACATTACACTGACCCAACACGGCTCTCCCCGGGCACAGTGTCCCGTGCCGACGGGCGACTCTCCCCGGGGCACAGTGTCCCGTGCCGACGGGCGACTCTCCCCGGGCACAGTGTCCCGTGCCGACGGGCGACTCTCCCCGGGCACAGTGTCCCGTGCCGACGGGCGACTCTCCCCGGGCACAGTGTCCCGTGCCGACGGGCGACTCTCCCCGGGCACAGTGTTCCGTGCCGACGGGCGACTCTCCCCGGGCACAGTGTCCCGTGCCGACGGGCGACTCTCCCCGGGCACAGTGTCCCGTGCCGACGGTGCGACTCTCCCCGGGCACAGTGTCCCGTGCCGACGGGCGACTCTCCCCAGGCACAGTGTCCCGTGCCAACGGGCGACTCTCCCCGGGCACAGTGTCCCATGCCAACGGGCGACTCTCCCCGGGCACAGTGTCCCGTGCCGACGGGCGACTCTCCCCGGGCACAGTGTCCCATGCCAACGGGCGACTCTCCCCAGGCACAGTGTCCCGTGCCAACGGGCGACTCTCCCTGGGCACAGTGTCCCGTGCCGACGGGCGACTCTCCCCGGGCACAGTGTCCCATGCCAACGGGCGACTCTCCCCGGGCACAGTGTCCCGTGCCGATGGGCGACTCTCCCCGGGCACAGTGTCCCGTGCTGACGGGCGACTCTCCCCGGGCACAGTGTCCCATGCCGACGGGCGACTCTCCCCGGGCACAGTGTCCCGTGCCAACGGGCGACTCTCCCCGGGCACAGTGTCCCGTGCCGACGGGCGACTCTCCCCGGGCACAGTGTCCCGTGCCGACGGGCGACTCTCCCCGGGCACAGTGTCCCGTGCCGACGGGCGACTCTCCCCAGGCACAGTGTCCCGTGCCGACGGGCGACTCTCCCCGGGCACAGTGTCCCGTGCCGACGGGCGACTCTCCCCGGGCACAGTGTCCCGTGCCGACGGGCGACTCTCCCCGGGCACAGTGTCCCGTGCCGACGGGCGACTCTCCCCGGGCACAGTGTCCCGTGCCGACGGGCGACTCTCCCCAGGCACAGTGTCCCGTGTGGTCCAGTACATTTTTCTTTCGTCTCAAGGTCAACTCATTTCTAATATGTCTAATGAGAAATTTGCAGAAAATTCAGATTGAGATATGTAGTTCTAACAGAAATGGAAAAATAGATTGAAAATTAAATGATTGAAATTATTCCAACATAGCTTGCAGAGTAATCAATATGCCCAGTAAATGCATTTTGCATCTGTAGTGAATTATATCTGAAAATACTTAATGTTTCAAATTGAAATTATTTTCCATAGGAAAAAATGATAACACGTTCAGAACATTTTTCATTGTCATTATGTTATCCAATGCTCAGAACATGAAAGACTTACCAGTTAGAATTATACCCTTGGAGAAACAAAGTACACCAACATCTTTTAAAATATGGTGCCCAAATACATGGTTTATTAGAATGTTCCATTATCTGTCCATTCAGTATTTTGCTAAACATCGTTTCCCTGGGTAAAGCAATGGGATCTGATCTATTTAAGAATGTTTTAACTACGAGTAAAAAATAATTGCAGTGTTAAAATAGTAAGTAAGATCAACGTTTAAAGTTCAAAATAAAATGTTGTATTATATTATAAGTGATCTCAACAAATCAGTAATATACAGTATATTATATATAAAAACATTTCCTGTTACATTCCTATGCTCACATTTGTAACGGAAAGTGCCTTTGTAAACTTTTCACGCTGTAGCTACATCTTGCTGCCAGTGCTGGTGCTGTGCAGAGGGTGTAATTGCAGCGTGACAGGTTTACATTGGAAGTTTCAATAATAAATGTGGATATAGGAATTTAAGAAAGAAGAAGAGCTTGCTTTTATATAATGCCTTTCATGACTTTAGGATGTCCCAAAGTGCTTCACATCCAATTCAATACTTCTGGAGTACAGTCACTGTTGTGATGCTTTCACCAAGTCTTCACTCTCACTGCCATTGAGTCTTCACGCTCGCCATTACCGAGTCTTCACTCTTGGCAGTGGCATGGCTCAGTTGGTAGCTCTCTCACCTGAGTCAGAAGGTCGTGGGTTCAAGCCCCACACCAGAGACTTGCGCTCAAAATCCAGGCTGACACTCCAGTGCAGTATTCAGGAAGAGCTGCACTGTCAAAGGTGCCATCTTTCAGATGAGACGTTAAACCGAGGCCCCGTCAGCTCTCTCGGGTGGATGTCAAAGATCCCATGGCACTATTTCGAAGAAGAACAGGGGAGTTATCCCCAGTGTTCTGGCCAATATTTATCCCTCAATCAACATCACTAAGAATCAGATTATCTGGTCATCATCACATTGCTGTTTGTGAGAGCTTGTTGTGTGCAAATTGGCTGCTGTATTTTCTACATTACAACAGTGGCTAAACTTCAAAAATATTTCATTGGCTGTAAAGCACTTTGGGACGTCCTGAGGTCATGAAAAGTTCTATATCTCTCGCTATTACCAAGTTTTCACGCTCCCTGTCAGGGTCTTCACTCTTGCTGTCACTGAATCTTTGCTATCTCTGTGCCTTCACTCTCGCTGTCACCAAGTCTTTACTCTCACTGTCATTGAGTCTTCACACTCGATGTCAGCGAGTCTTCACTCTCTATCGGCAATCTTCACTCTCGCTGTCACCGAGTCTTCACTCTTGCTTCCTGAGTCTCCACTCTTGCTGTCACCAAGACTTCACTCTCACTATTGGCGAGTCTTCACTCTCGCTGTCATCGAGACTTCACTCTCACTATTGGCGAGTCTTCACTCTCTCTATCACCGAGACTTCACTCTCGCTTCCTGAGTCTTCACTCTTGCTATCGGCGAGTCTTCACTCTCACTATTGCGAGTCTTCACTCTCACTGTCGACGAGTCTTCACTCTCACTGTCGACGAGTCTTCACTCTCACCATCGGCGAGTCTTCACTCTCTATTGGTGAGTCTTCACTCTCACTGCCACCAAGTCTTCTCTCTCTCTATTGGCAAGTCTTCACTCTCGCTGTCACAGAGTCTTCACTCCCACTATCACCGAGTCTTCACTCTCTCTATTGGTGAGTCTTCACTCTCTCTATCAGCAATCTTCACTCTCGCTGTCATCGAGTCTTCACTCTCGCATCCTGAGTCTTCACTCTTGCTGTCACTGAGACTTCACTCTCACTATTGGCGAGTCTTCACTCTCACTATTGGCGAGTCTTCACTCTCACTATCGGTGAGTCTTCACTCTCACTATTAGCAAGTCTTCGCCCTCTCTATTGGCGAGTCTTCGTTCTCACTGTTCGCGAGTCTTCACTCTCTCTATTGGTGAGTCTTCTCTCTCTATTGGTGAGTCTTCACTCTCACTGTCGGTGAGTCTTCACTCTCTCTATTGGTGAGTCTTCCCTCTCACTGTCGGCGAGGCTTCCCTCTCCCTGTCGGCGAGTCTTCCCTCTCACTGTCGGCGAGTCTTCCCTCTCACTGTCGGCGAGTCTTCCCTCTCACTGTCGGCGAGTCTTCCCCCTCACTGTCGGCGAGTCTTCCCTCTCGCTGTCGGCGAGGCTTCCCTCTCACTGTCGGCGAGTCTTCTCTCTCACTGTCGGCAAGACTTCCCTCTCACTGTCGGCGAGTCTTCTCTCTCACTGTCGGCGAGTCTTCCCTCTCACTGTCGGCGAGTCTTCCCTCTCACTGTCGGCGAGTCTTCCCTCTCACTGTCGGCGAGGCTTCCCTCTCACTGTCGGCGAGTCTTCCCTCTCACTGTCGGCGAGTCTTCCCTCTCACTGTCGGCGAGTCTTCCCTCTCACTGTCGGCGAGGCTTCCCTCTCGCTGTCGGCGAGACTTCCCTCTCGCTGTCGGCGAGGCTTCCCTCTCACTGTCCGCGAGGCTTCCCTCTCGCTGTCGGCGAGTCTTCCCCCTCTCTAGTGGCGACTCTTCACACTCTCATTGTCGGTGAGTCTTCACTCTCGCTGTTGGGGAGTCTTCACTCTCGCTGTTGGTGAGTCTTCACTCTCGCTGTTGGTGAGTGTTCACTCTCGCTGTCACCGAGTCTTCACTCTCGCTGTCACTGAGTCTTCATTCTCACTATCGGCGAGTCTTCACTCTCGCTGTTGGGGAGTCTTCACTCTCGCTGTTGGTGAGTCTTCACTCTCGCTGTTGGGGAGTCTTCACTCTCGCTGTTGGGGAGTCTTCACTCTCGCTGTTGGTGAGTCTTCACTCTCGCAGTTGGTGAGTCTTCACTCTCGCTGTCACCGAGTCTTCACTCTCGCTGTTGGGGAGTCTTCACTCTCGCTGTCACCGAGTCTTCACTCTCGCTGTTGGTGAGTCTTCACTCTCACTGTCGGTGAGTCTTCACTCTCGCTGTCAGCGAGTCTTCACTCTCGCTGTCAGCGAGTCTTCGCTCTCACTATCGGCGAGTCTTCACTCTCGCTGTCACCGAGTCTTCACTCTCACTGTCGGCGAGTCTTCACTCTCACTGTCGGCGAGACTTCACTCTCGCTGTCACCGAGTCTTCACTCTCACTGTCGGCGAGTCTTCGCTCTCACTATCGGCGAGTCTTCACTCTCACTGTCAGCAAGTCTTCACTCTCACTATGAGCAAGTTTTCACTCTCTCTATTGGCGAGTTCAGGGCTGGGAGTGTGGGGCGAGTTCAGGGCTGGGAGTGTGGGGCGAGTTCAGGGCTGGGAGTGTGGGGTGAGTTCAGGGCTGGGAGTGTGGGGCGAGTTCAGGGCTGGGAGTGTGGGGCGAGTTCAGGGCTGGGAGTGTGGGGTGAGTTCAGGGCTGGGAGTGTGGGGTGAGTTCAGGGCTGGGGGTGTAGGGTGAGTTAAGGGCTGGGAGTGTGGGCTGAGTTCAGGGCTGGGAGTGTGGGCTGAGTTCAGGGCTGGGAGTGCGGGGTGAGCGAAGGGCTCATTGTGGGGTGAGTTCAGGGCTGGGAGTGTGGGCTGAGTTCAGGGCTGGGGGTGTGGGGTGAGTTCAGGGCTGGGAGGCTGGGTGAGTTCAGGGCTCATTGTGGGCTGAGTTCAGGCCTGGGAGTATGGAGTGAGTTCAGGGCTGGGAGTGTGGAGTGAGTTCAGGGCTGGGAGTGTGGAGTGAGTTCAGGGCTGGGAGTGTGGAGTGAGTTCAGGGCTGGGAGTGTGGAGTGAGTTCAGGGCTGGGAGTGTGGAGTGAGTTCAGGGCTGGGAGTGTGGAGTGAGTTCAGGGCTGGGAGTGTGGAGTGAGTTCAGGGCTGGGAGTGTGGGCTGAGTTCAGGGCTGGGAGTGTGGGGTGAGTTCAGGGCTGGGCATGTGGGGTGAGTTCAGGGCTGGGAGTGTGGGGTGAGCTAAGTGCTCAGTGTGGGATGAGTGCAGGGTTCGGAGTGTGGGGTGAGTTCAGAAATGGGAGTGTGGAGTGAGTTCGGGGCTGGGAGTGTGGGGTGAGTTCAGGGCTGGGAGTGTGGAGTGAGTTCAGGGCTGGGAGTGTGGAGTGAGTTCAGGGCTGGGAGTGTTGAGTGAGTTCAGGGTGCAGTGTGGAGTGATTTCAGGCCTGGGAGTGTGGAGTGAGTTCAGGGCAGGGAGTGTGGAGTGGGTTCAGGGCTGGAAGTGTGGAGTGAGTTCATGGCTGGAGTGTGGGGTGAGTTCAGGGCTGGGAGTGTGGAGTGAGTTCAGGGCTGGGAGTGTGGGGTGAGTTCAGGGCGGGGAGTGTGGAGTGAGTTCAGGGCAGGGAGTGTTGAGTGAGTTCAGGGTGCAGTGTGGAGTGATTTCAGGCTTGGGAGTGTGGAGTGAGTTCAGGGCAGGGAGTGTGGAGTGGGTTCAGGGCTGGAAGTGTGGAGTGAGTTCATGGCTGGAGTGTGGGGTGAGTTCAGGGCTGGGAGTGTGGAGTGAGTTCAGGGCTGGGAGTGTGGGGTGAGTTCAGGGCGGGGAGTGTGGAGTGAGTTCCGGGCTGGGAATGTGGGGTGAGTTCAGGGCTGGGAGTGTGGGGTTAGTTAAGGGCTGGGAGTGTGGGATGAGTTCAGGGCTGGGAGTGTGGAGTGAGTTCAGGGCTGGGAGTGTGGGGTGAGCTAAGGGTTCAGTGTGGGGTGAGTGTAGGGCTGGGAGTGTGGGGCAAGTTCAGGGCTGGGAGTGTGGGATGAGTTCAGGGCTGGGAGTGTGGGGTGAGTTCAGGGCTGGGAGTGTGAGGCGAGTTCAGGGCTGGGAGTGTGGGGCGAGTTCAGGGCTGGGAGTGTGGAGTAAGTTCAGGGCTGGGGGTGTGGAATGAGTTTGGGGCTCAGTATGGGATGAGTTCAGGGCTGGGAGTGTGGGTTGAGTTCGGGGCTGGGAGTGTGGGGTCAGTTCAGGGCTCAGTGTGGCGCGAGTTCGGGGCTGAATGTGGGGCGAGTTCAGGGCTGGGAGTGTGGAGTGAGTTCTGGGCTGGGAGTGTGGAGTGAGTTCGGTGCTCAGTGTGGGGCGAGTTCAGGGCTGGGAGTGTGGGGTGAGTTCAGGGCTGGGAGTATGGGGTGAGTTCAGGGTTCAGTTTGCTGTGAATTCAGGGCTGGGAGTGTGGGGTGAGTTCAGGGCTGGGAGTGTGGAGTGAATTCAGGGCTGGGAGTGTGGCGTGAGTTCAGGGCTGGGAGTGTGGAGTGAGTTCGGGGCTCAGTGTGGGGCGAGTTCAGGGCTGGGATTGTGGAGTGAGTTCAGGGCTCAGTGTGGGGTGAGGTCAGGGCTGAGAGTGTGGGGTGAGTTCAGGGCTGGGAGGGTGGGGTGAGTTCAGGTCTGGGAGGGTGGGGTGAGTTCAGGTCTGGGAGTGTGGGGTGAGTTCAGGGGTCACTGTGGAGTGAGTTCAGGGCTGGGAGTGTGGGGTGAGTTCAGGGCTCAGTGTGGAGTGAGTTCAGGGCTGGGAGTGTGGGCTGAGTTCAGGGCTGGGAGCGTGGAGTGAGTTCAGGGCTGTGAGTGTGGGCTGAGTTCAGGGCTGGGAGTGTGGGCTGAGTTCAGGGCTGGGAGTGTGGGCTGAGTTCAGGGCTCAGTGTGGGGTGGGTTCGGGGCTGGGAGTGTGGGGCGAGTTCAGGGCTATGAGTGTGGGGGGAGTTCAGGGCTCAGTGTGGAGTGAGTTCAGGGCTGGGAGTGTGGGGTGAGTTCAGGGCTGGTAGTTTGGAGTGAGTTCAGGGCTGGGAATGTGGAGTGAGTTCAGGGCTGGGAGTGTGGGGTGAGTTCAGGGCTTGGAGTGTGGGGTGAGTTCAGGGCTGGGAGTGTGGAGTGAGTTCAGGGCTGGGAGTGTGGGGTGAGTTCAGGGCTTGGAGTGTGGAGTGAGTTCAGGGCTGGGACTTTGGGGTTAGTTCAGGGCTGGGCGTTTGGGGTGAGTTCAGGGCTGGGAGTGCGGAGTGAGTTCAGGGCTGGTAGTGTGGGGTTCGTTCAGGGCTGGGCGTTTGGGGTGAGTTCAGGGCTCGGACTGTGGGGTTAGTTCAGGGCTGGGAGTGTGGGGTGTGTTCAGGGCTGGGAGTCTGGAGAGAGTTCGGGGCTCAGTGTGGGGCGAGTTCAGGGCTGGGAGTGTGGAGTGAGTTCAGGGCTGGGAGTGTGGAGTAAGTTCAGGGCTGGGGGTGTGGAATGTGTTTGGGGCTCAGTGTGGGACGGGTTCAGGGCTGGGAGTATGGGATGAGTTCAGTGCTGGGAGTGTGGGGTGAGTTCAGGGCGGGGAGTGTGGCGTGAGTTCGGGGCTGGGAGTGTGGGGTCAGTTCAGGGCTCAGTGTGGGGCGAGTTCGGGGCTGAGTGTGGTGCGAGTTCAGGGCTGGGAGTGTGGGGTGAGTTCGGGGCTGGGAGTGTGGGGTGAGTTCAGGGCTCAGTGTGGGGCGAGTTCGGGGCTGAGTGTGGTGCGAGTTCAGGGCTGGGAGTGTGGGGTGAGTTCAGGGCTGGGAGTGTGGGGGGAGTTCAGGGCTGGGAATGTGGGGTGAGTTCAGGGCTGGGAGTGTGGGGGGAGTTCAGGGCTGGGAATGTGGGGTGAGTTCAGGGCTGGGAGTGTGGAGTGAGTTCAGGGCTGGGAGTGTGCGGTGAGTCCAGGCTTGGGAGTGTGGAGTGAGTTCAGGGCTGGGAGTGGGAAGTGAGTTCGGGGCTCAGTGTGGGGCGAGTTCAGGGCTGGGGTGGTGGAGTGAGTTCAGGGCAGGGAGTGTGGAGTGAGTTCAGGGCTCAGTGTGGGGTGAGTTCAGGGCTGGGAGTGTGGGGTGGGTTCAGGGGTCACTGTTAAGCGAGTTCAGGACTGGGAGTGTGGGGTGAGTTCAGGGCTCAATGTGGAGTGAGTTCAGGGCGGGGGGTGTGGGGTGAGTTCAGGGCTGGGAGTGTGGAGTGAGTTCAGGGCTGGGAGTGTGGGCTGAGTTCAGGGCTGGGAGTGTGGGCTGAGTTCAGGGCTGGGAGTGTGGGGTGGTTCAGGGCTGAGAGTGTAGGGTGAGTTCAGGGCTGGGAGTGTGGGGTGAGTTCAGGGCTGGGAGTGTGGGGTGAGTTCAGGGCTGGGAGTGTGGGGTGAGTTCAGGGCTGGGAGTGTGGGGTGAGTTCAGGGCTGGGAGTGTGGTGTGGTTCAGGGCTGAGAGTGTAGGGTGAGTTCAGGGCTGGGAGTGTGGGGCGAGTTCAGGGCTGGGAGTGTGGGGGGAGCTCAGGGCTCAGTGAGGAGTGAGTTCAGGGCTGGGAGTGTGGGGTGAGTTCAGGGCTCAGTTTGGAGTGAGTTCAGGGCAGGGAGTGTGGTGTGAGTTCAGGGCTGGTAGTTTGGAGTGAGTTCAGTGCTCAGTGTGGAGTGAGTTCAGGACTGGGAGTGTGGAGTGAGTTCAGCGCTGGGAGTGTGGGGCGAGTTCAGGGCTGGGAGTGTGGGGTGAGTTCAGGGCTGGGAGTGTGGGGTGAGTTCAGGGCTGGGAGTGTGGGGTGAGTTCAGGGCTGGGAGTGTGGGGTGAGTTCGGGGCTGGGAGTGTGGGCTGAGTTCAGGGGTCAGTGTGGAGCGAGTTCAGCGCTGGGAGTGTGGGGTGAGTTCAGGGCTGGGAGTGTGGGGTGAGTTCAGGGCTGGGAGTGTGGGGTGAGTTCAGGGGTCAGTGTGGAGCGAGTTCAGCGCTGGGAGTGTGGGGTGAGTTCAGGGCTGGGAGTGTGGGGTGAGTTCAGGGCTGGGAGTGTGGGGTGAGTTCAGGGGTCAGTGTGGAGCGAGTTCAGGGCTGGGAGTGTGGGGGGAGTTCAGGGCTGGGAGTGTGGGGTGAGTTCAGGGCTGGGAGTGTGGGGGGAGTTCAGGGCTGGGAGTGTGGGGTGAGTTCAGGGCTGGGAGTGTGGAGTGAATTCAGGGCAGGGAGTGTTGAGTGAGTTCAGGGTTCAGTGTGGAGTAAGTTCAGGGCTGGGAGTGTGGGATGAATTCAGGGCGGGGATTGTGGTGTGAGTTCGGGGCTTGGAGTGTGGGGTGAGTTCAGGGCTGGGAGTGTGGAATGAGTTTGGGGCTAGTTCAGGGCTGGGAGTGTGGGTTGTGTTCAGGGCTGGGGGTGTGGGGTTAGTTCAGGGCAGGGAGTGTGGAGTGAGTTCAGGGCTGGGAGTGTGGAATGAGTTTGGGTCTCAGTGTGGGGCGAGTTCAGGGCTGGGAGTGTGGGGTGAGTTCAGGGCTGGGAGTGTGGAGTGAGTTCGGGGCTGGGAGTGTGGGGTGAGTTCAGGGCTCATTGTGGGGTGAGTTCAGGGCTGGGAATGTGGGGTTCGTTCAGGGCAGGGAGTGTGGAGTGATTTCAGGGCTGGGAGTGTGGAGTGAGTTTGGGGCTCAGTGTGCGGCGAGTTCAGGGCTGGGAGTGTGGAGTGAGTTCAGGGCAGGGAGTGTTGAGTGAGTTCAGGGTTCAGTGTGGAGTGAGTTCAGGGCTGGGATTGTGGGGTGAGTTCAGGGCTGGGAGTGTGCGGTGAGTTCAGGGCTGTGCGTGTGGAGTGAGTTCAGGGCTGGGACTGTGGGGTTAGTTCGGGGCTGGGAGTGTGGGGTGAGTTCAGGGCTGGGAGTGTGGGGTGAGTTCAGGGCACATTGTGGGGTGAGTTCAGGGCTGGGAGTGTGGAGTGAGTTCAGGGCTGTGAATGTGGGGCGAGGTCCGGGCTGGGAGTGTGGCGTGAATTCATGGCTGGGAATGTGGGGTGAGTTCAGGGCTGGGAGTGTGCGGTGAGTTCAGTGCTGGGAGTGTGGGGTGAGTTCAGGGCTGGGAGTGTGCGGTGAGTTCAGTGCTGGGAGTGTGGGGTGAGTTCAGGGCTGGGAGTGTGGAGTGAGTTCAGGGCTGGGACTTTGGGGTTAGTTCAGGGCTGGGCGTTTGGGGTGAGTTCAGGGCTGGGAGTGCAGAGTGAGTTCAGGGCTGGTAGTGTGGGGTTCGTTCAGGGCTGGACGTTTGGGGTGAGTTCAGGGCTCGGACTGTGGAGTGAGTTCAGGGCTGGTAGTGTGGGGTTAGTTCAGGGCTGGGCGTTTGGGGTGAGTTCAGGGCTCGGACTGTGGGGTTAGTTCAGGGCTGGGAGTCTGAAGAGAGTTCGGGGCTCAGTGTGGGGCGAGTTCAGGGCTGGGAGTGTGGAGTGAGTTCAGGGCAGGGAGTGTGGAGTAAGTTCAGGGCTGGGGGTGTGGAATGAGTTTGGGGCTCAGTGTGGGACGGGTTCAGGGCTGGGAGTGTGGGGTCAGTTCAGGGCTCAGTTTGGGGCGAGTTCGGGGCTGAATGTGGGGCGCGTTCAGGGCTGGGAGTGTGGAGTGAGTTCTGGGCTGGGAGTGTGGAGTGAGTTCGGTGCTCAGTGTGGGGCGAGTTCAGGGCTGGGAGTGTGGGGTGAGTTCAGGGCTGGGAGTATGGGGTGAGTTCAGGGCTCAGTTTGCTGTGAATTCAGGGCTGGGACTGTGGGGTGAGTTCAGGGCTGGGAGTGTTCTGTGAGTTCAGGGCTGGGAGTGTGGGGCGAGTTCAGGCAAGGGAGTGTGGAGTGAGTTCAGGGCTGGGAGTGTGGAGTGAGTTCGGGGCTCAGTGTGGGGCGAGTTCAGGGCTGGGATTGTGGAGTGAGTTCAGGGCTCAGTGTGGAGTGAGATCAGGGCTGGGAGTGTGGGGTGAGTTCAGGGCTCAGTGTGGAGTGAGTTCAGGGCTGGGAGTGTGGGCTGAGTTCAGGGCTGGGAGTGTGGGCTGAGTTCAGGGCTGGGAGTGTGGGCTGAGTTCAGGGCTGGGAGTGTGGGCTGAGTTCAGGGCTGGGAGTGTGGGCTGAGTTCAGGGCTGGGAGTGTGGGGTGAGTTCAGGGCTCAGTGTGGGGTGGGTTCGGGGCTGGGAGTGTGGGGCGAGTTCAGGGCTATGAGTGTGGGGGGAGTTCAGGGCTCAGTGTGGAGTGAGTTCAGGGCTGGGAGTGTGGGGTGAGTTCAGGGCTGGTAGTTTGGAGTGAGTTCAGGGCTCAGTGTGGAGTGAGTTCAGGGCTGGGAATGTGGAGTGAGTTCAGGGCTGGGAGTGTGGGGTGAGTTCAGGGCAGGGAGTGTGGAGTGACTTCAGGGCTCAGTGTGGGGTGAGTTCAGGGCTGGGAGTGTGGAGTGAGTTCAGGGCTGGGAGTGTGGGGTGACTTCAGGGCTCAGTGTGGGGTGAGTTCAGGGCTGGGAGTGTGGAGTGAGTTCAGGGCTGGGAGTGTGGGGTGAGTTCAGGGCAGGGAGTGTGGAGTGACTTCAGGGCTCAGTGTGGGGTGAGTTCAGGGCTGGGAGTGTGGGGTGAGTTCAGGGCTGGGAGTGTGGAGTGACTTCAGGGCTCAGTGTGGGGTGAGTTCAGGGCTGGGAGTGTGGGGTGAGTTCAGGGCTGGTAGTTTGGAGTGAGTTCAGGGCTCAGTGTGGAGTGAGTTCAGGGCTGGGAATGTGGAGTGAGTTCAGGGCTGGGAGTGTGGGGTGAGTTCAGGGCAGGGAGTGTGGAGTGACTTCAGGGCTCAGTGTGGGGTGAGTTCAGGGCTGGGAGTGTGGGGCGAGTTCAGTGCTGGGAGTGTGGGGTGAGTTCAGGGCAGGGAGTGTTGAGTGAGTTCAGGGTTCAGTGTGGAGTGAGTTCAGGGCTGGGAGTGTGGGGTTAGGTCAGGGCAGGGAGTGTGGAGTGAGTTCAGGGCAGGGAGTGTGGAGTGAGTTCAAGGCTGGGAGTGTAGGGTGAGTTCAGGGCTGGGAGAGTGGGGCGAGTTCAGGGCTGGGAGTGTGAAGTGAGTTCAGGGCAGGGAGTGTTGAGTGAGTTCAGGGTTCAGTGTGGAGTGAGTTCAGGGCTGGGAGTGTGGGGTGAATTCAGGGCGGGGATTGTGGTGTGAGTTCGGGGCTTGGAGTGTGGGTTGTGTTCAGGGCTGGGAGTGTGGGGTGAGTTCAGGGCTCATTGTGGGGCGAGTTCAGGGCTGGGAGTGTGGAGTGAGTTCAGGGCAGGGAGTGTGGAGTGAGTTCAGGGCTGGGAGTGTGGAGTGAGTTCAGGGTTCAGTGTGGAGTGAGTTCAGGGCTGGGAGTGTGGGGTGAGTTCAGGGTTCAGTGTGGGGTGAGTTCAGGTCTGGGAGTGTGGGGTGAGTTCAGGGGTCACTGGAGTGAGTTCAGGGCTCAGTGTGGGGTGAGTTCAGGGCTCAGTGTGGGGTGAGTTCAGGGCTTGTAGTGTGGGGTGAGTTCAGGGCTGGGAGTGTGGGGTGAGTTCAGGGCTGGGAGTGTGGGGTGAGTTCAGGGCTGGGAGTGTGGGGTGAGTTCAGGGCTCAGTGTGGGGTGAGTTCAGGGCTGGGAGTGTAGGGTGAGTTCAGGGCTGGGAGTGTGGGGTGAGTTCAGGGCTGGGAGTGTGGAGTGAATTCAGGGCAGGGAGTGTTGAGTGAGTTCAGGGTTCAGTGTGGAGTAAGTTCAGGGCTGGGAGTGTGGGGTGAATTCAGGGCGGGGATTGTGGTGTGAGTTCGGGGCTTGGAGTGTGGGGTGAGTTCAGGGCAGGGAGTGTGGAGTGAGTTCAGGGCTGGGAGTGTGGAATGAGTTTGGGGCTAGTTCAGGGCTGGGAGTGTGGGTTGTGTTCAGGGCTGGGAGTGTGGGGTTTGTTCAGGGCAGGGAGTGTGGAGTGAGTTCAGGGCTGGGAGTGTGGAATGAGTTTGGGTCTCAGTGTGGGGCGAGTTCAGGGCTGGGAGTGTGGGGTGAGTTCAGGGCTGGGAGTGTGGGTTGAGTTCAGGGCTCATTGTGGGGTGAGTTCAGGGCTGGGAATGTGGGGTCCGTTCAGGGCAGGGAGTGTGGAGTGATTTCAGGGCTGGGACTGTGGAGTGAGTTTGGGGCTCAGTGTGGGGCGAGTTCAGGGCTGGGAGTGTGGAGTGAGTTCAGGGCAGGGAGTGTTGAGTGAGTTCAGGGTTCAGTGAGGAGTGAGTTCAGGGCTGGGATTGTGGGGTGAGTTCAGGGCTGGGAGTGTGCGGTGAGTTCAGGGCTGTGCGTGTGGAGTGAGTTCAGGGCTGGGACTGTGGGGTTAGTTCGGGGCTGGGAGTGTGGGGTGAGTTCAGGGCTGGGAGTGTGGGGTGAGTTCAGGGCACATTGTGGGGTGAGTTCAGGGCTGGGAGTGTGGAGTGAGTTCAGGGCTGTGAATGTGGGGCGAGGTCCGGGCTGGGAGTGTGGCGTGAGTTCATGGCTGGGAATGTGGGGTGAGTTCAGGGCTGGGAGTGTGCGGTGAGTTCAGTGCTGGGAGTGTGGGGTGAGTTCAGGGCTGGGAGTGTGGAGTGAGTTCAGGGCTGGGACTTTGGGGTTAGTTCAGGGCTGGGCGTTTGGGGTGAGTTCAGGGCTGGGAGTGCGGAGTGACTTCAGGGCTGGTAGTGTGGGGTTCGTTCAGGGCTGGGCGTTTGGGGTGAGTTCAGGGCTCGGACTGTGGGGTTAGTTCAGGGCTGGGAGTGTGGGGTGAGTTCAGGGCTGGGAGTCTGGAGAGAGTTTGGGGCTCAGTGTGGGGCGAGTTCAGGGCTGGGAGTGTGGAGTGAGTTCAGGGCTCAGTGTGGGGCGAGTTCAGGGCTGGGAGTGTGGAGTGAGTTCAGGGCAGGGAGTGTGGAGTAAGTTCAGGGCTGGGGGTGTGGAATGAGTTTGGGGCTCAGTGTGGGATGGGTTCAGGGCTGGGAGTATGGGATGAGTTCAGTGCTGGGAGTGTGGGGTGAGTTCAGGGCTCATTGTGGAGTTAGTTCAGGGCTGGGAGTGTGGGTTGAGTTCAGGGCGGGGAGTGTGGCGTGAGTTTGGGGCTGGGAGTGTGGGGTCAGTTCAGGGCTCAGTTTGGGGTGAGTTCGGGGCTGAATGTGGGGCGAGTTCAGGGCTGGGAGTGTGGAGTGAGTTCTGGGCTGGGAGTGTGGAGTGAGTTCGGTGCTCAGTGTGGGGCGAGTTCAGGGCTGGGAGTGTGGGGTGAGTTCAGGGCTGGGAGTGTGGAGTGAGTTCTGGGCTGGGAGTGTGGAGTGAGTTCGGTGCTCAGTGTGGGGCGAGTTCAGGGCTGGGAGTGTGGAGTGAGTTCAGGGCTGGGAGTGTGTGGTGTGTTGAGGGCTAGGAATGTGGGCTGAGCTCAGGGCTGGGAGTGTGGAGTGAATTCAGGGCTGGGAGTGTGGAGTGAGTTCAGGGCTGGGAGTGGGGGGCGAGTTCAGGCAAGGGAGTGTGGAGTGAGTTCAGGCTTGGGAGTGTGGCGTGAGTTCAGGGCTGGGAGTGTGGAGTGAGTTCGGGGCTCAGTGTGGGGCGAGTTCAGGGCTGGGATTGTGGAGTGAGTTCAGGGCTCAGTGTGGGGTGAGGTCAGGGCTGGGAGTGTGGGGTGAGTTCAGGGCTTGGAGTGTGGAGTGAGTTCAGGGCTGGGACTTTGGGGTGAGTTCAGGGCTGGGCGTTTGGGGTGAGTTCAGGGCTGGGAGTGCGGAGTGAGTTCAGGGCTGGTAGTGTGGGGTTCGTTCAGGGCTGGGCGTTTGGGGTGAGTTCAGGGCTCGGACTGTGGGGTTAGTTCAGGGCTGGGAGTGTGGGGTGAGTTCAGGGCTGGGAGTCTGGAGAGAGTTCGGGGCTCAGTGTGGGGCGAGTTCAGGGCTGGGAGTGTGGAGTGAGTTCAGG
The DNA here is from genome assembly GCF_052327205.1 of Somniosus microcephalus. NCBI lineage: Eukaryota > Metazoa > Chordata > Chondrichthyes > Squaliformes > Somniosidae > Somniosus > Somniosus microcephalus. The sequence goes on along the minus strand of NC_140997.1, from coordinate 119,236,583 downwards.
GCAGGGAGTGTGGAGTAAGTTCAGGGCTGGGGGTGTGGAATGAGTTCGGGGCTCAGTGTGGGGCGAGTTCAGGGCTGGGATTGTGGAGTGAGTTCAGGGCTCAGTGTGGAGTGAGTTCAGGTCACAGTGTGGGGTGAGTTCAGGGCTGGGAGTGTGGGGTGAGTTCACGGGTCACTGTGGGGTGAGTTCAGGTCTGGGAGTGTCGGGTGAGTTCAGGGCTCAGTCTGGAGTGAGTTCAGGGCTGGGAGTGTGGGGTGAGTTCAGGGCTGGGAGTGTGGGGTGAGTTCAGGGCTGGTATTGTGGGGTGAGTTCAGGGCTGGGAGTGTGGGGTGAGTTCAGGGGTCACTGTGGGGTGAGTTCAGGTCTGGGAGTGTCGGGTGAGTTCAGGGCTCAGTCTGGAGTGAGTTCAGGGCTGGGAGTGTGGGGTGAGTTCAGGGCTGGGAGTGTGGTGTGAGTTCGGGGCTGGGAGTGTGGGGTGAGTTCAGAGCTGGGAGTTTGGGGCGAGTTCAGGCCTGGGAGTGTGGAGTGAGTTCAGGGCTGGGAGTGTGGGGTGAGTTCAGGGCTGGGAGTGTGGATTGAGTTCGGGGCTGGGAGTGTGGGGTGAGTTCAGAGCTGGGAGTTTGGGGCGAGTTCAGGCCTGGGAGTGTGGAGTGAGTTCAGGGCTGGGAGTGTGGGGTGAGTTCAGGGCTGGGAGTGTGGAGTGAGTTCAGGGCTGGGAGTGTGGGGCGAGTTCAGGCCTGGGAGTGTGGAGTGAGTTCAGGGCTCAGTGTGGAGTGAGTTCAGGGCTCAGTGTGGGGTGAGTTCAGGGCTGGTATTGTGGGATGAGTTCAGGTCTGGGAGTGTGGGGTGCGTTCAGGGGTCACTGTGGGGTGAGTTCAGGGGTGACTGTGGAGTGAGTTCAGGTCTGGGAGTGTGGGGTGAGTTCAGGGCTCAGTGTTGAGTGAGTTCAGGGCTGGGAGTGTGGGGTGAGTTCGGGGCTGGGAGTGTGGGGTGAGTTCAGGGCTCAGTGTGGAGTGAGTTCAGGGCTGGGAGTGTGGGGTGAGTTCAGGGCTGGGAGTGTGGGGTGAGTTCAGGGCTGGGAGTGTGGGGTGAGTTCAGGGCTGGGAGTGTGGGGTGAGTTCAGGGCTGGGAGTGTGGGGTGAGTTCGGGGCTGGGAGTGTGGGCTGAGTTCAGGGGTCAGTGTGGAGCGAGTTCAGCGCTGGGAGTGTGGGGTGAGTTCAGGGCTGGGAGTGTGGGGTGAGTTCAGGGCTGGGAGTGTGGGGTGAGTTCAGGGGTCAGTGTGGAGCGAGTTCAGCGCTGGGAGTGTGGGGTGAGTTCAGGGCTGGGAGTGTGGGGTGAGTTCAGGGCTGGGAGTGTGGGGTGAGTTCAGGGGTCAGTGTGGAGCGAGTTCAGGGCTGGGAGTGTGGGGGGAGTTCAGGGCTGGGAGTGTGGGGTGAGTTCAGGGCTGGGAGTGTGGGGGGAGTTCAGGGCTGGGAGTGTGGGGTGAGTTCAGGGCTGGGAGTGTGGAGTGAATTCAGGGCAGGGAGTGTTGAGTGAGTTCAGGGTTCAGTGTGGAGTAAGTTCAGGGCTGGGAGTGTGGGATGAATTCAGGGCGGGGATTGTGGTGTGAGTTCGGGGCTTGGAGTGTGGGGTGAGTTCAGGGCTGGGAGTGTGGAATGAGTTTGGGGCTAGTTCAGGGCTGGGAGTGTGGGTTGTGTTCAGGGCTGGGGGTGTGGGGTTAGTTCAGGGCAGGGAGTGTGGAGTGAGTTCAGGGCTGGGAGTGTGGAATGAGTTTGGGTCTCAGTGTGGGGCGAGTTCAGGGCTGGGAGTGTGGGGTGAGTTCAGGGCTGGGAGTGTGGAGTGAGTTCGGGGCTGGGAGTGTGGGGTGAGTTCAGGGCTCATTGTGGGGTGAGTTCAGGGCTGGGAATGTGGGGTTCGTTCAGGGCAGGGAGTGTGGAGTGATTTCAGGGCTGGGAGTGTGGAGTGAGTTTGGGGCTCAGTGTGCGGCGAGTTCAGGGCTGGGAGTGTGGAGTGAGTTCAGGGCAGGGAGTGTTGAGTGAGTTCAGGGTTCAGTGTGGAGTGAGTTCAGGGCTGGGATTGTGGGGTGAGTTCAGGGCTGGGAGTGTGCGGTGAGTTCAGGGCTGTGCGTGTGGAGTGAGTTCAGGGCTGGGACTGTGGGGTTAGTTCGGGGCTGGGAGTGTGGGGTGAGTTCAGGGCTGGGAGTGTGGGGTGAGTTCAGGGCACATTGTGGGGTGAGTTCAGGGCTGGGAGTGTGGAGTGAGTTCAGGGCTGTGAATGTGGGGCGAGGTCCGGGCTGGGAGTGTGGCGTGAATTCATGGCTGGGAATGTGGGGTGAGTTCAGGGCTGGGAGTGTGCGGTGAGTTCAGTGCTGGGAGTGTGGGGTGAGTTCAGGGCTGGGAGTGTGCGGTGAGTTCAGTGCTGGGAGTGTGGGGTGAGTTCAGGGCTGGGAGTGTGGAGTGAGTTCAGGGCTGGGACTTTGGGGTTAGTTCAGGGCTGGGCGTTTGGGGTGAGTTCAGGGCTGGGAGTGCAGAGTGAGTTCAGGGCTGGTAGTGTGGGGTTCGTTCAGGGCTGGACGTTTGGGGTGAGTTCAGGGCTCGGACTGTGGAGTGAGTTCAGGGCTGGCAGTGTGGGGTTAGTTCAGGGCTGGGCGTTTGGGGTGAGTTCAGGGCTCGGACTGTGGGGTTAGTTCAGGGCTGGGAGTCTGAAGAGAGTTCGGGGCTCAGTGTGGGGCGAGTTCAGGGCTGGGAGTGTGGAGTGAGTTCAGGGCAGGGAGTGTGGAGTAAGTTCAGGGCTGGGGGTGTGGAATGAGTTTGGGGCTCAGTGTGGGACGGGTTCAGGGCTGGGAGTGTGGGGTCAGTTCAGGGCTCAGTTTGGGGCGAGTTCGGGGCTGAATGTGGGGCGCGTTCAGGGCTGGGAGTGTGGAGTGAGTTCTGGGCTGGGAGTGTGGAGTGAGTTCGGTGCTCAGTGTGGGGCGAGTTCAGGGCTGGGAGTGTGGGGTGAGTTCAGGGCTGGGAGTATGGGGTGAGTTCAGGGCTCAGTTTGCTGTGAATTCAGGGCTGGGACTGTGGGGTGAGTTCAGGGCTGGGAGTGTTCTGTGAGTTCAGGGCTGGGAGTGTGGGGCGAGTTCAGGCAAGGGAGTGTGGAGTGAGTTCAGGGCTGGGAGTGTGGAGTGAGTTCGGGGCTCAGTGTGGGGCGAGTTCAGGGCTGGGATTGTGGAGTGAGTTCAGGGCTCAGTGTGGAGTGAGATCAGGGCTGGGAGTGTGGGGTGAGTTCAGGGCTCAGTGTGGAGTGAGTTCAGGGCTGGGAGTGTGGGCTGAGTTCAGGGCTGGGAGCGTGGAGTGAGTTCAGGGCTGGGAGTGTGGGCTGAGTTCAGGGCTGGGAGTGTGGGCTGAGTTCAGGGCTGGGAGTGTGGGCTGAGTTCAGGGCTGGGAGTGTGGGGTGAGTTCAGGGCTCAGTGTGGGGTGGGTTCGGGGCTGGGAGTGTGGGGCGAGTTCAGGGCTATGAGTGTGGGGGGAGTTCAGGGCTCAGTGTGGAGTGAGTTCAGGGCTGGGAGTGTGGGGTGAGTTCAGGGCTGGTAGTTTGGAGTGAGTTCAGGGCTCAGTGTGGAGTGAGTTCAGGGCTGGGAATGTGGAGTGAGTTCAGGGCTGGGAGTGTGGGGTGAGTTCAGGGCAGGGAGTGTGGAGTGACTTCAGGGCTCAGTGTGGGGTGAGTTCAGGGCTGGGAGTGTGGAGTGAGTTCAGGGCTGGGAGTGTGGGGTGACTTCAGGGCTCAGTGTGGGGTGAGTTCAGGGCTGGGAGTGTGGAGTGAGTTCAGGGCTGGGAGTGTGGGGTGAGTTCAGGGCAGGGAGTGTGGAGTGACTTCAGGGCTCAGTGTGGGGTGAGTTCAGGGCTGGGAGTGTGGGGTGAGTTCAGGGCTGGGAGTGTGGAGTGACTTCAGGGCTCAGTGTGGGGTGAGTTCAGGGCTGGGAGTGTGGGGTGAGTTCAGGGCTGGTAGTTTGGAGTGAGTTCAGGGCTCAGTGTGGAGTGAGTTCAGGGCTGGGAATGTGGAGTGAGTTCAGGGCTGGGAGTGTGGGGTGAGTTCAGGGCAGGGAGTGTGGAGTGACTTCAGGGCTCAGTGTGGGGTGAGTTCAGGGCTGGGAGTGTGGGGCGAGTTCAGTGCTGGGAGTGTGGGGTGAGTTCAGGGCAGGGAGTGTTGAGTGAGTTCAGGGTTCAGTGTGGAGTGAGTTCAGGGCTGGGAGTGTGGGGTTAGGTCAGGGCAGGGAGTGTGGAGTGAGTTCAGGGCAGGGAGTGTGGAGTGAGTTCAAGGCTGGGAGTGTAGGGTGAGTTCAGGGCTGGGAGAGTGGGGCGAGTTCAGGGCTGGGAGTGTGAAGTGAGTTCAGGGCAGGGAGTGTTGAGTGAGTTCAGGGTTCAGTGTGGAGTGAGTTCAGGGCTGGGAGTGTGGGGTGAATTCAGGGCGGGGATTGTGGTGTGAGTTCGGGGCTTGGAGTGTGGGTTGTGTTCAGGGCTGGGAGTGTGGGGTGAGTTCAGGGCTCATTGTGGGGCGAGTTCAGGGCTGGGAGTGTGGAGTGAGTTCAGGGCAGGGAGTGTGGAGTGAGTTCAGGGCTGGGAGTGTGGAGTGAGTTCAGGGTTCAGTGTGGAGTGAGTTCAGGGCTGGGAGTGTGGGGTGAGTTCAGGGTTCAGTGTGGGGTGAGTTCAGGTCTGGGAGTGTGGGGTGAGTTCAGGGGTCACTGGAGTGAGTTCAGGGCTCAGTGTGGGGTGAGTTCAGGGCTCAGTGTGGGGTGAGTTCAGGGCTTGTAGTGTGGGGTGAGTTCAGGGCTGGGAGTGTGGGGTGAGTTCAGGGCTGGGAGTGTGGGGTGAGTTCAGGGCTGGGAGTGTGGGGTGAGTTCAGGGCTCAGTGTGGGGTGAGTTCAGGGCTGGGAGTGTAGGGTGAGTTCAGGGCTGGGAGTGTGGGGTGAGTTCAGGGCTGGGAGTGTGGAGTGAATTCAGGGCAGGGAGTGTTGAGTGAGTTCAGGGTTCAGTGTGGAGTAAGTTCAGGGCTGGGAGTGTGGGGTGAATTCAGGGCGGGGATTGTGGTGTGAGTTCGGGGCTTGGAGTGTGGGGTGAGTTCAGGGCAGGGAGTGTGGAGTGAGTTCAGGGCTGGGAGTGTGGAATGAGTTTGGGGCTAGTTCAGGGCTGGGAGTGTGGGTTGTGTTCAGGGCTGGGAGTGTGGGGTTTGTTCAGGGCAGGGAGTGTGGAGTGAGTTCAGGGCTGGGAGTGTGGAATGAGTTTGGGTCTCAGTGTGGGGCGAGTTCAGGGCTGGGAGTGTGGGGTGAGTTCAGGGCTGGGAGTGTGGAGTGAGTTCGGGGCTGGGAGTGTGGGTTGAGTTCAGGGCTCATTGTGGGGTGAGTTCAGGGCTGGGAATGTGGGGTCCGTTCAGGGCAGGGAGTGTGGAGTGATTTCAGGGCTGGGAGTGTGGAGTGAGTTTGGGGCTCAGTGTGGGGCGAGTTCAGGGCTGGGAGTGTGGAGTGAGTTCAGGGCAGGGAGTGTTGAGTGAGTTCAGGGTTCAGTGAGGAGTGAGTTCAGGGCTGGGATTGTGGGGTGAGTTCAGGGCTGGGAGTGTGCGGTGAGTTCAGGGCTGTGCGTGTGGAGTGAGTTCAGGGCTGGGACTGTGGGGTTAGTTCGGGGCTGGGAGTGTGGGGTGAGTTCAGGGCTGGGAGTGTGGGGTGAGTTCAGGGCACATTGTGGGGTGAGTTCAGGGCTGGGAGTGTGGAGTGAGTTCAGGGCTGTGAATGTGGGGCGAGGTCCGGGCTGGGAGTGTGGCGTGAGTTCATGGCTGGGAATGTGGGGTGAGTTCAGGGCTGGGAGTGTGCGGTGAGTTCAGTGCTGGGAGTGTGGGGTGAGTTCAGGGCTGGGAGTGTGGAGTGAGTTCAGGGCTGGGACTTTGGGGTTAGTTCAGGGCTGGGCGTTTGGGGTGAGTTCAGGGCTGGGAGTGCGGAGTGACTTCAGGGCTGGTAGTGTGGGGTTCGTTCAGGGCTGGGCGTTTGGGGTGAGTTCAGGGCTCGGACTGTGGGGTTAGTTCAGGGCTGGGAGTGTGGGGTGAGTTCAGGGCTGGGAGTCTGGAGAGAGTTTGGGGCTCAGTGTGGGGCGAGTTCAGGGCTGGGAGTGTGGAGTGAGTTCAGGGCTCAGTGTGGGGCGAGTTCAGGGCTGGGAGTGTGGAGTGAGTTCAGGGCAGGGAGTGTGGAGTAAGTTCAGGGCTGGGGGTGTGGAATGAGTTTGGGGCTCAGTGTGGGATGGGTTCAGGGCTGGGAGTATGGGATGAGTTCAGTGCTGGGAGTGTGGGGTGAGTTCAGGGCTCATTGTGGAGTTAGTTCAGGGCTGGGAGTGTGGGTTGAGTTCAGGGCGGGGAGTGTGGCGTGAGTTTGGGGCTGGGAGTGTGGGGTCAGTTCAGGGCTCAGTTTGGGGTGAGTTCGGGGCTGAATGTGGGGCGAGTTCAGGGCTGGGAGTGTGGAGTGAGTTCTGGGCTGGGAGTGTGGAGTGAGTTCGGTGCTCAGTGTGGGGCGAGTTCAGGGCTGGGAGTGTGGGGTGAGTTCAGGGCTGGGAGTGTGGAGTGAGTTCTGGGCTGGGAGTGTGGAGTGAGTTCGGTGCTCAGTGTGGGGCGAGTTCAGGGCTGGGAGTGTGGAGTGAGTTCAGGGCTGGGAGTGTGTGGTGTGTTGAGGGCTAGGAATGTGGGCTGAGCTCAGGGCTGGGAGTGTGGAGTGAATTCAGGGCTGGGAGTGTGGAGTGAGTTCAGGGCTGGGAGTGGGGGGCGAGTTCAGGCAAGGGAGTGTGGAGTGAGTTCAGGCTTGGGAGTGTGGCGTGAGTTCAGGGCTGGGAGTGTGGAGTGAGTTCGGGGCTCAGTGTGGGGCGAGTTCAGGGCTGGGATTGTGGAGTGAGTTCAGGGCTCAGTGTGGGGTGAGGTCAGGGCTGGGAGTGTGGGGTGAGTTCAGGGCTTGGAGTGTGGAGTGAGTTCAGGGCTGGGACTTTGGGGTGAGTTCAGGGCTGGGCGTTTGGGGTGAGTTCAGGGCTGGGAGTGCGGAGTGAGTTCAGGGCTGGTAGTGTGGGGTTCGTTCAGGGCTGGGCGTTTGGGGTGAGTTCAGGGCTCGGACTGTGGGGTTAGTTCAGGGCTGGGAGTGTGGGGTGAGTTCAGGGCTGGGAGTCTGGAGAGAGTTCGGGGCTCAGTGTGGGGCGAGTTCAGGGCTGGGAGTGTGGAGTGAGTTCAGGGCAGGGAGTGTGGAGTAAGTTCAGGGCTGGGGGTGTGGAATGAGTTCGGGGCTCAGTGTGGGGCGAGTTCAGGGCTGGGATTGTGGAGTGAGTTCAGGGCTCAGTGTGGAGTGAGTTCAGGTCACAGTGTGGGGTGAGTTCAGGGCTGGGAGTGTGGGGTGAGTTCACGGGTCACTGTGGGGTGAGTTCAGGTCTGGGAGTGTCGGGTGAGTTCAGGGCTCAGTCTGGAGTGAGTTCAGGGCTGGGAGTGTGGGGTGAGTTCAGGGCTGGGAGTGTGGGGTGAGTTCAGGGCTGGTATTGTGGGGTGAGTTCAGGGCTGGGAGTGTGGGGTGAGTTCAGGGGTCACTGTGGGGTGAGTTCAGGTCTGGGAGTGTCGGGTGAGTTCAGGGCTCAGTCTGGAGTGAGTTCAGGGCTGGGAGTGTGGGGTGAGTTCAGGGCTGGGAGTGTGGTGTGAGTTCGGGGCTGGGAGTGTGGGGTGAGTTCAGAGCTGGGAGTTTGGGGCGAGTTCAGGCCTGGGAGTGTGGAGTGAGTTCAGGGCTGGGAGTGTGGGGTGAGTTCAGGGCTGGGAGTGTGGATTGAGTTCGGGGCTGGGAGTGTGGGGTGAGTTCAGAGCTGGGAGTTTGGGGCGAGTTCAGGCCTGGGAGTGTGGAGTGAGTTCAGGGCTGGGAGTGTGGGGTGAGTTCAGGGCTGGGAGTGTGGAGTGAGTTCAGGGCTGGGAGTGTGGGGCGAGTTCAGGCCTGGGAGTGTGGAGTGAGTTCAGGGCTCAGTGTGGAGTGAGTTCAGGGCTCAGTGTGGGGTGAGTTCAGGGCTGGTATTGTGGGATGAGTTCAGGTCTGGGAGTGTGGGGTGCGTTCAGGGGTCACTGTGGGGTGAGTTCAGGGGTGACTGTGGAGTGAGTTCAGGTCTGGGAGTGTGGGGTGAGTTCAGGGCTCAGTGTGGAGTGAGTTCAGGGCTGGGAGTGTGGGGTGAGTTCGGGGCTGGGAGTGTGGGGTGAGTTCAGGGCTCAGTGTGGAGTGAGTTCAGGGCTGGGAGTGTGGGGTGAGTTCAGGGCTGGGAGTGTGGGGTGAGTTCAGGGCTGGGAGTGTGGAGCGAGTTCAGCGCTGGGAGTGTGGGGTGAGTTCAGGGCTGGGAGTGTGGGGTGAGTTCAGGGCTGGGAGTGTGGGGTGAGTTCAGGGGTCAGTGTGGAGCGAGTTCAGCGCTGGGAGTGTGGGGTGAGTTCAGGGCTGGGAGTGTGGGGTGAGTTCAGGGCTGGGAGTGTGGGGTGAGTTCAGGGGTCAGTGTGGAGCGAGTTCAGGGCTGGGAGTGTGGGGGGAGTTCAGGGCTGGGAGTGTGGGGTGAGTTCAGGGCTGGGAGTGTGGGGGGAGTTCAGGGCTGGGAGTGTGGGGTGAGTTCAGGGCTGGGAGTGTGGAGTGAATTCAGGGCAGGGAGTGTTGAGTGAGTTCAGGGTTCAGTGTGGAGTAAGTTCAGGGCTGGGAGTGTGGGATGAATTCAGGGCGGGGATTGTGGTGTGAGTTCGGGGCTTGGAGTGTGGGGTGAGTTCAGGGCTGGGAGTGTGGAATGAGTTTGGGGCTAGTTCAGGGCTGGGAGTGTGGGTTGTGTTCAGGGCTGGGGGTGTGGGGTTAGTTCAGGGCAGGGAGTGTGGAGTGAGTTCAGGGCTGGGAGTGTGGAATGAGTTTGGGTCTCAGTGTGGGGCGAGTTCAGGGCTGGGAGTGTGGGGTGAGTTCAGGGCTGGGAGTGTGGAGTGAGTTCGGGGCTGGGAGTGTGGGGTGAGTTCAGGGCTCATTGTGGGGTGAGTTCAGGGCTGGGAATGTGGGGTTCGTTCAGGGCAGGGAGTGTGGAGTGATTTCAGGGCTGGGAGTGTGGAGTGAGTTTGGGGCTCAGTGTGCGGCGAGTTCAGGGCTGGGAGTGTGGAGTGAGTTCAGGGCAGGGAGTGTTGAGTGAGTTCAGGGTTCAGTGTGGAGTGAGTTCAGGGCTGGGATTGTGGGGTGAGTTCAGGGCTGGGAGTGTGCGGTGAGTTCAGGGCTGTGCGTGTGGAGTGAGTTCAGGGCTGGGACTGTGGGGTTAGTTCGGGGCTGGGAGTGTGGGGTGAGTTCAGGGCTGGGAGTGTGGGGTGAGTTCAGGGCACATTGTGGGGTGAGTTCAGGGCTGGGAGTGTGGAGTGAGTTCAGGGCTGTGAATGTGGGGCGAGGTCCGGGCTGGGAGTGTGGCGTGAATTCATGGCTGGGAATGTGGGGTGAGTTCAGGGCTGGGAGTGTGCGGTGAGTTCAGTGCTGGGAGTGTGGGGTGAGTTCAGGGCTGGGAGTGTGCGGTGAGTTCAGTGCTGGGAGTGTGGGGTGAGTTCAGGGCTGGGAGTGTGGAGTGAGTTCAGGGCTGGGACTTTGGGGTTAGTTCAGGGCTGGGCGTTTGGGGTGAGTTCAGGGCTGGGAGTGCAGAGTGAGTTCAGGGCTGGTAGTGTGGGGTTCGTTCAGGGCTGGACGTTTGGGGTGAGTTCAGGGCTCGGACTGTGGAGTGAGTTCAGGGCTGGTAGTGTGGGGTTAGTTCAGGGCTGGGCGTTTGGGGTGAGTTCAGGGCTCGGACTGTGGGGTTAGTTCAGGGCTGGGAGTCTGAAGAGAGTTCGGGGCTCAGTGTGGGGCGAGTTCAGGGCTGGGAGTGTGGAGTGAGTTCAGGGCAGGGAGTGTGGAGTAAGTTCAGGGCTGGGGGTGTGGAATGAGTTTGGGGCTCAGTGTGGGACGGGTTCAGGGCTGGGAGTGTGGGGTCAGTTCAGGGCTCAGTTTGGGGCGAGTTCGGGGCTGAATGTGGGGCGCGTTCAGGGCTGGGAGTGTGGAGTGAGTTCTGGTCTGGGAGTGTGGAGTGAGTTCGGTGCTCAGTGTGGGGCGAGTTCAGGGCTGGGAGTGTGGGGTGAGTTCAGGGCTGGGAGTATGGGGTGAGTTCAGGGCTCAGTTTGCTGTGAATTCAGGGCTGGGACTGTGGGGTGAGTTCAGGGCTGGGAGTGTTCTGTGAGTTCAGGGCTGGGAGTGTGGGGCGAGTTCAGGCAAGGGAGTGTGGAGTGAGTTCAGGGCTGGGAGTGTGGAGTGAGTTCGGGGCTCAGTGTGGGGCGAGTTCAGGGCTGGGATTGTGGAGTGAGTTCAGGGCTCAGTGTGGAGTGAGATCAGGGCTGGGAGTGTGGGGTGAGTTCAGGGCTCAGTGTGGAGTGAGTTCAGGGCTGGGAGTGTGGGCTGAGTTCAGGGCTGGGAGCGTGGAGTGAGTTCAGGGCTGGGAGTGTGGGCTGAGTTCAGGGCTGGGAGTGTGGGCTGAGTTCAGGGCTGGGAGTGTGGGGTGAGTTCAGGGCTCAGTGTGGGGTGGGTTCGGGGCTGGGAGTGTGGGGCGAGTTCAGGGCTATGAGTGTGGGGGGAGTTCAGGGCTCAGTGTGGAGTGAGTTCAGGGCTGGGAGTGTGGGGTGAGTTCAGGGCTGGTAGTTTGGAGTGAGTTCAGGGCTCAGTGTGGAGTGAGTTCAGGGCTGGGAATGTGGAGTGAGTTCAGGGCTGGGAGTGTGGGGTGAGTTCAGGGCAGGGAGTGTGGAGTGACTTCAGGGCTCAGTGTGGGGTGAGTTCAGGGCTGGGAGTGTGGAGTGAGTTCAGGGCTGGGAGTGTGGGGTGACTTCAGGGCTCAGTGTGGGGTGAGTTCAGGGCTGGGAGTGTGGAGTGAGTTCAGGGCTGGGAGTGTGGGGTGAGTTCAGGGCAGGGAGTGTGGAGTGACTTCAGGGCTCAGTGTGGGGTGAGTTCAGGGCTGGGAGTGTGGGGTGAGTTCAGGGCTGGTAGTTTGGAGTGAGTTCAGGGCTCAGTGTGGAGTGAGTTCAGGGCTGGGAATGTGGAGTGAGTTCAGGGCTGGGAGTGTGGGGTGAGTTCAGGGCAGGGAGTGTGGAGTGACTTCAGGGCTCAGTGTGGGGTGAGTTCAGGGCTGGGAGTGTGGGGCGAGTTCAGTGCTGGGAGTGTGGGGTGAGTTCAGGGCAGGGAGTGTTGAGTGAGTTCAGGGTTCAGTGTGGAGTGAGTTCAGGGCTGGGAGTGTGGGGTTAGGTCAGGGCAGGGAGTGTGGAGTGAGTTCAGGGCAGGGAGTGTGGAGTGAGTTCAAGGCTGGGAGTGTAGGGTGAGTTCAGGGCTGGGAGAGTGGGGCGAGTTCAGGGCTGGGAGTGTGAAGTGAGTTCAGGGCAGGGAGTGTTGAGTGAGTTCAGGGTTCAGTGTGGAGTGAGTTCAGGGCTGGGAGTGTGGGGTGAATTCAGGGCGGGGATTGTGGTGTGAGTTCGGGGCTTGGAGTGTGGGTTGTGTTCAGGGCTGGGAGTGTGGGGTGAGTTCAGGGCTCATTGTGGGGCGAGTTCAGGGCTGGGAGTGTGGAGTGAGTTCAGGGCAGGGAGTGTGGAGTGAGTTCAGGGCTGGGAGTGTGGAGTGAGTTCAGGGTTCAGTGTGGAGTGAGTTCAGGGCTGGGAGTGTGGGGTGAGTTCAGGGTTCAGTGTGGGGTGAGTTCAGGTCTGGGAGTGTGGGGTGAGTTCAGGGGTCACTGGAGTGAGTTCAGGGCTCAGTGTGGGGTGAGTTCAGGGCTCAGTGTGGGGTGAGTTCAGGGCTTGTAGTGTGGGGTGAGTTCAGGGCTGGGAGTGTGGGGTGAGTTCAGGGCTGGGAGTGTGGGGTGAGTTCAGGGCTGGGAGTGTGGGGTGAGTTCAGGGCTCAGTGTGGGGTGAGTTCAGGGCTGGGAGTGTAGGGTGAGTTCAGGGCTGGGAGTGTGGGGTGAGTTCAGGGCTGGGAGTGTGGAGTGAATTCAGGGCAGGGAGTGTTGAGTGAGTTCAGGGTTCAGTGTGGAGTAAGTTCAGGGCTGGGAGTGTGGGGTGAATTCAGGGCGGGGATTGTGGTGTGAGTTCGGGGCTTGGAGTGTGGGGTGAGTTCAGGGCAGGGAGTGTGGAGTGAGTTCAGGGCTGGGAGTGTGGAATGAGTTTGGGGCTAGTTCAGGGCTGGGAGTGTGGGTTGTGTTCAGGGCTGGGAGTGTGGGGTTTGTTCAGGGCAGGGAGTGTGGAGTGAGTTCAGGGCTGGGAGTGTGGAATGAGTTTGGGTCTCAGTGTGGGGCGAGTTCAGGGCTGGGAGTGTGGGGTGAGTTCAGGGCTGGGAGTGTGGAGTGAGTTCGGGGCTGGGAGTGTGGGTTGAGTTCAGGGCTCATTGTGGGGTGAGTTCAGGGCTGGGAATGTGGGGTCCGTTCAGGGCAGGGAGTGTGGAGTGATTTCAGGGCTGGGAGTGTGGAGTGAGTTTGGGGCTCAGTGTGGGGCGAGTTCAGGGCTGGGAGTGTGGAGTGAGTTCAGGGCAGGGAGTGTTGAGTGAGTTCAGGGTTCAGTGAGGAGTGAGTTCAGGGCTGGGATTGTGGGGTGAGTTCAGGGCTGGGAGTGTGCGGTGAGTTCAGGGCTGTGCGTGTGGAGTGAGTTCAGGGCTGGGACTGTGGGGTTAGTTCGGGGCTGGGAGTGTGGGGTGAGTTCAGGGCTGGGAGTGTGGGGTGAGTTCAGGGCACATTGTGGGGTGAGTTCAGGGCTGGGAGTGTGGAGTGAGTTCAGGGCTGTGAATGTGGGGCGAGGTCCGGGCTGGGAGTGTGGCGTGAGTTCATGGCTGGGAATGTGGGGTGAGTTCAGGGCTGGGAGTGTGCGGTGAGTTCAGTGCTGGGAGTGTGGGCTGAGTTCAGGGCTGGGAGTGTGGAGTGAGTTCAGGGCTGGGACTTTGGGGTTAGTTCAGGGCTGGGCGTTTGGGGTGAGTTCAGGGCTGGGAGTGCGGAGTGACTTCAGGGCTGGTAGTGTGGGGTTCGTTCAGGGCTGGGCGTTTGGGGTGAGTTCAGGGCTCGGACTGTGGGGTTAGTTCAGGGCTGGGAGTGTGGGGTGAGTTCAGGGCTGGGAGTCTGGAGAGAGTTTGGGGCTCAGTGTGGGGCGAGTTCAGGGCTGGGAGTGTGGAGTGAGTTCAGGGCTCAGTGTGGGGCGAGTTCAGGGCTGGGAGTGTGGAGTGAGTTCAGGGCAGGGAGTGTGGAGTAAGTTCAGGGCTGGGGGTGTGGAATGAGTTTGGGGCTCAGTGTGGGATGGGTTCAGGGCTGGGAGTATGGGATGAGTTCAGTGCTGGGAGTGTGGGGTGAGTTCAGGGCTCATTGTGGAGTTAGTTCAGGGCTGGGAGTGTGGGTTGAGTTCAGGGCGGGGAGTGTGGCGTGAGTTTGGGGCTGGGAGTGTGGGGTCAGTTCAGGGCTCAGTTTGGGGTGAGTTCGGGGCTGAATGTGGGGCGAGTTCAGGGCTGGGAGTGTGGAGTGAGTTCTGGGCTGGGAGTGTGGAGTGAGTTCGGTGCTCAGTGTGGGGCGAGTTCAGGGCTGGGAGTGTGGGGTGAGTTCAGGGCTGGGAGTGTGGAGTGAGTTCTGGGCTGGGAGTGTGGAGTGAGTTCGGTGCTCAGTGTGGGGCGAGTTCAGGGCTGGGAGTGTGGAGTGAGTTCAGGGCTGGGAGTGTGTGGTGTGTTGAGGGCTAGGAATGTGGGCTGAGCTCAGGGCTGGGAGTGTGGAGTGAATTCAGGGCTGGGAGTGTGGAGTGAGTTCAGGGCTGGGAGTGGGGGGCGAGTTCAGGCAAGGGAGTGTGGAGTGAGTTCAGGCTTGGGAGTGTGGCGTGAGTTCAGGGCTGGGAGTGTGGAGTGAGTTCGGGGCTCAGTGTGGGGCGAGTTCAGGGCTGGGATTGTGGAGTGAGTTCAGGGCTCAGTGTGGGGTGAGGTCAGGGCTGGGAGTGTGGGGTGAGTTCAGGGCTTGGAGTGTGGAGTGAGTTCAGGGCTGGGACTTTGGGGTGAGTTCAGGGCTGGGCGTTTGGGGTGAGTTCAGGGCTGGGAGTGCGGAGTGAGTTCAGGGCTGGTAGTGTGGGGTTCGTTCAGGGCTGGGCGTTTGGGGTGAGTTCAGGGCTCGGACTGTGGGGTTAGTTCAGGGCTGGGAGTGTGGGGTGAGTTCAGGGCTGGGAGTCTGGAGAGAGTTCGGGGCTCAGTGTGGGGCGAGTTCAGGGCTGGGAGTGTGGAGTGAGTTCAGGGCAGGGAGTGTGGAGTAAGTTCAGGGCTGGGGGTGTGGAATGAGTTCGGGGCTCAGTGTGGGGCGAGTTCAGGGCTGGGATTGTGGAGTGAGTTCAGGGCTCAGTGTGGAGTGAGTTCAGGTCACAGTGTGGGGTGAGTTCAGGGCTGGGAGTGTGGGGTGAGTTCACGGGTCACTGTGGGGTGAGTTCAGGTCTGGGAGTGTCGGGTGAGTTCAGGGCTCAGTCTGGAGTGAGTTCAGGGCTGGGAGTGTGGGGTGAGTTCAGGGCTGGGAGTGTGGGGTGAGTTCAGGGCTGGTATTGTGGGGTGAGTTCAGGGCTGGGAGTGTGGGGTGAGTTCAGGGGTCACTGTGGGGTGAGTTCAGGTCTGGGAGTGTCGGGTGAGTTCAGGGCTCAGTCTGGAGTGAGTTCAGGGCTGGGAGTGTGGGGTGAGTTCAGGGCTGGGAGTGTGGTGTGAGTTCGGGGCTGGGAGTGTGGGGTGAGTTCAGAGCTGGGAGTTTGGGGCGAGTTCAGGCCTGGGAGTGTGGAGTGAGTTCAGGGCTGGGAGTGTGGGGTGAGTTCAGGGCTGGGAGTGTGGATTGAGTTCGGGGCTGGGAGTGTGGGGTGAGTTCAGAGCTGGGAGTTTGGGGCGAGTTCAGGCCTGGGAGTGTGGAGTGAGTTCAGGGCTGGGAGTGTGGGGTGAGTTCAGGGCTGGGAGTGTGGAGTGAGTTCAGGGCTGGGAGTGTGGGGCGAGTTCAGGCCTGGGAGTGTGGAGTGAGTTCAGGGCTCAGTGTGGAGTGAGTTCAGGGCTCAGTGTGGGGTGAGTTCAGGGCTGGTATTGTGGGATGAGTTCAGGTCTGGGAGTGTGGGGTGCGTTCAGGGGTCACTGTGGGGTGAGTTCAGGGGTGACTGTGGAGTGAGTTCAGGTCTGGGAGTGTGGGGTGAGTTCAGGGCTCAGTGTGGAGTGAGTTCAGGGCTGGGAGTGTGGGGTGAGTTCGGGGCTGGGAGTGTGGGGTGAGTTCAGGGCTCAGTGTGGAGTGAGTTCAGGGCTGGGAGTGTGGGGTGAGTTCAGGGCTGGGAGTGTGGGGTGAGTTCAGGGCTGGGAGTGTGGGGTGAGTTCAGGGCTGGGTGTGTGGGGTGAGTTCAGGGCTCGGAGTGTGGGGTGAGTTCAGGGCTGGGGGTGTGGTGAGTTCAGGGCTGGGAGTGTGGGGGGAGTTCAGGGCTGGGAGTGTGGATTGAGTTCGGGGCTGGGAGTGTGGGGTGAGTTCAGAGCTGGGAGTTTGGGGCGAGTTCAGGCCTGGGAGTGTGGAGTGAGTTCAGGGCTGGGAGTGTGGGGTGAGTTCAGGGCTGGGAGTGTGGAGTGAGTTCAGGGCTGGGAGTGTGGGGCGAGTTCAGGCCTGGGAGTGTGGAGTGAGTTCAGGGCTCAGTGTGGAGTGAGTTCAGGGCTCAGTGTGGGGTGAGTTCAGGGCTGGTATTGTGGGATGAGTTCAGGTCTGGGAGTGTGGGGTGCGTTCAGGGGTCACTGTGGGGTGAGTTCAGGGGTGACTGTGGAGTGAGTTCAGGTCTGGGAGTGTGGGGTGAGTTCAGGGCTCAGTGTGGAGTGAGTTCAGGGCTGGGAGTGTGGGGTGAGTTCGGGGCTGGGAGTGTGGGGTGAGTTCAGGGCTCAGTGTGGAGTGAGTTCAGGGCTGGGAGTGTGGGGTGAGTTCAGGGCTGGGAGTGTGGGGTGAGTTCAGGGCTGGGAGTGTGGGGTGAGTTCAGGGCTGGGTGTGTGGGGTGAGTTCAGGGCTCGGAGTGTGGGGTGAGTTCAGGGCTGGGGGTGTGGTGAGTTCAGGGCTGGGAGTGTGGGGGGAGTTCAGGGCTGGGAGTGTGGGGCGAGTTCAGGGCTGGGAGTGTGGAGCGAGTTCAGGTCTGGGAGTATGGGGTGAGTTCAGGCCTGGGAGTGTGGGGTGAGTTCAGGGGTTAGTTTGGAGTGAGTTCAGGGCTGGGAGTGTGGGATGAGTTCAGGGCTCAGTGTGGAGTGAGTTCAGGGCAGGGAGTGTGGGGTGAGTTCAAGGCTGGGAGTGTGATGTGAGTTCAGGGCTCAGTGTGGAGTTAGTTCAGGGCTGGGAGTGTGGGGATGAGTTCAGGGCTGAGTGTGCGGCGAGTTCGGGGCTGGGATTGTGGGGTGAGTTCAGGGCTGGGAGTGTGGGGTGAGTTCAGGGCTGGGAGTGTGGAGTAAGTTCAGGGCTCGGAATGTGGGGCGAGGTCCGGGCTGGGAGTGTGGCGTGAGTTCAGGGCTGGGAATGTGGGGTGAGTTCAGGGCTGGGAGTGTGGGGTGAGTTCAGAGCTGTGAGTGTGGGGTGAGTTCAGGGCTGGGAGTGTGGGGTTAGTTCAGGGCTGGGAGTGTGGGGCGAGTTCAGGACTGGGAGTGTGGGTTGAGTTCAGGGCTCAGTGTGGAGTGAGTTCAGGACTGGGAGTGTGGGTTGAGTTCAGGGCTCAGTGTGGGGTGAGATCAGGGCTGGGAGTGTGGGGTGAGTTCAGGGCTCATTTTGGGGTGAGTTCAGGGCTGGGAGTGTGGAGTAAGTTCAGGGCTGGGAATGTGGGGCGAGGTCCGGGCTTGGAGTGTGGCGTGAGTTCAGGGCTGGGAATGTGGGGTGAGTTCAGGGCTGGGAGTGTGGGGTGAGTTCAGAGTTGTGAGTGTGGGGTGAGTTCAGGGCTGGGAGTGTGGGGTTAGTTCAGGGCTGGGCGTTTGGGGTGAGTTCAGGGCTGGGAGTGTGGAGTGAGTTCAGGGCTGGTAGTGTGTGGTTAGTTCAGGGCTGGGCGTTTGTGGTGAGTTCAGGGCTGGGACTGTGGGGTTAGTTCAGGGCTGGGAATGTGGGGTGACTTCAGGGCTGGGAGTGTGCAGAGAGTTCGGGGCTCAGTGTGGGGCGAGTTCAGGGCTGGGAGTGTGCAGTGAGTTCAGGGCAGGGAGTGTGGAGTGAGTTCAGGGCTGGGAGTGTGGAATGAGTTCGGGGCTCAGTGTGGGGCGAGTTCAGGGCTGGGAGTATGGGGTGAGTTCAGGGCTGGGAGTGTGGGGGGAGTTCAGGGCTCAGTGTGGAGTGAGTTCAGGGCTGGGAGTGTGGTGTGAGTTCAGGGCTGGGTGTGTGGGGTGACTTCAGGGCTCAGTGTGGGGTGAGTTCAGGGCTGGGAGTGTAGGGTGAGTTCAGGGCTGGGAGTGTGGGGTGAGTTCAGGGCTGGGAGTGTGGGGTGAGTTCAGGGCTGGGAGTGTGGGGTGAGTTCAGGGCTCAGTGTGGGGTGAGTTCAGGGCTGGGAGTGTGGGGTGAGTTCAGGGCTGGGAGTGTGGGGTGAGTTCAGGGCTCAGTGTGGAGTGAGTTCAGGGCAGGGAGTGTGGGGTGAGTTCAGGGCTGGGAGTGTGGAGTGAGTTCAGGGCTGGGAGTGTGGAGTGAGTTCAGGGCTCAGTGTGGGGCGAGTTCAGGGCTGGGAGTGTGCAGTGAGTTCAGGGCAGTGAGTGTGGAGTGAGTTCAGGGCTGGGAGTGTGGAATGAGTTCGGGGCTCAGTGTGGGGCGAGTTCAGGGCTGGGAGTATGGGGTGAGTTCAGGGCTGGGAGTGTGGGGGGAGTTCAGGGCTCAGTGTGGAGTGAGTTCAGGGCAGGGAGTATGGTGTGAGTTCAGGGCTGGTAGTTTGGAGTGAGTTCAGGGCTCAGTGTGGAGTGAGTTCAGGGCTGGGAGTGTGGGGTGACTTCAGGGCTGGGATTGTGGGGTGAGTTCAGGGCTGGGAGTGTGGGGTGAGTTCAGGGCTGGGAGTGTGGGGTGAGTTCAGGGCTGGGAGTGTGGGGTGAGTTCAGGGCTCAGTGTGGAGTGAGTTCAGGGCTGGGAGTGTGGGGTGAGTTCAGGGCAGGGAGTGTGGGGTGAGTTCAGGGCTGGGAGTGTGGAGTGAGTTCAGGGCTGGGAGTGTGGAGTGAGTTGAGGGCTCAGTGTGGAGTGAGTTCAGGGCTGGGAGTGTGGGTGAGTTCAGGGCTGGGAGTGTGGGTGAGTTCAGGGCTGGGAGTGTGGGTGAGTTCAGGGCTGGAAGTGTGGGGTGAGTTCAGGGCTGGGAGGGTGGGGTGAGTTCAGGGCTAGGAGTGTGGGGTGAGTTCAGGGCTGGGTGTGTGGGGTGAGTTCAGGGCTAGGAGTGTGGGTGAGTTCAGGGCTGGGGGTGTGGTGAGTTCAGGGCTGGCAGTGTAGGGTGAGTTCAGGACTGGGAGTGTGGTGTTAGTTCAGGGCTGGGAGTGTGGGGTGAGTTCAGGGCTGGGAGAGTGGTGCAAGTTCAGGGCTGGGAGTGTGGGGTGAGTTCAGGGCTGGGAGTGTGGGGCGAGTTCAGGGCTGGGAGTGTGGAGCGAGCGAGTACAGGGCTGGGAGTGTGGGGTGAGTTCAGGCCTGGGAGTGTGGGGTGAGTTCAGGGGTCAGTTTGGAGTGATCAGGGCTGGGAGTGTGGGATGAGTTCAGGGCTCAGTGTGGAGTGAGTTCAGGGCTGGGAGTGTGGGGTGAGTTCGGGGCTGGGAGTGTGGGGTGAGTTCGGGGCTGGGAGTGTGGGGCGAGTTCATGGATGGGAGTGTGGGGTGAGTTCAGGGCTGGGAGTGTGGGCTGAGTTCAGGGCTGGGAGTGCGGGCTGAGTTCAGGGCTGGGAGTGCGGGGTGAGTTCAGTGCTGGGAGTGTGGTGTGAGTTCAGGGCTGGGAGTGTGGGGTGAGTTGAGGGCTGGGAGTGTGTGGTGAGTTCAGGGCTCAGTGTGGGGTGAGTTCGGGGCTGGGAGTGTGGTGTGAGTTCAGGGCTGGGAGTGTGGGGCGAGTTCAGGACTGGGAGTGTGGGGTGAATTCAGGGCTCAGTGTGGAGTGAGTTCAGGGCAGGGAGTGTGGGGTGAGTTCAAAGCTGGGAGTGTGAAGTGAGTTCAGGGCTCAGTGCGGAGTGAGTTCAGGGCTGGGAGTGTGGGGATGAGTTCAGGGCTGAGTGTGCGGTGAGTTCGGGGCTGGGAGTGTGGGGTGAGTTCAGGGCTCATTGTGGGGTGAGTTCAGGGCTGGGAGTGTGGCGTGAGTTCAGGGCTGGGAATGTGGGGTGAGTTCAGGGCTGGGAGTGTGGGGTGAGTTCAGAGCTGTGAGTGTGGAGTGAGTTCAGGGCTGGTAGTGTGTGGTTAGTTCAGGACTGGGCGTTTGGGGTGAGTTCAGGGCTGGGACTGTGGGGTTAGTTCAGGGCTGGGAGTGTGGGGTTAGTTCAGGGCTGGGAATGTGGGGTGAGTTCAGGGCTGGGAGTGTGCAGAGAGTTCGGGGCTCAGTGTGGGGCGAGTTCAGGGCTGGGGGTGTGCAGTGAGTTCAGGGCAGGGAGTGTGGCGTGAGTTCAGGGCTGGGAGTGTGGAATGAGTTCGGGGCTCAGTGTGGGGCGAGTTCAAGGCTGGGAGTATGGGGTGAGTTCAGGGCTGGGAATGTGGGGCGAGTTCAGGGCTGGGAGTGTGGAGTTAGTTCAGGGCTGGGAGTGTGGAGTGAGTTCAGGGCTGGGAGTGTGGCGTGAGTTCGGGGCTGGGAGTGTGGGGTGAGTTCGGGGCTCAGTGTCGGGCGATATTAAGGCTGAGTGTGGGGCGAGTTCAGGGCTGGGAGTGTGGGGTGAGTTCAGGGCAGGGAGTATGAGGTGTGTTCAGGGCTCAGTGTGCAGTGAATTCAGGGCTGGGAGCGTGGGGTGAGTTCAGGGCTGGGAATGTGGGCTGAGTTCAGGGCTGGGAGTGTGGAGTGATTTCAGGGCTGGGAGTGTGCGGTGAGTTCAGACTTGGGAGTGTGGAGTGAGTTCAGGCTTGGGAGTGTGGAGTGAGTTCAGGGCAGGGAGTGTGGAGTGAGTTCAGGGCTCAGTGTGGGGTGAGTTCAGGGCTAGGAGTGTGGGGTGAGTTCAGGGCTGGGAGTGTGTGTGAGTTCAGGGCTGGGAGTGTGGAGTGAGTTCAGGCTTGGGAGTGTGGAGTGAGTTCAGGGCAGGGAGTGTGGAGTGAGTTCAGGGCTGGGAGTGTGGGGTGAGTTCAGGGCTGGGAGTGTGGGGTGAGTTCAGGGGTCAGTGTGGAGTGAGTTCAGGGCTGGGAGTGTGGGGTGAGTTCAGGGCTGGGAGTGTGGTGTGAGTTCAGGGCTGGGAGTGTGGGGTGAGTTCAGGGCTCAGTGTGGAGTGAGTTCAGGGCTGGGAGTGTGGGGTGAGTTCAGGGCTCAGTGTGGAGTGAGTTCAGGGCTGGGAGTGTGGGGTGAGTTCAGGGCTGGGAGTGTGGTGTGAGTTCAGGGCTGGGAGTGTGGGCTGAGTTCAGGGCTGGGAGTGTGGGCTGAGTTCAGGGCTGGGAGTGTGGGGTGAGTTCAGGGCTGGGAGTGTGGGGCGAGTTCAGGGCTGGGAGTGTGGGGGGAGTTCAGGGCTCAGTTTGGAGTGGGTTCAGGGCAGGGAGTGTGGGGTGAGTTCAGGGCTGGTAGTTTGGAGAGAGTTCAGGGCTCAGTGTGGAGTGAGTTCAGGGCTGGGAGTGTGGAGTGAGTTCAGGGCTGGGAGTGTGGGGTGAGTTCAGCTCTGGGAGTGTGGAGTGAGTTCAGAGCTGGGAGTGTGGGGTGAGTTCATGGCTGGGAGTGTGGGGTGAGTTCAGGGCTCAGTTTGGAGTGGGTTCAGGGCAGGGAGTGTGGGGTGAGTTCAGGGCTGGTAGTTTGGAGAGAGTTCAGGGCTCAGTGTGGAGTGAGTTCAGGGCTGGGAGTGTGGAGTGAGTTCAGGGCTGGGAGTGTGGGGTGAGTTCAGCTCTGGGAGTGTGGAGTGAGTTCAGAGCTGGGAGTGTGGGGTGAGTTCAGGGCTGGGCGTTTGTGGTGAGTTCAGGGCTGGGAGTGTGGGGTTAGTTCAGGGCTGGGAATGTGGGGTGAGTTCAGGGCTCAGTGTGGAGTGAGTTCAGGGCTGGGAGGGTGGGGTGAGTTCAGGGCTGGGAGTGTGGTGCGAGTTCAGGGCTGGGGCTTTGGGGCGAGTTCAGGGCTGGGAGTGTGGAGCGAGATCAGGGCTGGGAGTGTGGGGTGAGTTCAGGGCTGGGAGTGTGGGGTGAGTTCAGGGCTGGGAGTGTGGGGTGAGTTCAGGTCTCAGTGTGGGGTGAGTTCAGGGCAGGGAGTGTGGGGTGAGTTCAGGGCTGGGAGTGTGGAGTGAGTTCAGGGCTGGGAGTGTGGAGTGAGTTGAGGGCTCAGTGTGGAGTGAGTTCAGGGCTGGGAGTGTGGGTGAGTTCAGGGCTGGGAGTGTGGGTGAGTTCAGGGCTGGGAGTGTGGGCTGAGTTCAGGGCTGGGAGTGTGGGGTGAGTTCAGGGCTCAGTGTGGGGTGGGTTCGGGGCTGGGAGTGTGGGGCGAGTTCAGGGCTATGAGTGTGGGGGGAGTTCAGGGCTCAGTGTGGAGTGAGTTCAGGGCTGGGAGTGTGGGGTGAGTTCAGGGCTGGTAGTTTGGAGTGAGTTCAGGGCTCAGTGTGGAGTGAGTTCAGGGCTGGGAATGTGGAGTGAGTTCAGGGCTGGGAGTGTGGGGTGAGTTCAGGGCAGGGAGTGTGGAGTGACTTCAGGGCTCAGTGTGGGGTGAGTTCAGGGCTGGGAGTGTGGAGTGAGTTCAGGGCTGGGAGTGTGGGGTGACTTCAGGGCTCAGTGTGGGGTGAGTTCAGGGCTGGGAGTGTGGAGTGAGTTCAGGGCTGGGAGTGTGGGGTGAGTTCAGGGCAGGGAGTGTGGAGTGACTTCAGGGCTCAGTGTGGGGTGAGTTCAGGGCTGGGAGTGTGGGGTGAGTTCAGGGCTGGGAGTGTGGAGTGACTTCAGGGCTCAGTGTGGGGTGAGTTCAGGGCTGGGAGTGTGGGGTGAGTTCAGGGCTGGTAGTTTGGAGTGAGTTCAGGGCTCAGTGTGGAGTGAGTTCAGGGCTGGGAATGTGGAGTGAGTTCAGGGCTGGGAGTGTGGGGTGAGTTCAGGGCAGGGAGTGTGGAGTGACTTCAGGGCTCAGTGTGGGGTGAGTTCAGGGCTGGGAGTGTGGGGCGAGTTCAGTGCTGGGAGTGTGGGGTGAGTTCAGGGCAGGGAGTGTTGAGTGAGTTCAGGGTTCAGTGTGGAGTGAGTTCAGGGCTGGGAGTGTGGGGTTAGGTCAGGGCAGGGAGTGTGGAGTGAGTTCAGGGCAGGGAGTGTGGAGTGAGTTCAAGGCTGGGAGTGTAGGGTGAGTTCAGGGCTGGGAGAGTGGGGCGAGTTCAGGGCTGGGAGTGTGAAGTGAGTTCAGGGCAGGGAGTGTTGAGTGAGTTCAGGGTTCAGTGTGGAGTGAGTTCAGGGCTGGGAGTGTGGGGTGAATTCAGGGCGGGGATTGTGGTGTGAGTTCGGGGCTTGGAGTGTGGGTTGTGTTCAGGGCTGGGAGTGTGGGGTGAGTTCAGGGCTCATTGTGGGGCGAGTTCAGGGCTGGGAGTGTGGAGTGAGTTCAGGGCAGGGAGTGTGGAGTGAGTTCAGGGCTGGGAGTGTGGAGTGAGTTCAGGGTTCAGTGTGGAGTGAGTTCAGGGCTGGGAGTGTGGGGTGAGTTCAGGGCTAGGAGTGTGGCGTGAGTTCGGGGCTGGGAGTGTGGGGTGAGTTCGGGGCTCAGTGTCGGGCGATATCGGGGCTGAGTGTGGGGCGAGTTCAGGGCTGGGAGTGTGGGGTGAGTTCAGGGCAGGGAGTATGAGGTGTGTTCAGGGCTCAGTGTGCAGTGAATTCAGGGCTGGGAGCGTGGGGTGAGTTCAGGGCTGGGAATGTGGGCTGAGTTCAGGGCTGGGAGTGTGGAGTGATTTCAGGGCTGGGAGTGTGCGGTGAGTTCAGACTTGGGAGTGTGGAGTGAGTTCAGGCTTGGGAGTGTGGAGTGAGTTCAGGGCAGGGAGTGTGGAGTGAGTTCAGGGCTCAGTGTGGGGTGAGTTCAGGGCTAGGAGTGTGGGGTGAGTTCAGGGCTGGGAGTGTGTGTGAGTTCAGGGCTGGGAGTGTGGAGTGAGTTCAGGCTTGGGAGTGTGGAGTGAGTTCAGGGCAGGGAGTGTGGAGTGAGTTCAGGGCTGGGAGTGTGGGGTGAGTTCAGGGCTGGGAGTGTGGGGTGAGTTCAGGGGTCAGTGTGGAGTGAGTTCAGGGCTGGGAGTGTGGGGTGAGTTCAGGGCTGGGAGTGTGGTGTGAGTTCAGGGCTGGGAGTGTGGGGTGAGTTCAGGGCTCAGTGTGGAGTGAGTTCAGGGCTGGGAGTGTGGGGTGAGTTCAGGGCTCAGTGTGGAGTGAGTTCAGGGCTGGGAGTGTGGGGTGAGTTCAGGGCTGGGAGTGTGGTGTGAGTTCAGGGCTGGGAGTGTGGGCTGAGTTCAGGGCTGGGAGTGTGGGCTGAGTTCAGGGCTGGGAGTGTGGGGTGAGTTCAGGGCTGGGAGTGTGGGGCGAGTTCAGGGCTGGGAGTGTGGGGGGAGTTCAGGGCTCAGTTTGGAGTGGGTTCAGGGCAGGGAGTGTGGGGTGAGTTCAGGGCTGGTAGTTTGGAGAGAGTTCAGGGCTCAGTGTGGAGTGAGTTCAGGGCTGGGAGTGTGGAGTGAGTTCAGGGCTGGGAGTGTGGGGTGAGTTCAGCTCTGGGAGTGTGGAGTGAGTTCAGAGCTGGGAGTGTGGGGTGAGTTCATGGCTGGGAGTGTGGGGTGAGTTCAGGGCTCAGTTTGGAGTGGGTTCAGGGCAGGGAGTGTGGGGTGAGTTCAGGGCTGGTAGTTTGGAGAGAGTTCAGGGCTCAGTGTGGAGTGAGTTCAGGGCTGGGAGTGTGGAGTGAGTTCAGGGCTGGGAGTGTGGGGTGAGTTCAGCTCTGGGAGTGTGGAGTGAGTTCAGAGCTGGGAGTGTGGGGTGAGTTCAGGGCTGGGCGTTTGTGGTGAGTTCAGGGCTGGGACTGTGGGGTTAGTTCAGGGCTGGGAATGTGGGGTGAGTTCAGGGCTCAGTGTGGAGTGAGTTCAGGGCTGGGAGGGTGGGGTGAGTTCAGGGCTGGGAGTGTGGTGCGAGTTCAGGGCTGGGACTTTGGGGCGAGTTCAGGGCTGGGAGTGTGGAGCGAGATCAGGGCTGGGAGTGTGGGGTGAGTTCAGGGCTGGGAGTGTGGGGTGAGTTCAGGGCTGGGAGTGTGGGGTGAGTTCAGGTCTCAGTGTGGGGTGAGTTCAGGGCAGGGAGTGTGGGGTGAGTTCAGGGCTGGGAGTGTGGAGTGAGTTCAGGGCTGGGAGTGTGGAGTGAGTTGAGGGCTCAGTGTGGAGTGAGTTCAGGGCTGGGAGTGTGGGTGAGTTCAGGGCTGGGAGTGTGGGTGAGTTCAGGGCTGGGAGTGTGGGCTGAGTTCAGGGCTGGGAGTGTGGGGTGAGTTCAGGGCTCAGTGTGGGGTGGGTTCGGGGCTGGGAGTGTGGGGCGAGTTCAGGGCTATGAGTGTGGGGGGAGTTCAGGGCTCAGTGTGGAGTGAGTTCAGGGCTGGGAGTGTGGGGTGAGTTCAGGGCTGGTAGTTTGGAGTGAGTTCAGGGCTCAGTGTGGAGTGAGTTGAGGGCTGGGAATGTGGAGTGAGTTCAGGGCTGGGAGTGTGGGGTGAGTTCAGGGCAGGGAGTGTGGAGTGACTTCAGGGCTCAGTGTGGGGTGAGTTCAGGGCTGGGAGTGTGGAGTGAGTTCAGGGCTGGGAGTGTGGGGTGACTTCAGGGCTCAGTGTGGGGTGAGTTCAGGGCTGGGAGTGTGGAGTGAGTTCAGGGCTGGGAGTGTGGGGTGAGTTCAGGGCAGGGAGTGTGGAGTGACTTCAGGGCTCAGTGTGGGGTGAGTTCAGGGCTGGGAGTGTGGGGTGAGTTCAGGGCTGGGAGTGTGGAGTGACTTCAGGGCTCAGTGTGGGGTGAGTTCAGGGCTGGGAGTGTGGGGTGAGTTCAGGGCTGGTAGTTTGGAGTGAGTTCAGGGCTCAGTGTGGAGTGAGTTCAGGGCTGGGAATGTGGAGTGAGTTCAGGGCTGGGAGTGTGGGGTGAGTTCAGGGCAGGGAGTGTGGAGTGACTTCAGGGCTCAGTGTGGGGTGAGTTCAGGGCTGGGAGTGTGGGGCGAGTTCAGTGCTGGGAGTGTGGGGTGAGTTCAGGGCAGGGAGTGTTGAGTGAGTTCAGGGTTCAGTGTGGAGTGAGTTCAGGGCTGGGAGTGTGGGGTTAGGTCAGGGCAGGGAGTGTGGAGTGAGTTCAGGGCAGGGAGTGTGGAGTGAGTTCAAGGCTGGGAGTGTAGGGTGAGTTCAGGGCTGGGAGAGTGGGGCGAGTTCAGGGCTGGGAGTGTGAAGTGAGTTCAGGGCAGGGAGTGTTGAGTGAGTTCAGGGTTCAGTGTGGAGTGAGTTCAGGGCTGGGAGTGTGGGGTGAATTCAGGGCGGGGATTGTGGTGTGAGTTCGGGGCTTGGAGTGTGGGTTGTGTTCAGGGCTGGGAGTGTGGGGTGAGTTCAGGGCTCATTGTGGGGCGAGTTCAGGGCTGGGAGTGTGGAGTGAGTTCAGGGCAGGGAGTGTGGAGTGAGTTCAGGGCTGGGAGTGTGGAGTGAGTTCAGGGTTCAGTGTGGAGTGAGTTCAGGGCTGGGAGTGTGGGGTGAGTTCAGGGTTCAGTGTGGGGTGAGTTCAGGTCTGGGAGTGTGGGGTGAGTTCAGGGGTCACTGGAGTGAGTTCAGGGCTCAGTGTGGGGTGAGTTCAGGGCTCAGTGTGGGGTGAGTTCAGGGCTTGTAGTGTGGGGTGAGTTCAGGGCTGGGAGTGTGGGGTGAGTTCAGGGCTGGGAGTGTGGGGTGAGTTCAGGGGTCACTGTTAAGCGAGTTCAGGGCTGGGAGTGTGGGGTGAGTTCAGGGCTGGGAGTGTGGGGTGAGTTCAGGGCTCAGTGTGGGGTGAGTTCAGGGCTGGGAGTGTAGGGTGAGTTCAGGGCTGGGAGTGTGGGGTGAGTTCAGGGCTGGGAGTGTGGAGTGAATTCAGGGCAGGGAGTGTTGAGTGAGTTCAGGGTTCAGTGTGGAGTAAGTTCAGGGCTGGGAGTGTGGGGTGAATTCAGGGCGGGGATTGTGGTGTGAGTTCGGGGCTTGGAGTGTGGGGTGAGTTCAGGGCAGGGAGTGTGGAGTGAGTTCAGGGCTGGGAGTGTGGAATGAGTTTGGGGCTAGTTCAGGGCTGGGAGTGTGGGTTGTGTTCAGGGCTGGGAGTGTGGGGTTTGTTCAGGGCAGGGAGTGTGGAGTGAGTTCAGGGCTGGGAGTGTGGAATGAGTTTGGGTCTCAGTGTGGGGCGAGTTCAGGGCTGGGAGTGTGGGGTGAGTTCAGGGCTGGGAGTGTGGAGTGAGTTCGGGGCTGGGAGTGTGGGTTGAGTTCAGGGCTCATTGTGGGGTGAGTTCAGGGCTGGGAATGTGGGGTCCGTTCAGGGCAGGGAGTGTGGAGTGATTTCAGGGCTGGGAGTGTGGAGTGAGTTTGGGGCTCAGTGTGGGGCGAGTTCAGGGCTGGGAGTGTGGAGTGAGTTCAGGGCAGGGAGTGTTGAGTGAGTTCAGGGTTCAGTGAGGAGTGAGTTCAGGGCTGGGATTGTGGGGTGAGTTCAGGGCTGGGAGTGTGCGGTGAGTTCAGGGCTGTGCGTGTGGAGTGAGTTCAGGGCTGGGACTGTGGGGTTAGTTCGGGGCTGGGAGTGTGGGGTGAGTTCAGGGCTGGGAGTGTGGGGTGAGTTCAGGGCACATTGTGGGGTGAGTTCAGGGCTGGGAGTGTGGAGTGAGTTCAGGGCTGTGAATGTGGGGCGAGGTCCGGGCTGGGAGTGTGGCGTGAGTTCATGGCTGGGAATGTGGGGTGAGTTCAGGGCTGGGAGTGTGCGGTGAGTTCAGTGCTGGGAGTGTGGGGTGAGTTCAGGGCTGGGCGTTTGGGGTGAGTTCAGGGCTGGGAGTGCGGAGTGACTTCAGGGCTGGTAGTGTGGGGTTCGTTCAGGGCTGGGCGTTTGGGGTGAGTTCAGGGCTCGGACTGTGGGGTTAGTTCAGGGCTGGGAGTGTGGGGTGAGTTCAGGGCTGGGAGTCTGGAGAGAGTTTGGGGCTCAGTGTGGGGCGAGTTCAGGGCTGGGAGTGTGGAGTGAGTTCAGGGCTCAGTGTGGGGCGAGTTCAGGGCTGGGGGTGTGGAATGAGTTTGGGGCTCAGTGTGGGACGGGTTCAGGGCTGGGAGTATGGGATGAGTTCAGTGCTGGGAGTGTGGGGTGAGTTCAGGGCTCATTGTGGAGTTAGTTCAGGGCTGGGAGTGTGGGTTGAGTTCAGGGCGGGGAGTGTGGCGTGAGTTTGGGGCTGGGAGTGTGGGGTCAGTTCAGGGCTCAGTTTGGGGTGAGTTCGGGGCTGAATGTGGGGCGAGTTCAGGGCTGGGAGTGTGGAGTGAGTTCTGGGCTGGGAGTGTGGAGTGAGTTCGGTGCTCAGTGTGGGGCGAGTTCAGGGCTGGGAGTGTGGGGTGAGTTCAGGGCTGGGAGTGTGGAGTGAGTTCTGGGCTGGGAGTGTGGAGTGAGTTCGGTGCTCAGTGTGGGGCGAGTTCAGGGCTGGGAGTGTGGAGTGAGTTCAGGGCTGGGAGTGTGTGGTGTGTTGAGGGCTAGGAATGTGGGCTGAGCTCAGGGCTGGGAGTGGAGTGAATTCAGGGCTGGGAGTGTGGAGTGAGTTCAGGGCTGGGAGTGGGGGGCGAGTTCAGGCAAGGGAGTGTGGAGTGAGTTCAGGCTTGGGAGTGTGGCGTGAGTTCAGGGCTGGGAGTGTGGAGTGAGTTCGGGGCTCAGTGTGGGGCGAGTTCAGGGCTGGGATTGTGGAGTGAGTTCAGGGCTCAGTGTGGGGTGAGGTCAGGGCTGGGAGTGTGGGGTGAGTTCAGGGCTTGGAGTGTGGAGTGAGTTCAGGGCTGGGACTTTGGGGTGAGTTCAGGGCTGGGCGTTTGGGGTGAGTTCAGGGCTGGGAGTGCGGAGTGAGTTCAGGGCTGGTAGTGTGGGGTTCGTTCAGGGCTGGGCGTTTGGGGTGAGTTCAGGGCTCGGACTGTGGGGTTAGTTCAGGGCTGGGAGTGTGGGGTGAGTTCAGGGCTGGGAGTCTGGAGAGAGTTCGGGGCTCAGTGTGGGGCGAGTTCAGGGCTGGGAGTGTGGAGTGAGTTCAGGGCAGGGAGTGTGGAGTAAGTTCAGGGCTGGGGGTGTGGAATGAGTTCGGGGCTCAGTGTGGGGCGAGTTCAGGGCTGGGATTGTGGAGTGAGTTCAGGGCTCAGTGTGGAGTGAGTTCAGGTCACAGTGTGGGGTGAGTTCAGGGCTGGGAGTGTGGGGTGAGTTCACGGGTCACTGTGGGGTGAGTTCAGGTCTGGGAGTGTCGGGTGAGTTCAGGGCTCAGTCTGGAGTGAGTTCAGGGCTGGGAGTGTGGGGTGAGTTCAGGGCTGGGAGTGTGGGGTGAGTTCAGGGCTGGTATTGTGGGGTGAGTTCAGGGCTGGGAGTGTGGGGTGAGTTCAGGGGTCACTGTGGGGTGAGTTCAGGTCTGGGAGTGTCGGGTGAGTTCAGGGCTCAGTCTGGAGTGAGTTCAGGGCTGGGAGTGTGGGGTGAGTTCAGGGCTGGGAGTGTGGTGTGAGTTCGGGGCTGGGAGTGTGGGGTGAGTTCAGAGCTGGGAGTTTGGGGCGAGTTCAGGCCTGGGAGTGTGGAGTGAGTTCAGGGCTGGGAGTGTGGGGTGAGTTCAGGGCTGGGAGTGTGGATTGAGTTCGGGGCTGGGAGTGTGGGGTGAGTTCAGAGCTGGGAGTTTGGGGCGAGTTCAGGCCTGGGAGTGTGGAGTGAGTTCAGGGCTGGGAGTGTGGGGTGAGTTCAGGGCTGGGAGTGTGGAGTGAGTTCAGGGCTGGGAGTGTGGGGCGAGTTCAGGCCTGGGAGTGTGGAGTGAGTTCAGGGCTCAGTGTGGAGTGAGTTCAGGGCTCAGTGTGGGGTGAGTTCAGGGCTGGTATTGTGGGATGAGTTCAGGTCTGGGAGTGTGGGGTGCGTTCAGGGGTCACTGTGGGGTGAGTTCAGGGGTGACTGTGGAGTGAGTTCAGGTCTGGGAGTGTGGGGTGAGTTCAGGGCTCAGTGTTGAGTGAGTTCAGGGCTGGGAGTGTGGGGTGAGTTCGGGGCTGGGAGTGTGGGGTGAGTTCAGGGCTCAGTGTGGAGTGAGTTCAGGGCTGGGAGTGTGGGGTGAGTTCAGGGCTGGGAGTGTGGGGTGAGTTCAGGGCTGGGAGTGTGGGGTGAGTTCAGGGCTGGGTGTGTGGGGTGAGTTCAGGGCTCGGAGTGTGGGGTGAGTTCAGGGCTGGGGGTGTGGTGAGTTCAGGGCTGGGAGTGTGGGGGGAGTTCAGGGCTGGGAGTGTGGGGCGAGTTCAGGGCTGGGAGTGTGGTGAGTTCAGGGCTGGGAGTGTGGGGGGAGTTCAGGGCTGGGAGTGTGGGGCGAGTTCAGGGCTGGGAGTGTGGAGCGAGTTCAGGTCTGGGAGTATGGGGTGAGTTCAGGCCTGGGAGTGTGGGGTGAGTTCAGGGGTCAGTTTGGAGTGAGTTCAGGGCTGGGAGTGTGGGATGAGTTCAGGGCTCAGTGTGGAGTGAGTTCAGGGCAGGGAGTGTGGGGTGAGTTCAAGGCTGGGAGTGTGATGTGAGTTCAGGGCTCAGTGTGGAGTTAGTTCAGGGCTGGGAGTGTGGGGATGAGTTCAGGGCTGAGTGTGCGGCGAGTTCGGGGCTGGGATTGTGGGGTGAGTTCAGGGCTGGGAGTGTGGGGTGAGTTCAGGGCTGGGAGTGTGGAGTAAGTTCAGGGCTCGGAATGTGGGGCGAGGTCCGGGCTGGGAGTGTGGCGTGAGTTCAGGGCTGGGAATGTGGGGTGAGTTCAGGGCTGGGAGTGTGGGGTGAGTTCAGAGCTGTGAGTGTGGGGTGAGTTCAGGGCTGGGAGTGTGGGGTTAGTTCAGGGCTGGGAGTGTGGGGCGAGTTCAGGACTGGGAGTGTGGGTTGAGTTCAGGGCTCAGTGTGGAGTGAGTTCAGGACTGGGAGTGTGGGTTGAGTTCAGGGCTCAGTGTGGGGTGAGATCAGGGCTGGGAGTGTGGGGTGAGTTCAGGGCTCATTTTGGGGTGAGTTCAGGGCTGGGAGTGTGGAGTAAGTTCAGGGCTGGGAATGTGGGGCGAGGTCCGGGCTTGGAGTGTGGCGTGAGTTCAGGGCTGGGAATGTGGGGTGAGTTCAGGGCTGGGAGTGTGGGGTGAGTTCAGAGTTGTGAGTGTGGGGTGAGTTCAGGGCTGGGAGTGTGGGGTTAGTTCAGGGCTGGGCGTTTGGGGTGAGTTCAGGGCTGGGAGTGTGGAGTGAGTTCAGGGCTGGTAGTGTGTGGTTAGTTCAGGGCTGGGCGTTTGTGGTGAGTTCAGGGCTGGGACTGTGGGGTTAGTTCAGGGCTGGGAATGTGGGGTGACTTCAGGGCTGGGAGTGTGCAGAGAGTTCGGGGCTCAGTGTGGGGCGAGTTCAGGGCTGGGAGTGTGCAGTGAGTTCAGGGCAGGGAGTGTGGAGTGAGTTCAGGGCTGGGAGTGTGGAATGAGTTCGGGGCTCAGTGTGGGGCGAGTTCAGGGCTGGGAGTATGGGGTGAGTTCAGGGCTGGGAGTGTGGGGGGAGTTCAGGGCTCAGTGTGGAGTGAGTTCAGGGCTGGGAGTGTGGTGTGAGTTCAGGGCTGGGTGTGTGGGGTGACTTCAGGGCTCAGTGTGGGGTGAGTTCAGGGCTGGGAGTGTAGGGTGAGTTCAGGGCTGGGAGTGTGGGGTGAGTTCAGGGCTGGGAGTGTGGGGTGAGTTCAGGGCTGGGAGTGTGGGGTGAGTTCAGGGCTCAGTGTGGGGTGAGTTCAGGGCTGGGAGTGTGGAGTGAGTTCAGGGCTGGTAGTTTGGAGAGAGTTCAGGGCTCAGTGTGGAGTGAGTTCAGGGCTGGGAGTGTGGAGTGAGTTCAGGGCTGGGAGTGTGGGGTGAGTTCAGCTCTGGGAGTGTGGAGTGAGTTCAGAGCTGGGAGTGTGGGGTGAGTTCAGGGCTGGGCGTTTGTGGTGAGTTCAGGGCTGGGACTGTGGGGTTAGTTCAGGGCTGGGAATGTGGGGTGAGTTCAGGGCTCAGTGTGGAGTGAGTTCAGGGCTGGGAGGGTGGGGTGAGTTCAGGGCTGGGAGTGTGGTGCGAGTTCAGGGCTGGGACTTTGGGGCGAGTTCAGGGCTGGGAGTGTGGAGCGAGATCAGGGCTGGGAGTGTGGGGTGAGTTCAGGGCTGGGAGTGTGGGGTGAGTTCAGGGCTGGGAGTGTGGGGTGAGTTCAGGTCTCAGTGTGGGGTGAGTTCAGGGCAGGGAGTGTGGGGTGAGTTCAGGGCTGGGAGTGTGGAGTGAGTTCAGGGCTGGGAGTGTGGAGTGAGTTGAGGGCTCAGTGTGGAGTGAGTTCAGGGCTGGGAGTGTGGGTGAGTTCAGGGCTGGGAGTGTGGGTGAGTTCAGGGCTGGGAGTGTGGGCTGAGTTCAGGGCTGGGAGTGTGGGGTGAGTTCAGGGCTCAGTGTGGGGTGGGTTCGGGGCTGGGAGTGTGGGGCGAGTTCAGGGCTATGAGTGTGGGGGGAGTTCAGGGCTCAGTGTGGAGTGAGTTCAGGGCTGGGAGTGTGGGGTGAGTTCAGGGCTGGTAGTTTGGAGTGAGTTCAGGGCTCAGTGTGGAGTGAGTTGAGGGCTGGGAATGTGGAGTGAGTTCAGGGCTGGGAGTGTGGGGTGAGTTCAGGGCAGGGAGTGTGGAGTGACTTCAGGGCTCAGTGTGGGGTGAGTTCAGGGCTGGGAGTGTGGAGTGAGTTCAGGGCTGGGAGTGTGGGGTGACTTCAGGGCTCAGTGTGGGGTGAGTTCAGGGCTGGGAGTGTGGAGTGAGTTCAGGGCTGGGAGTGTGGGGTGAGTTCAGGGCAGGGAGTGTGGAGTGACTTCAGGGCTCAGTGTGGGGTGAGTTCAGGGCTGGGAGTGTGGGGTGAGTTCAGGGCTGGGAGTGTGGAGTGACTTCAGGGCTCAGTGTGGGGTGAGTTCAGGGCTGGGAGTGTGGGGTGAGTTCAGGGCTGGTAGTTTGGAGTGAGTTCAGGGCTCAGTGTGGAGTGAGTTGAGGGCTGGGAATGTGGAGTGAGTTCAGGGCTGGGAGTGTGGGGTGAGTTCAGGGCAGGGAGTGTGGAGTGACTTCAGGGCTCAGTGTGGGGTGAGTTCAGGGCTGGGAGTGTGGGGCGAGTTCAGTGCTGGGAGTGTGGGGTGAGTTCAGGGCAGGGAGTGTTGAGTGAGTTCAGGGTTCAGTGTGGAGTGAGTTCAGGGCTGGGAGTGTGGGGTTAGGTCAGGGCAGGGAGTGTGGAGTGAGTTCAGGGCAGGGAGTGTGGAGTGAGTTCAAGGCTGGGAGTGTAGGGTGAGTTCAGGGCTGGGAGAGTGGGGCGAGTTCAGGGCTGGGAGTGTGAAGTGAGTTCAGGGCAGGGAGTGTTGAGTGAGTTCAGGGTTCAGTGTGGAGTGAGTTCAGGGCTGGGAGTGTGGGGTGAATTCAGGGCGGGGATTGTGGTGTGAGTTCGGGGCTTGGAGTGTGGGTTGTGTTCAGGGCTGGGAGTGTGGGGTGAGTTCAGGGCTCATTGTGGGGCGAGTTCAGGGCTGGGAGTGTGGAGTGAGTTCAGGGCAGGGAGTGTGGAGTGAGTTCAGGGCTGGGAGTGTGGAGTGAGTTCAGGGTTCAGTGTGGAGTGAGTTCAGGGCTGGGAGTGTGGGGTGAGTTCAGGGTTCAGTGTGGGGTGAGTTCAGGTCTGGGAGTGTGGGGTGAGTTCAGGGGTCACTGGAGTGAGTTCAGGGCTCAGTGTGGGGTGAGTTCAGGGCTCAGTGTGGGGTGAGTTCAGGGCTTGTAGTGTGGGGTGAGTTCAGGGCTGGGAGTGTGGGGTGAGTTCAGGGCTGGGAGTGTGGGGTGAGTTCAGGGGTCACTGTTAAGCGAGTTCAGGGCTGGGAGTGTGGGGTGAGTTCAGGGCTGGGAGTGTGGGGTGAGTTCAGGGCTCAGTGTGGGGTGAGTTCAGGGCTGGGAGTGTAGGGTGAGTTCAGGGCTGGGAGTGTGGGGTGAGTTCAGGGCTGGGAGTGTGGAGTGAATTCAGGGCAGGGAGTGTTGAGTGAGTTCAGGGTTCAGTGTGGAGTAAGTTCAGGGCTGGGAGTGTGGGGTGAATTCAGGGCGGGGATTGTGGTGTGAGTTCGGGGCTTGGAGTGTGGGGTGAGTTCAGGGCAGGGAGTGTGGAGTGAGTTCAGGGCTGGGAGTGTGGAATGAGTTTGGGGCTAGTTCAGGGCTGGGAGTGTGGGTTGTGTTCAGGGCTGGGAGTGTGGGGTTTGTTCAGGGCAGGGAGTGTGGAGTGAGTTCAGGGCTGGGAGTGTGGAATGAGTTTGGGTCTCAGTGTGGGGCGAGTTCAGGGCTGGGAGTGTGGGGTGAGTTCAGGGCTGGGAGTGTGGAGTGAGTTCGGGGCTGGGAGTGTGGGTTGAGTTCAGGGCTCATTGTGGGGTGAGTTCAGGGCTGGGAATGTGGGGTCCGTTCAGGGCAGGGAGTGTGGAGTGATTTCAGGGCTGGGAGTGTGGAGTGAGTTTGGGGCTCAGTGTGGGGCGAGTTCAGGGCTGGGAGTGTGGAGTGAGTTCAGGGCAGGGAGTGTTGAGTGAGTTCAGGGTTCAGTGAGGAGTGAGTTCAGGGCTGGGATTGTGGGGTGAGTTCAGGGCTGGGAGTGTGCGGTGAGTTCAGGGCTGTGCGTGTGGAGTGAGTTCAGGGCTGGGACTGTGGGGTTAGTTCGGGGCTGGGAGTGTGGGGTGAGTTCAGGGCTGGGAGTGTGGGGTGAGTTCAGGGCACATTGTGGGGTGAGTTCAGGGCTGGGAGTGTGGAGTGAGTTCAGGGCTGTGAATGTGGGGCGAGGTCCGGGCTGGGAGTGTGGCGTGAGTTCATGGCTGGGAATGTGGGGTGAGTTCAGGGCTGGGAGTGTGCGGTAAGTTCAGTGCTGGGAGTCTGGGGTGAGTTCAGGGCTGGGAGTGTGGAGTGAGTTCAGGGCTGGGACTTTGGGGTTAGTTCAGGGCTGGGCGTTTGGGGTGAGTTCAGGGCTGGGAGTGCGGAGTGACTTCAGGGCTGGTAGTGTGGGGTTCGTTCAGGGCTGGGCGTTTGGGGTGAGTTCAGGGCTCGGACTGTGGGGTTAGTTCAGGGCTGGGAGTGTGGGGTGAGTTCAGGGCTGGGAGTCTGGAGAGAGTTTGGGGCTCAGTGTGGGGCGAGTTCAGGGCTGGGAGTGTGGGGTGAGTTCAGGGCTGGGAGTGTGGAGTGAGTTCGGGGCTGGGAGTGTGGGTTGAGTTCAGGGCTCATTGTGGGGTGAGTTCAGGGCTGGGAATGTGGGGTCCGTTCAGGGCAGGGAGTGTGGAGTGATTTCAGGGCTGGGAGTGTGGAGTGAGTTTGGGGCTCAGTGTGGGGCGAGTTCAGGGCTGGGAGTGTGGAGTGAGTTCAGGGCAGGGAGTGTTGAGTGAGTTCAGGGTTCAGTGAGGAGTGAGTTCAGGGCTGGGATTGTGGGGTGAGTTCAGGGCTGGGAGTGTGCGGTGAGTTCAGGGCTGTGCGTGTGGAGTGAGTTCAGGGCTGGGACTGTGGGGTTAGTTCGGGGCTGGGAGTGTGGGGTGAGTTCAGGGCTGGGAGTGTGGGGTGAGTTCAGGGCACATTGTGGGGTGAGTTCAGGGCTGGGAGTGTGGAGTGAGTTCAGGGCTGTGAATGTGGGGCGAGGTCCGGGCTGGGAGTGTGGCGTGAGTTCATGGCTGGGAATGTGGGGTGAGTTCAGGGCTGGGAGTGTGCGGTGAGTTCAGTGCTGGGAGTGTGGGGTGAGTTCAGGGCTGGGCGTTTGGGGTGAGTTCAGGGCTGGGAGTGCGGAGTGACTTCAGGGCTGGTAGTGTGGGGTTCGTTCAGGGCTGGGCGTTTGGGGTGAGTTCAGGGCTCGGACTGTGGGGTTAGTTCAGGGCTGGGAGTGTGGGGTGAGTTCAGGGCTGGGAGTCTGGAGAGAGTTTGGGGCTCAGTGTGGGGCGAGTTCAGGGCTGGGAGTGTGGAGTGAGTTCAGGGCTCAGTGTGGGGCGAGTTCAGGGCTGGGAGTGTGGAGTGAGTTCAGGGCAGGGAGTGTGGAGTAAGTTCAGGGCTGGGGGTGTGGAATGAGTTTGGGGCTCAGTGTGGGACGGGTTCAGGGCTGGGAGTATGGGATGAGTTCAGTGCTGGGAGTGTGGGGTGAGTTCAGGGCTCATTGTGGAGTTAGTTCAGGGCTGGGAGTGTGGGTTGAGTTCAGGGCGGGGAGTGTGGCGTGAGTTTGGGGCTGGGAGTGTGGGGTCAGTTCAGGGCTCAGTTTGGGGTGAGTTCGGGGCTGAATGTGGGGCGAGTTCAGGGCTGGGAGTGTGGAGTGAGTTCTGGGCTGGGAGTGTGGAGTGAGTTCGGTGCTCAGTGTGGGGCGAGTTCAGGGCTGGGAGTGTGGGGTGAGTTCAGGGCTGGGAGTGTGGAGTGAGTTCTGGGCTGGGAGTGTGGAGTGAGTTCGGTGCTCAGTGTGGGGCGAGTTCAGGGCTGGGAGTGTGGAGTGAGTTCAGGGCTGGGAGTGTGTGGTGTGTTGAGGGCTAGGAATGTGGGCTGAGCTCAGGGCTGGGAGTGGAGTGAATTCAGGGCTGGGAGTGTGGAGTGAGTTCAGGGCTGGGAGTGGGGGGCGAGTTCAGGCAAGGGAGTGTGGAGTGAGTTCAGGCTTGGGAGTGTGCCGTGAGTTCAGGGCTGGGAGTGTGGAGTGAGTTCGGGGCTCAGTGTGGGGCGAGTTCAGGGCTGGGATTGTGGAGTGAGTTCAGGGCTCAGTGTGGGGTGAGGTCAGGGCTGGGAGTGTGGGGTGAGTTCAGGGCTTGGAGTGTGGAGTGAGTTCAGGGCTGGGACTTTGGGGTGAGTTCAGGGCTGGGCGTTTGGGGTGAGTTCAGGGCTGGGAGTGCGGAGTGAGTTCAGGGCTGGTAGTGTGGGGTTCGTTCAGGGCTGGGCGTTTGGGGTGAGTTCAGGGCTCGGACTGTGGGGTTAGTTCAGGGCTGGGAGTGTGGGGTGAGTTCAGGGCTGGGAGTCTGGAGAGAGTTCGGGGCTCAGTGTGGGGCGAGTTCAGGGCTGGGAGTGTGGAGTGAGTTCAGGGCAGGGAGTGTGGAGTAAGTTCAGGGCTGGGGGTGTGGAATGAGTTCGGGGCTCAGTGTGGGGCGAGTTCAGGGCTGGGATTGTGGAGTGAGTTCAGGGCTCAGTGTGGAGTGAGTTCAGGTCACAGTGTGGGGTGAGTTCAGGGCTGGGAGTGTGGGGTGAGTTCACGGGTCACTGTGGGGTGAGTTCAGGTCTGGGAGTGTCGGGTGAGTTCAGGGCTCAGTCTGGAGTGAGTTCAGGGCTGGGAGTGTGGGGTGAGTTCAGGGCTGGGAGTGTGGGGTGAGTTCAGGGCTGGTATTGTGGGGTGAGTTCAGGGCTGGGAGTGTGGGGTTAGTTCAGGGGTCACTGTGGGGTGAGTTCAGGTCTGGGAGTGTCGGGTGAGTTCAGGGCTCAGTCTGGAGTGAGTTCAGGGCTGGGAGTGTGGGGTGAGTTCAGGGCTGGGAGTGTGGGGTGAGTTCGGGGCTGGGAGTGTGGGGTGAGTTCAGAGCTGGGAGTTTGGGGCGAGTTCAGGCCTGGGAGTGTGGAGTGAGTTCAGGGCTGGGAGTGTGGGGTGAGTTCAGGGCTGGGAGTGTGGATTGAGTTCGGGGCTGGGAGTGTGGGGTGAGTTCAGAGCTGGGAGTTTGGGGCGAGTTCAGGCCTGGGAGTGTGGAGTGAGTTCAGGGCTGGGAGTGTGGGGTGAGTTCAGGGCTGGGAGTGTGGAGTGAGTTCAGGGCTGGGAGTGTGGGGCGAGTTCAGGCCTGGGAGTGTGGAGTGAGTTCAGGGCTCAGTGTGGAGTGAGTTCAGGGCTCAGTGTGGGGTGAGTTCAGGGCTGGTATTGTGGGATGAGTTCAGGTCTGGGAGTGTGGGGTGCGTTCAGGGGTCACTGTGGGGTGAGTTCAGGGGTGACTGTGGAGTGAGTTCAGGTCTGGGAGTGTGGGGTGAGTTCAGGGCTCAGTGTTGAGTGAGTTCAGGGCTGGGAGTGTGGGGTGAGTTCGGGGCTGGGAGTGTGGGGTGAGTTCAGGGCTCAGTGTGGAGTGAGTTCAGGGCTGGGAGTGTGGGGTGAGTTCAGGGCTGGGAGTGTGGGGTGAGTTCAGGGCTGGGAGTGTGGGGTGAGTTCAGGGCTGGGTGTGTGGGGTGAGTTCAGGGCTCGGAGTGTGGGGTGAGTTCAGGGCTGGGGGTGTGGTGAGTTCAGGGCTGGGAGTGTGGGGGGAGTTCAGGGCTGGGAGTGTGGGGCGAGTTCAGGGCTGGGAGTGTGGTGAGTTCAGGGCTGGGAGTGTGGGGGGAGTTCAGGGCTGGGAGTGTGGGGCGAGTTCAGGGCTGGGAGTGTGGAGCGAGTTCAGGTCTGGGAGTATGGGGTGAGTTCAGGCCTGGGAGTGTGGGGTGAGTTCAGGGGTCAGTTTGGAGTGAGTTCAGGGCTGGGAGTGTGGGATGAGTTCAGGGCTCAGTGTGGAGTGAGTTCAGGGCAGGGAGTGTGGGGTGAGTTCAAGGCTGGGAGTGTGATGTGAGTTCAGGGCTCAGTGTGGAGTTAGTTCAGGGCTGGGAGTGTGGGGATGAGTTCAGGGCTGAGTGTGCGGCGAGTTCGGGGCTGGGATTGTGGGGTGAGTTCAGGGCTGGGAGTGTGGGGTGAGTTCAGGGCTGGGAGTGTGGAGTAAGTTCAGGGCTCGGAATGTGGGGCGAGGTCCGGGCTGGGAGTGTGGCGTGAGTTCAGGGCTGGGAATGTGGGGTGAGTTCAGGGCTGGGAGTGTGGGGTGAGTTCAGAGCTGTGAGTGTGGGGTGAGTTCAGGGCTGGGAGTGTGGGGTTAGTTCAGGGCTGGGAGTGTGGGGCGAGTTCAGGACTGGGAGTGTGGGTTGAGTTCAGGGCTCAGTGTGGAGTGAGTTCAGGACTGGGAGTGTGGGTTGAGTTCAGGGCTCAGTGTGGGGTGAGATCAGGGCTGGGAGTGTGGGGTGAGTTCAGGGCTCATTTTGGGGTGAGTTCAGGGCTGGGAGTGTGGAGTAAGTTCAGGGCTGGGAATGTGGGGCGAGGTCCGGGCTTGGAGTGTGGCGTGAGTTCAGGGCTGGGAATGTGGGGTGAGTTCAGGGCTGGGAGTGTGGGGTGAGTTCAGAGTTGTGAGTGTGGGGTGAGTTCAGGGCTGGGAGTGTGGGGTTAGTTCAGGGCTGGGCGTTTGGGGTGAGTTCAGGGCTGGGAGTGTGGAGTGAGTTCAGGGCTGGTAGTGTGTGGTTAGTTCAGGGCTGGGCGTTTGTGGTGAGTTCAGGGCTGGGACTGTGGGGTTAGTTCAGGGCTGGGAATGTGGGGTGACTTCAGGGCTGGGAGTGTGCAGAGAGTTCGGGGCTCAGTGTGGGGCGAGTTCAGGGCTGGGAGTGTGCAGTGAGTTCAGGGCAGGGAGTGTGGAGTGAGTTCAGGGCTGGGAGTGTGGAATGAGTTCGGGGCTCAGTGTGGGGCGAGTTCAGGGCTGGGAGTATGGGGTGAGTTCAGGGCTGGGAGTGTGGGGGGAGTTCAGGGCTCAGTGTGGAGTGAGTTCAGGGCTGGGAGTGTGGTGTGAGTTCAGGGCTGGGTGTGTGGGGTGACTTCAGGGCTCAGTGTGGGGTGAGTTCAGGGCTGGGAGTGTAGGGTGAGTTCAGGGCTGGGAGTGTGGGGTGAGTTCAGGGCTGGGAGTGTGGGGTGAGTTCAGGGCTGGGAGTGTGGGGTGAGTTCAGGGCTCAGTGTGGGGTGAGTTCAGGGCTGGGAGTGTGGAGTGAGTTCAGGGCTGGTAGTTTGGAGAGAGTTCAGGGCTCAGTGTGGAGTGAGTTCAGGGCTGGGAGTGTGGAGTGAGTTCAGGGCTGGGAGTGTGGGGTGAGTTCAGCTCTGGGAGTGTGGAGTGAGTTCAGAGCTGGGAGTGTGGGGTGAGTTCAGGGCTGGGCGTTTGTGGTGAGTTCAGGGCTGGGACTGTGGGGTTAGTTCAGGGCTGGGAATGTGGGGTGAGTTCAGGGCTCAGTGTGGAGTGAGTTCAGGGCTGGGAGGGTGGGGTGAGTTCAGGGCTGGGAGTGTGGTGCGAGTTCAGGGCTGGGACTTTGGGGCGAGTTCAGGGCTGGGAGTGTGGAGCGAGATCAGGGCTGGGAGTGTGGGGT
Source organism: Somniosus microcephalus (assembly GCF_052327205.1). NCBI lineage: Eukaryota > Metazoa > Chordata > Chondrichthyes > Squaliformes > Somniosidae > Somniosus > Somniosus microcephalus. Next base: position 119,197,210 of record NC_140997.1, on the reverse strand, counting down.
GAGTTCAGGGCTGGGAGTGTGGGGTGAGTTCAGGGCTGGGAGTGTGGGGTGAGTTCAGGTCTCAGTGTGGGGTGAGTTCAGGGCAGGGAGTGTGGGGTGAGTTCAGGGCTGGGAGTGTGGAGTGAGTTCAGGGCTGGGAGTGTGGAGTGAGTTGAGGGCTCAGTGTGGAGTGAGTTCAGGGCTGGGAGTGTGGGTGAGTTCAGGGCTGGGAGTGTGGGTGAGTTCAGGGCTGGGAGTGTGGGCTGAGTTCAGGGCTGGGAGTGTGGGGTGAGTTCAGGGCTCAGTGTGGGGTGGGTTCGGGGCTGGGAGTGTGGGGCGAGTTCAGGGCTATGAGTGTGGGGGGAGTTCAGGGCTCAGTGTGGAGTGAGTTCAGGGCTGGGAGTGTGGGGTGAGTTCAGGGCTGGTAGTTTGGAGTGAGTTCAGGGCTCAGTGTGGAGTGAGTTGAGGGCTGGGAATGTGGAGTGAGTTCAGGGCTGGGAGTGTGGGGTGAGTTCAGGGCAGGGAGTGTGGAGTGACTTCAGGGCTCAGTGTGGGGTGAGTTCAGGGCTGGGAGTGTGGAGTGAGTTCAGGGCTGGGAGTGTGGGGTGACTTCAGGGCTCAGTGTGGGGTGAGTTCAGGGCTGGGAGTGTGGAGTGAGTTCAGGGCTGGGAGTGTGGGGTGAGTTCAGGGCAGGGAGTGTGGAGTGACTTCAGGGCTCAGTGTGGGGTGAGTTCAGGGCTGGGAGTGTGGGGTGAGTTCAGGGCTGGGAGTGTGGAGTGACTTCAGGGCTCAGTGTGGGGTGAGTTCAGGGCTGGGAGTGTGGGGTGAGTTCAGGGCTGGTAGTTTGGAGTGAGTTCAGGGCTCAGTGTGGAGTGAGTTCAGGGCTGGGAATGTGGAGTGAGTTCAGGGCTGGGAGTGTGGGGTGAGTTCAGGGCAGGGAGTGTGGAGTGACTTCAGGGCTCAGTGTGGGGTGAGTTCAGGGCTGGGAGTGTGGGGCGAGTTCAGTGCTGGGAGTGTGGGGTGAGTTCAGGGCAGGGAGTGTTGAGTGAGTTCAGGGTTCAGTGTGGAGTGAGTTCAGGGCTGGGAGTGTGGGGTTAGGTCAGGGCAGGGAGTGTGGAGTGAGTTCAGGGCAGGGAGTGTGGAGTGAGTTCAAGGCTGGGAGTGTAGGGTGAGTTCAGGGCTGGGAGAGTGGGGCGAGTTCAGGGCTGGGAGTGTGAAGTGAGTTCAGGGCAGGGAGTGTTGAGTGAGTTCAGGGTTCAGTGTGGAGTGAGTTCAGGGCTGGGAGTGTGGGGTGAATTCAGGGCGGGGATTGTGGTGTGAGTTCGGGGCTTGGAGTGTGGGTTGTGTTCAGGGCTGGGAGTGTGGGGTGAGTTCAGGGCTCATTGTGGGGCGAGTTCAGGGCTGGGAGTGTGGAGTGAGTTCAGGGCAGGGAGTGTGGAGTGAGTTCAGGGCTGGGAGTGTGGAGTGAGTTCAGGGTTCAGTGTGGAGTGAGTTCAGGGCTGGGAGTGTGGGGTGAGTTCAGGGTTCAGTGTGGGGTGAGTTCAGGTCTGGGAGTGTGGGGTGAGTTCAGGGGTCACTGGAGTGAGTTCAGGTCTCAGTGTGGGGTGAGTTCAGGGCTCAGTGTGGGGTGAGTTCAGGGCTTGTAGTGTGGGGTGAGTTCAGGGCTGGGAGTGTGGGGTGAGTTCAGGGCTGGGAGTGTGGGGTGAGTTCAGGGGTCACTGTTAAGCGAGTTCAGGGCTGGGAGTGTGGGGTGAGTTCAGGGCTGGGAGTGTGGGGTGAGTTCAGGGCTCAGTGTGGGGTGAGTTCAGGGCTGGGAGTGTAGGGTGAGTTCAGGGCTGGGAGTGTGGGGTGAGTTCAGGGCTGGGAGTGTGGAGTGAATTCAGGGCAGGGAGTGTTGAGTGAGTTCAGGGTTCAGTGTGGAGTAAGTTCAGGGCTGGGAGTGTGGGGTGAATTCAGGGCGGGGATTGTGGTGTGAGTTCGGGGCTTGGAGTGTGGGGTGAGTTCAGGGCAGGGAGTGTGGAGTGAGTTCAGGGCTGGGAGTGTGGAATGAGTTTGGGGCTAGTTCAGGGCTGGGAGTGTGGGTTGTGTTCAGGGCTGGGAGTGTGGGGTTTGTTCAGGGCAGGGAGTGTGGAGTGAGTTCAGGGCTGGGAGTGTGGAATGAGTTTGGGTCTCAGTGTGGGGCGAGTTCAGGGCTGGGAGTGTGGGGTGAGTTCAGGGCTGGGAGTGTGGAGTGAGTTCGGGGCTGGGAGTGTGGGTTGAGTTCAGGGCTCATTGTGGGGTGAGTTCAGGGCTGGGAATGTGGGGTCCGTTCAGGGCAGGGAGTGTGGAGTGATTTCAGGGCTGGGAGTGTGGAGTGAGTTTGGGGCTCAGTGTGGGGCGAGTTCAGGGCTGGGAGTGTGGAGTGAGTTCAGGGCAGGGAGTGTTGAGTGAGTTCAGGGTTCAGTGAGGAGTGAGTTCAGGGCTGGGATTGTGGGGTGAGTTCAGGGCTGGGAGTGTGCGGTGAGTTCAGGGCTGTGCGTGTGGAGTGAGTTCAGGGCTGGGACTGTGGGGTTAGTTCGGGGCTGGGAGTGTGGGGTGAGTTCAGGGCTGGGAGTGTGGGGTGAGTTCAGGGCACATTGTGGGGTGAGTTCAGGGCTGGGAGTGTGGAGTGAGTTCAGGGCTGTGAATGTGGGGCGAGGTCCGGGCTGGGAGTGTGGCGTGAGTTCATGGCTGGGAATGTGGGGTGAGTTCAGGGCTGGGAGTGTGCGGTGAGTTCAGTGCTGGGAGTGTGGGGTGAGTTCAGGGCTGGGAGTGTGGAGTGAGTTCAGGGCTGGGACTTTGGGGTTAGTTCAGGGCTGGGCGTTTGGGGTGAGTTCAGGGCTGGGAGTGCGGAGTGACTTCAGGGCTGGTAGTGTGGGGTTCGTTCAGGGCTGGGCGTTTGGGGTGAGTTCAGGGCTCGGACTGTGGGGTTAGTTCAGGGCTGGGAGTGTGGGGTGAGTTCAGGGCTGGGAGTCTGGAGAGAGTTTGGGGCTCAGTGTGGGGCGAGTTCAGGGCTGGGAGTGTGGAGTGAGTTCAGGGCTCAGTGTGGGGCGAGTTCAGGGCTGGGAGTGTGGAGTGAGTTCAGGGCAGGGAGTGTGGAGTAAGTTCAGGGCTGGGGGTGTGGAATGAGTTTGGGGCTCAGTGTGGGACGGGTTCAGGGCTGGGAGTATGGGATGAGTTCAGTGCTGGGAGTGTGGGGTGAGTTCAGGGCTCATTGTGGAGTTAGTTCAGGGCTGGGAGTGTGGGTTGAGTTCAGGGCGGGGAGTGTGGCGTGAGTTTGGGGCTGGGAGTGTGGGGTCAGTTCAGGGCTCAGTTTGGGGTGAGTTCGGGGCTGAATGTGGGGCGAGTTCAGGGCTGGGAGTGTGGAGTGAGTTCTGGGCTGGGAGTGTGGAGTGAGTTCGGTGCTCAGTGTGGGGCGAGTTCAGGGCTGGGAGTGTGGGGTGAGTTCAGGGCTGGGAGTGTGGAGTGAGTTCTGGGCTGGGAGTGTGGAGTGAGTTCGGTGCTCAGTGTGGGGCGAGTTCAGGGCTGGGAGTGTGGAGTGAGTTCAGGGCTGGGAGTGTGTGGTGTGTTGAGGGCTAGGAATGTGGGCTGAGCTCAGGGCTGGGAGTGGAGTGAGTTCAGGCTTGGGAGTGTGGCGTGAGTTCAGGGCTGGGAGTGTGGAGTGAGTTCGGGGCTCAGTGTGGGGCGAGTTCAGGGCTGGGATTGTGGAGTGAGTTCAGGGCTCAGTGTGGGGTGAGGTCAGGGCTGGGAGTGTGGGGTGAGTTCAGGGCTTGGAGTGTGGAGTGAGTTCAGGGCTGGGACTTTGGGGTGAGTTCAGGGCTGGGCGTTTGGGGTGAGTTCAGGGCTGGGAGTGCGGAGTGAGTTCAGGGCTGGTAGTGTGGGGTTCGTTCAGGGCTGGGCGTTTGGGGTGAGTTCAGGGCTGGGACTGTGGGGTTAGTTCAGGGCTGGGAGTGTGGGGTGAGTTCAGGGCTGGGAGTCTGGAGAGAGTTCGGGGCTCAGTGTGGGGCGAGTTCAGGGCTGGGAGTGTGGAGTGAGTTCAGGGCAGGGAGTGTGGAGTAAGTTCAGGGCTGGGGGTGTGGAATGAGTTCGGGGCTCAGTGTGGGGCGAGTTCAGGGCTGGGATTGTGGAGTGAGTTCAGGGCTCAGTGTGGAGTGAGTTCAGGTCACAGTGTGGGGTGAGTTCAGGGCTGGGAGTGTGGGGTGAGTTCACGGGTCACTGTGGGGTGAGTTCAGGTCTGGGAGTGTCGGGTGAGTTCAGGGCTCAGTCTGGAGTGAGTTCAGGGCTGGGAGTGTGGGGTGAGTTCAGGGCTGGGAGTGTGGGGTGAGTTCAGGGCTGGTATTGTGGGGTGAGTTCAGGGCTGGGAGTGTGGGGTGAGTTCAGGGGTCACTGTGGGGTGAGTTCAGGTCTGGGAGTGTCGGGTGAGTTCAGGGCTCAGTCTGGAGTGAGTTCAGGGCTGGGAGTGTGGGGTGAGTTCAGGGCTGGGAGTGTGGTGTGAGTTCGGGGCTGGGAGTGTGGGGTGAGTTCAGAGCTGGGAGTTTGGGGCGAGTTCAGGCCTGGGAGTGTGGAGTGAGTTCAGGGCTGGGAGTGTGGGGTGAGTTCAGGGCTGGGAGTGTGGATTGAGTTCGGGGCTGGGAGTGTGGGGTGAGTTCAGAGCTGGGAGTTTGGGGCGAGTTCAGGCCTGGGAGTGTGGAGTGAGTTCAGGGCTGGGAGTGTGGGGTGAGTTCAGGGCTGGGAGTGTGGAGTGAGTTCAGGGCTGGGAGTGTGGGGCGAGTTCAGGCCTGGGAGTGTGGAGTGAGTTCAGGGCTCAGTGTGGAGTGAGTTCAGGGCTCAGTGTGGGGTGAGTTCAGGGCTGGTATTGTGGGATGAGTTCAGGTCTGGGAGTGTGGGGTGCGTTCAGGGGTCACTGTGGGGTGAGTTCAGGGGTGACTGTGGAGTGAGTTCAGGTCTGGGAGTGTGGGGTGAGTTCAGGGCTCAGTGTTGAGTGAGTTCAGGGCTGGGAGTGTGGGGTGAGTTCGGGGCTGGGAGTGTGGGGTGAGTTCAGGGCTCAGTGTGGAGTGAGTTCAGGGCTGGGAGTGTGGGGTGAGTTCAGGGCTGGGAGTGTGGGGTGAGTTCAGGGCTGGGAGTGTGGGGTGAGTTCAGGGCTGGGTGTGTGGGGTGAGTTCAGGGCTCGGAGTGTGGGGTGAGTTCAGGGCTGGGGGTGTGGTGAGTTCAGGGCTGGGAGTGTGGGGGGAGTTCAGGGCTGGGAGTGTGGGGCGAGTTCAGGGCTGGGAGTGTGGTGAGTTCAGGGCTGGGAGTGTGGGGGGAGTTCAGGGCTGGGAGTGTGGGGCGAGTTCAGGGCTGGGAGTGTGGAGCGAGTTCAGGTCTGGGAGTATGGGGTGAGTTCAGGCCTGGGAGTGTGGGGTGAGTTCAGGGGTCAGTTTGGAGTGAGTTCAGGGCTGGGAGTGTGGGATGAGTTCAGGGCTCAGTGTGGAGTGAGTTCAGGGCAGGGAGTGTGGGGTGAGCTCAAGGCTGGGAGTGTGATGTGAGTTCAGGGCTCAGTGTGGAGTTAGTTCAGGGCTGGGAGTGTGGGGATGAGTTCAGGGCTGAGTGTGCGGCGAGTTCGGGGCTGGGATTGTGGGGTGAGTTCAGCGCTGGGAGTGTGGGGTGAGTTCAGGGCTGGGAGTGTGGAGTAAGTTCAGGGCTCGGAATGTGGGGCGAGGTCCGGGCTGGGAGTGTGGCGTGAGTTCAGGGCTGGGAATGTGGGGTGAGTTCAGGGCTGGGAGTGTGGGGTGAGTTCAGAGCTGTGAGTGTGGGGTGAGTTCAGGGCTGGGAGTGTGGGGTTAGTTCAGGGCTGGGAGTGTGGGGCGAGTTCAGGACTGGGAGTGTGGGTTGAGTTCAGGGCTCAGTGTGGAGTGAGTTCAGGACTGGGAGTGTGGGTTGAGTTCAGGGCTCAGTGTGGGGTGAGATCAGGGCTGGGAGTGTGCAGTGAGTTCAGGGCAGGGAGTGTGGAGTGAGTTCAGGGCTGGGAGTGTGGGGTGAGTTCAAGGCTGGGAGTGTGATGTGAGTTCAGGGCTCAGTGTGGAGTTAGTTCAGGGCTGGGAATGTGGGGTGAGTTCAGGGCTGGGAGTGTGGGGTGAGTTCAGAGTTGTGAGTGTGGGGTGAGTTCAGGGCTGGGAGTGTGGGGTTAGTTCAGGGCTGGGCGTTTGGGGTGAGTTCAGGGCTGGGAGTGTGGAGTGAGTTCAGGGCTGGTAGTGTGTGGTTAGTTCAGGGCTGGGCGTTTGTGGTGAGTTCAGGGCTGGGACTGTGGGGTTAGTTCAGGGCTGGGAATGTGGGGTGACTTCAGGGCTGGGAGTGTGCAGAGAGTTCGGGGCTCAGTGTGGGGCGAGTTCAGGGCTGGGAGTGTGCAGTGAGTTCAGGGCAGGGAGTGTGGAGTGAGTTCAGGGCTGGGAGTGTGGAATGAGTTCGGGGCTCAGTGTGGGGCGAGTTCAGGGCTGGGAGTATGGGGTGAGTTCAGGGCTGGGAGTGTGGGGGGAGTTCAGGGCTCAGTGTGGAGTGAGTTCAGGGCTGGGAGTGTGGTGTGAGTTCAGGGCTGGGTGTGTGGGGTGACTTCAGGGCTCAGTGTGGGGTGAGTTCAGGGCTGGGAGTGTAGGGTGAGTTCAGGGCTGGGAGTGTGGGGTGAGTTCAGGGCTGGGAGTGTGGGGTGAGTTCAGGGCTGGGAGTGTGGGGTGAGTTCAGGGCTCAGTGTGGGGTGAGTTCAGGGCTGGGAGTGTGGGGTGAGTTCAGGGCTGGGAGTGTGGGGTGAGTTCAGGGCTCAGTGTGGAGTGAGTTCAGGGCAGGGAGTGTGGGGTGAGTTCAGGGCTGGGAGTGTGGAGTGAGTTCAGGGCTGGGAGTGTGGAGTGAGTTCAGGGCTCAGTGTGGGGCGAGTTCAGGGCTGGGAGTGTGCAGTGAGTTCAGGGCAGTGAGTGTGGAGTGAGTTCAGGGCTGGGAGTGTGGAATGAGTTCGGGGCTCAGTGTGGGGCGAGTTCAGGGCTGGGAGTATGGGGTGAGTTCAGGGCTGGGAGTGTGGGGGGAGTTCAGGGCTCAGTGTGGAGTGAGTTCAGGGCAGGGAGTATGGTGTGAGTTCAGGGCTGGTAGTTTGGAGTGAGTTCAGGGCTCAGTGTGGAGTGACTTCAGGGCTGGGATTGTGGGGTGAGTTCAGGGCTGGGAGTGTGGGGTGAGTTCAGGGCTGGGAGTGTGGGGTGAGTTCAGGGCTGGGAGTGTGGGGTGAGTTCAGGGCTCAGTGTGGAGTGAGTTCAGGGCTGGGAGTGTGGGGTGAGTTCAGGGCAGGGAGTGTGGGGTGAGTTCAGGGCTGGGAGTGTGGAGTGAGTTCAGGGCTGGGAGTGTGGAGTGAGTTGAGGGCTCAGTGTGGAGTGAGTTCAGGGCTGGGAGTGTGGGTGAGTTCAGGGCTGGGAGTGTGGGTGAGTTCAGGGCTGGGAGTGTGGGTGAGTTCAGGGCTGGAAGTGTGGGGTGAGTTCAGGGCTGGGAGGGTGGGGTGAGTTCAGGGCTAGGAGTGTGGGGTGAGTTCAGCGCTGGGTGTGTGGGGTGAGTTCAGGGCTAGGAGTGTGGGTGAGTTCAGGGCTGGGGGTGTGGTGAGTTCAGGGCTGGCAGTGTAGGGTGAGTTCAGGACTGGGAGTGTGGTGTTAGTTCAGGGCTGGGAGTGTGGGGTGAGTTCAGGGCTGGGAGAGTGGTGCAAGTTCAGGGCTGGGAGTGTGGGGTGAGTTCAGGGCTGGGAGTGTGGGGCGAGTTCAGGGCTGGGAGTGTGGAGCGAGCGAGTACAGGGCTGGGAGTGTGGGGTGAGTTCAGGCCTGGGAGTGTGGGGTGAGTTCAGGGGTCAGTTTGGAGTGATCAGGGCTGGGAGTGTGGGATGAGTTCAGGGCTCAGTGTGGAGTGAGTTCAGGGCTGGGAGTGTGGGGTGAGTTCGGGGCTGGGAGTGTGGGGTGAGTTCGGGGCTGGGAGTGTGGGGCGAGTTCATGGATGGGAGTGTGGGGTGAGTTCAGGGCTGGGAGTGTGGGCTGAGTTCAGGGCTGGGAGTGCGGGCTGAGTTCAGGGCTGGGAGTGCGGGCTGAGTTCAGGGCTGGGAGTGCGGGGTGAGTTCAGTGCTGGGAGTGTGGTGTGAGTTCAGGGCTGGGAGTGTGGGGTGAGTTGAGGGCTGGGAGTGTGTGGTGAGTTCAGGGCTCAGTGTGGGGTGAGTTCGGGGCTGGGAGTGTGGTGTGAGTTCAGGGCTGGGAGTGTGGGGCGAGTTCAGGACTGGGAGTGTGGGGTGAGTTCAGGGCTGGGAGTGTGGGGTGAGTTCAGCTCTGGGAGTGTGGAGTGAGTTCAGAGCTGGGAGTGTGGGGTGAGTTCATGGCTGGGAGTGTGGGGTGAGTTCAGGGCTCAGTTTGGAGTGGGTTCAGGGCAGGGAGTGTGGGGTGAGTTCAGGGCTGGTAGTTTGGAGAGAGTTCAGGGCTCAGTGTGGAGTGAGTTCAGGGCTGGGAGTGTGGAGTGAGTTCAGGGCTGGGAGTGTGGGGTGAGTTCAGCTCTGGGAGTGTGGAGTGAGTTCAGAGCTGGGAGTGTGGGGTGAGTTCATGGCTGGGAGTGTGGGGTGAGTTCAGGGCTCAGTTTGGAGTGGGTTCAGGGCAGGGAGTGTGGGGTGAGTTCAGGGCTGGTAGTTTGGAGAGAGTTCAGGGTTCAGTGTGGAGTGAGTTCAGGGCTGGGAGTGTGGAGTGAGTTCAGGGCTGGGAGTGTGGGGTGAGTTCAGCTCTGGGAGTGTGGAGTGAGTTCAGAGCTGGGAGTGTGGGGTGAGTTCAGGGCTGGGCGTTTGTGGTGAGTTCAGGGCTGGGACTGTGGGGTTAGTTCAGGGCTGGGAATGTGGGGTGAGTTCAGGGCTCAGTGTGGAGTGAGTTCAGGGCTGGGAGGGTGGGGTGAGTTCAGGGCTGGGAGTGTGGTGCGAGTTCAGGGCTGGGACTTTGGGGCGAGTTCAGGGCTGGGAGTGTGGAGCGAGATCAGGGCTGGGAGTGTGGGGTGAGTTCAGGGCTGGGAGTGTGGGGTGAGTTCAGGGCTGGGAGTGTGGGGTGAGTTCAGGTCTCAGTGTGGGGTGAGTTCAGGGCAGGGAGTGTGGGGTGAGTTCAGGGCTGGGAGTGTGGAGTGAGTTCAGGGCTGGGAGTGTGGAGTGAGTTGAGGGCTCAGTGTGGAGTGAGTTCAGGGCTGGGAGTGTGGGTGAGTTCAGGGCTGGGAGTGTGGGTGAGTTCAGGGCTGGAAGTGTGGGGTGAGTTCAGGGCTAGGAGTGTGGGGTGAGTTCAGGGCTGGGTGTGTGGGGTGAGTTCAGGGCTAGGAGTGTGGGGTGAGTTCAGGGCTGGGGTGTGGTGAGTTCAGGGCTGGGAGTGTGGGGTGAGTTCAGGACTGGGAGTGTGGTGTTAGTTCAGGGCTGGGAGTGTGGGGCGAGTTCAGGGCTGGGAGTGTGGAGCGAGCGAGTACAGGGCTGGGAGTGTGGGGTGAGTTCAGGCCTGGGAGTGTGGGGTGAGTTCAGGGGTCAGTTTGGAGTGATCAGGGCTGGGAGTGTGGGATGAGTTCAGGGCTCAGTGTGGAGTGAGTTCAGGGCTGGGAGTGTGGGGTGAGTTCGGGGCTGGGAGTGTGGGGTGAGTTCGGGGCTGGGAGTGTGGGGCGAGTTCATGGATGGGAGTGTGGAGTGAGTTCAGGGCTGGGAGTGTGGGCTGAGTTCAGGGCTGGGAGTGCGGGCTGAGTTCAGGGCTGGGAGTGCGGGGTGAGTTCAGTGCTGGGAGTGTGGTGTGAGTTTAGGGCTGGGAGTGTGGGGTGAGTTGAGGGCTGGGAGTGTGTGGTGAGTTCAGGGCTCAGTGTGGGGTGAGTTCGGGGCTGGGAGTGGGTGTGAGTTCAGGGATGGGAGTGTGGGGCGAGTTCAGGACTGGGAGTGTGGGGTGAATTCAGGGCTCAGTGTGGAGTGAGTTCAGGGCAGGGAGTGTGGGGTGAGTTCAAAGCTGGGAGTGTGAAGTGAGTTCAGGGCTCAGTGCGGAGTGAGTTCAGGGCTGGGAGTGTGGGGATGAGTTCAGGGCTGAGTGTGCGGTGAGTTCGGGGCTGGGAGTGTGGGGTGAGTTCAGGGCTGGGAGTGTGGGGTGAGTTCAGGGCTCATTGTGGGGTGAGTTCAGGGCTGGGAGTGTGGAGTAAGTTCAAGGCTGGGAATGTGGGGCGAGGTCCGGGCTGGGAGTGTGGCGTGAGTTCAGGGCTGGGAATGTGGGGTGAGTTCAGGGCTGGGAGTGTGGGGTGAGTTCAGAGTTGTGAGTGTGGAGTGAGTTCAGGGCTGGTAGTGTGTGGTTAGTTCAGGACTGGGCGTTTGGGGTGAGTTCAGGGCTGGGACTGTGGGGTTAGTTCAGGGCTGGGAGTGTGGGGTTAGTTCAGGGCTGGGAATGTGGGGTGAGTTCAGGGCTGGGAGTGTGCAGAGAGTTCGGGGCTCAGTGTGGGGCGAGTTCAGGGCTGGGGGTGTGCAGTGAGTTCAGGGCAGGGAGTGTGGCGTGAGTTCAGGGCTGGGAGTGTGGAATGAGTTCGGGGCTCAGTGTGGGGCGAGTTCAAGGCTGGGAGTATGGGGTGAGTTCAGGGCTGGGAGTGTGGGGTGAGTTCAGGGCTCATTGTGGGGTGAGTTCAGGGCTGGGAATGTGGGGCGAGTTCAGGGCTGGGAGTGTGGAGTTAGTTCAGGGCTGGGAGTGTGGAGTGAGTTCAGGGCTGGGAGTGTGGCGTGAGTTCGGGGCTGGGAGTGTGGGGTGAGTTCGGGGCTCAGTGTCGGGCGATATCGGGGCTGAGTGTGGGGCGAGTTCAGGGCTGGGAGTGTGGGGTGAGTTCAGGGCAGGGAGTATGAGGTGTGTTCAGGGCTCAGTGTGCAGTGAATTCAGGGCTGGGAGCGTGGGGTGAGTTCAGGGCTGGGAATGTGGGCTGAGTTCAGGGCTGGGAGTGTGGAGTGATTTCAGGGCTGGGAGTGTGGAGTGATTTCAGGGCTGGGAGTGTGCGGTGAGTTCAGACTTGGGAGTGTGGAGTGAGTTCAGGCTTGGGAGTGTGGAGTGAGTTCAGGGCAGGGAGTGTGGTGTGAGTTCAGGGCTCAGTGTGGAGTGAGTTCAGGGCTCAGTGTGGGGTGAGTTCAGGGCTAGGAGTGTGGGGTGAGTTCAGGGCTGGGAGTGTGTGTGAGTTCAGGGCTCAGTGTGGAGTGAGTTCAGGGCTGGGAGTGTGGGGTGAGTTCAGGGCTCAGTGTGGAGTGAGTTCAGGGCTGGGAGTGTGGGGTGAGTTCAGGGCTCAGTGTGGAGTGAGTTCAGGGCTGGGAGTGTGGGGTGAGTTCAGGGCTGGGAGTGTGGTGTGAGTTCAGGGCTGGGAGTGTGGGCTGAGTTCAGGGCTGGGAGTGTGGGCTGAGTTCAGGGCTGGGAGTGTGGGGCGCGTTCAGGGCTGGGAGTGTGGGGTGAGTTCAGGGCTCAGTTTGGAGTGAGTTCAGGGCTGGGAGTGTGGGGTGAGTTCATGGCTGGGTGTGTGGGGTGAGTTCAGGGCTCAGTTTGGAGTGGGTTCAGGGCAGGGAGTGTGGGGTGAGTTCAGGGCTGGTAGTTTGGAGAGAGTTCAGGGCTCAGTGTGGAGTGAGTTCAGGGCTGGGAGTGTGGAGTGAGTTCAGGGCTGGGAGTGTGGGGTGAGTTCAGCTCTGGGAGTGTGGAGTGAGTTCAGAGCTGGGAGTGTGGGGTGAGTTCAGGGCTGGGAGTGTGGGGTGAGTTCAGGGCTGGGAGTGTGGGCTGAGTTCAGGGCTCAGTGTGGGTCGAGTTCAGGGCTGGGAGTGTAGGGTGAGTTCAGGGCTGGGAGTGTGGGGTGAGTTCAGGGCTGGGAGTGTGGGGTGAGTTCAGGGCTGGGAGTGTGGGGTGAGTTCAGGGCTCAGTGTGGAGTGAGTTCAGGGCAGGGAGTGTGGGGTGAGTTCAGTGCTGGGAGTGTGGAGTGAGTTCAGGGCTGGGAGTGTGGAGTGAGTTCAGGGCTCAGTGTGGAGTGAGTTCAGGGCTGGGAGGGTGGGGTGAGTTCAGGGCTGGGAGTGTGGGGTGAGTTCAGGGCTGGGAGTGTGGTGCGAGTTCAGGGCTGGGACTTTGGGGCGAGTTCAGGGCTGGGAGTGTGGAGCGAGATCAGGGCTGGGAGTGTGGGGTGAGTTCAGGCCTGGGAGTGAGGGGTGAGTTCAGGGGTCAGTGTGGAGTGAGTTCAGGGCTAGGAGTGTGGGATGAGTTCAAGGCTCAGTGTGGAGTGAGTTCAGGGCTGGGAGTGTGCGGTGAGTTCGGGGCTGGGAGTGTGGGGTGAGTTCGGGGCTGGGAGTGTGGGATAAGTTCAGGGCTCAGTGTGGAGTGTGTTCAGGGCTGGGAGTGTGCAGTGAGTTCAGGGCTGGGAGTGTGGGGTGAGTTCGGGGCTGGGAGTGTGGGTGAGTTCATGGCTGGGAGAGTGGAGTGAGTTCAGGGCTCAGTGTGGGGCGAGTTCAGGGCTGGGGGTGTGCAGTGAGTTCAGGGCAGGGAGTGTGGCGTGAGTTCAGGGCTGGGAGTGTGGAATGAGTTCGGGGCTCAGTGTGGGGCGAGTTCAAGGCTGGGAGTATGGGGTGAGTTCAGGGCTGGGAGTGTGGGGTGAGTTCAGGGCTCATTGTGGGGTGAGTTCAGGGCTGGGAATGTGGGGCGAGTTCAGGGCTGGGAGTGTGGAGTTAGTTCAGGGCTGGGAGTGTGGAGTGAGTTCAGGGCTGGGAGTGTGGCGTGAGTTCGGGGCTGGGAGTGTGGGGTGAGTTCGGGGCTCAGTGTCGGGCGATTTCGGGGCTGAGTGTGGGGCGAGTTCGGGGCTGGGAGTGTGGGGTGCGTTCAGGGCTGGGAGTATGAGGTGTGTTCAGGGCTCAGTGTGCAGTGAATTCAGGGCTGGGAGCGTGGGGTGAGTTCAGGGCTGGGAGTGTTGGGTGAGTTCAGGGCTGGGAATGTGGGCTGAGTTCAGGGCTGGGAGTGTGCAGTGAGTTCAGGGCAGGGAGTGTGGAGTGAGTTCAGGGCTGGGAGTGTGGAATGAGTTCGGGGCTCAGTGTGGGGCGAGTTCAGGGCTGGGAGTGTGGGGTGACTTCAGGGCTCAGTGTGGGGTGAGTTCAGGGCTGGGATTGTGGGGTGAGTTCAGGGCTGGGAGTGTGGGGTGAGTTCAGGGCTCAGTTTGGAGTGAGTTCAGGGCTGGGAGTGTGGGGTGAGTTCAGGGCTCAGTGTGGAGTGAGTTCAGGGCTGGGAGTGTGGAGTGAGTTCAGGGCTGGGAGTGTGGGGTGAGTTCAGCTCTGGGAGTGTGGAGTGAGTTCAGAGCTGGGAGTGTGGGGTGAGTTCAGGGCTGGGAGTGTGGGGTGAGTTCAGGGCTGGGAGTGTGGGCTGAGTTCAGGGCTCAGTGTGGGTCGAGTTCAGGGCTGGGAGTGTCGGGTGAGTTCAGGGCTGGGAGTGTGGGGTGAGTTCAGGGCTGGGCATGTGGGGTGAGTTCAGGGCTGGGAGTGTGGGGTGAGTTCAGGGCTGGGAGTGTGGGGTGAGTTCAGGGCTCAGTGTGGAGTGAGTTCAGGGCAGGGAGTGCGGGGTGAGTTCAGGGCTCAGTGTGGGGTGAGTTCAGGGCTCAGTGTGGGGTGAGTTCAGGGCTGGGAGTGTGGAGTGAGTTCAGGGCTGGGAGTGTGGAGTGAGTTCAGGGCTCAGTGTGGAGTGAGTTCAGGGCTGGGAGGGTGGGGTGAGTTCAGGGCTGGGAGTGTGGGGTGAGTTCAGGGCTGGGAGTGTGGAGTGAGTTCAGGGCTGGGAGTGTGGAGTGAGTTCAGGGCTGGGAGGGTGGGGTGAGTTCAGGGCTGGGAGTGTGGGGTGAGTTCAGGGCTGGGAGTGTGGTGCGAGTTCAGGGCTGGGACTTTGGGGCGAGTTCAGGGCTGGGAGTGTGGAGCGAGATCAGGGCTGGGAGTGTGGGGTGAGTTCAGGCCTGGGAGTGAGGGGTGAGTTCAGGGGTCAGTGTGGAGTGAGTTCAGGGCTAGGAGTGTGGGATGAGTTCAAGGCTCAGTGTGGAGTGAGTTCAGGGCTGGGAGTGTGCGGTGAGTTCGGGGCTGGGAGTGTGGGATGAGTTCAGGGCTCAGTGTGGAGTGAGTTCAGGGCTGGGAGTGTGGGGTGAGTTCAGGGCTGGGAGTGTGGGGGGAGTTCAGGGCTCAGTGTGGAGTGAGTTCAGGGCTGGGAGTATGGGGTGAGTTCAGGGCTGGGATTGTGGGGGGAGTTCAGGGCTCAGTGTGGAGTGAGTTCAGGGCTGGGAGTGTGGGGTGAGTTCATGGCTCAGTTTGGAGTGGGTTCAGGGCAGGGAGTGTGGGGTGAGTTCAGGGCTGGTAGTTTGGAGAGAGTTCAGGGCTCAGTGTGGAGTGAGTTCAGGGCTGGGAGTGTGGAGTGAGTTCAGGGCTGGGAGTGTGGGGTGAGTTCAGGGCTGGGAGTGTGGGGTGAGTTCAGGGCTCAGTGTGGAGTGAGTTCAGGGCTGGGAGTGTGGGGTGAGTTCAGGGCTGGGAGTGTGGGGTGAGTTCAGGGCTGGGAGTGTGGGGTGAGTTGAGGGCTGGGAGTGTGGGTTGAGTTCAGGGCTGGGAGTGTGGGCTGAGTTCAGGGCTGGGAGTGTGGGCTGAGTTCAGGGCTGGGAGTGTGGTGTGAGTTCAGGGCTGGGAGTGTGGGGTGAGTTCAGGGCTGGGAGTGTGGGGTGAGTTGAGGGCTGGGAGTGTGGGGTGAGTTCAGGGCTGGGAGTGTGGGCTGAGTTCAGGGCTGGGAGTGTGGGCTGAGTTCAGGGCTGGGAGTGTGGGCTGAGTTCAGGGCTGGGAGTGTGGGGTGAGTTCAGGGCTGGGAGTGTGGGGTGAGTTCAGGGCTGGGAGTGTGGGGTGAGTTCAGGGCTGGGAGTGTGGAGTGAGTTCAGGGCTGGGAGTGTGGTGTGAGTTCAGGGCTGGGAGTGTGGGCTGAGTTCAGGGCTGGGCGTGTGGGGTGAGTTCAGGGCTGGGAGTGTGGGGCGAGTTCAGGGCTCAGTGTGGAGTGAGTTCAGGGCTGGGAGTGTGGGGTGAGTTCAGGGCTCAGTTTGAAGTCGGTTCAGGGCAGGGAGTGTGGGGTGAGTTCAGGGCTGGTAGTTTGGAGAGAGTTCAGGGCTCAGTGTGGAGTGAGTTCAGGGCTGGGAGTGTGGAGTGAGTTCAGGGCTTGGAGTGTGGGGTGAGTTCAGGGCTGGTAGTGTGGGGTGAGTTCAGCTCTGGGAGTGTGAAGTGAGTTCAGAGCTGGGAGTGTGGGGTGAGTTCAGCGCTCAGTGTGGGTCGAGTTCAGGGCTGGGAGTGTCGGGTGAGTTCAGGGCTGGGAGTGTGGGGTGAGTTCAGGGCTGGGAGTGTAGGGTGAGTTCAGGGCTGGGAGTGTGGGGTGAGTTCAGGGCTCAGTGTGGGTGAGTTCAGTGCTGGGAGTGTGGGGTGAGTTCAGGGCTGGGAGTGTGGGGTGAGTTCAGGGCTCAGTGTGGGTGAGTTCAGGGCTGGGAGTGTGGGGTGAGTTCAGGGCTTGGAGTGTGGGGTGAGTTCAGGGCTGGTAGTGTGGGGTGAGTTCAGGGCTGGGAGTGTGGAGTGAGTTCAGGGCTGGGAGTGTGGAGTGAGTTGAGGGCTCAGTGTGGAGTGAGTTCAGGGCTGGGAGTGTGGGTGAGTTCAGGGCTGGGAGTGTGGGTGAGTTCAGGGCTGGAAGTGTGGGGTGAGTTCAGGGCTAGGAGTGTGGGGTGAGTTCAGGGCTGGGTGTGTGGGGTGAGTTCAGGGCTAGGAGTGTGGGGTGAGTTCAGGGCTGGGAGTGTGGAGTGAGTTGAGGGCTCAGTGTGGAGTGAGTTCAGGGCTGGGAGTGTGGGTGAGTTCAGGGCTGGGAGTGTGGGTGAGTTCAGGGCTGGAAGTGTGGGGTGAGTTCAGGGCTAGGAGTGTGGGGTGAGTTCAGGGCTGGGTGTGTGGGGTGAGTTCAGGGCTAGGAGTGTGGGGTGAGTTCAGGGCTGGGGTGTGGTGAGTTCAGGGCTGGGAGTGTGGGGTGAGTTCAGGACTGGGAGTGTGGTGTTAGTTCAGGGCTGGGAGTGTGGGGCGAGTTCAGGGCTGGGAGTGTGGAGCGAGCGAGTACAGGGCTGGGAGTGTGGGGTGAGTTCTGGCCTGGGAGTGTGGGGTGAGTTCAGGGGTCAGTTTGGAGTGATCAGGGCTGGGAGTGTGGGATGAGTTCAGGGCTCAGTGTGGAGTGAGTTCAGGGCTGGGAGTGTGGGGTGAGTTCGGGGCTGGGAGTGTGGGGTGAGTTCGGGGCTGGGAGTGTGGGGCGAGTTCATGGATGGGAGTGTGGAGTGAGTTCAGGGCTGGGAGTGTGGGCTGAGTTCAGGGCTGGGAGTGCGGGCTGAGTTCAGGGCTGGGAGTGCGGGGTGAGTTCAGTGCTGGGAGTGTGGTGTGAGTTCAGGGCTGGGAGTGTGGGGTGAGTTGAGGGCTGGGAGTGTGTGGTGAGTTCAGGGCTCAGTGTGGGGTGAGTTAGGGGCTGGGAGTGTGGTGTGAGTTCAGGGATGGGAGTGTGGGGCGAGTTCAGGACTGGGAGTGTGGGGTGAATTCAGGGCTCAGTGTGGGGTGAGTTCGGGGCTGGGAGTGTGGTGTGAGTTCAG
This sequence comes from Somniosus microcephalus, assembly GCF_052327205.1. Classification (NCBI taxonomy): domain Eukaryota; kingdom Metazoa; phylum Chordata; class Chondrichthyes; order Squaliformes; family Somniosidae; genus Somniosus; species Somniosus microcephalus. Next base: position 119,180,575 of record NC_140997.1, on the reverse strand, counting down.
CGCTGGGAGTGTGGGGCGAGTTCAGGACTGGGAGTGTGGGTTGAATTCAGGGCTCAGTGTGGAGTGAGTTCAGGGCAGGGAGTGTGGGGTGAGTTCAAAGCTGGGAGTGTGAAGTGAGTTCAGGGCTCAGTGCGGAGTGAGTTCAGGGCTGGTAGTGTGGGGATGAGTTCAGGGCTGAGTGTGCGGTGAGTTCGGGGCTGGGAGTGTGGGGTGAGTTCAGGGCTGGGAGTGTGGGGTGAGTTCAGGGCTCATTGTGAGGTGAGTTCAGGGCTGGGAGTGTGGAGTAAGTTCAAGGCTGGGAATGTGGGGCGAGGTCCGGGCTGGGAGTGTGGCGTGAGTTCAGGGCTGGGAATGTGGGGTGAGTTCAGGGCTGGGAGTGTGGGGTGAGTTCAGAGTTGTGAGTGTGGAGTGAGTTCAGGGCTGGTAGTGTGTGGTTAGTTCAGGACTGGGCGTTTGGGGTGAGTTCAGGGCTGGGACTGTGGGGTTAGTTCAGGGCTGGGAGTGTGGGGTTAGTTCAGGGCTGGGAATGTGGGGTGAGTTCAGGGCTGGGAGTGTGCAGAGAGTTCGGGGCTCAGTGTGGGGCGAGTTCAGGGCTGGGGGTGTGCAGTGAGTTCAGGGCAGGGAGTGTGGCGTGAGTTCAGGGCTGGGAGTGTGGAATGAGTTCGGGGCTCAGTGTGGGGCGAGTTCAAGGCTGGGAGTATGGGGTGAGTTCAGGGCTGGGAGTGTGGGGTGAGTTCAGGGCTCATTGTGGGGTGAGTTCAGGGCTGGGAATGTGGGGCGAGTTCAGGGCTGGGAGTGTGGAGTTAGTTCAGGGCTGGGAGTGTGGAGTGAGTTCAGGGCTGGGAGTGTGGCGTGAGTTCGGGGCTGGGAGTGTGGGGTGAGTTCGGGGCTCAGTGTCGGGCGATATCGGGGCTGAGTGTGGGGCGAGTTCAGGGCTGGGAGTGTGGGGTGAGTTCAGGGCAGGGAGTATGAGGTGTGTTCAGGGCTCAGTGTGCAGTGAATTCAGGGCTGGGAGCGTGGGGTGAGTTCAGGGCTGGGAATGTGGGCTGAGTTCAGGGCTGGGAGTGTGGAGTGATTTCAGGGCTGGGAGTGTGGAGTGATTTCAGGGCTGGGAGTGTGCGGTGAGTTCAGACTTGGGAGTGTGGAGTGAGTTCAGGCTTGGGAGTGTGGAGTGAGTTCAGGGCAGGGAGTGTGGAGTGAGTTCAGGGCTCAGTGTGGAGTGAGTTCAGGGCTCAGTGTGGGGTGAGTTCAGGGCTAGGAGTGTGGGGTGAGTTCAGGGCTGGGAGTGTGTGTGAGTTCAGGGCTCAGTGTGGAGTGAGTTCAGGGCTGGGAGTGTGGGGTGAGTTCAGGGCTCAGTGTGGAGTGAGTTCAGGGCTGGGAGTGTGGGGTGAGTTCAGGGCTCAGTGTGGAGTGAGTTCAGGGCTGGGAGTGTGGGGTGAGTTCAGGGCTGGGAGTGTGGTGTGAGTTCAGGGCTGGGAGTGTGGGGTGAGTTCAGGGCTGGGAGTGTGGGCTGAGTTCAGGGCTCAGTGTGGGTCGAGTTCAGGGCTGGGAGTGTAGGGTGAGTTCAGGGCTGGGAGTGTGGGGTGAGTTCAGGGCTGGGAGTGTGGGGTGAGTTCAGGGCTGGGAGTGTGGGGTGAGTTCAGGGCTCAGTGTGGAGTGAGTTCAGGGCAGGGAGTGTGGGGTGAGTTCAGTGCTGGGAGTGTGGAGTGAGTTCAGGGCTGGGAGTGTGGAGTGAGTTCAGGGCTCAGTGTGGAGTGAGTTCAGGGCTGGGAGGGTGGGGTGAGTTCAGGGCTGGGGAGTGTGGGGTGAGTTCAGGGCTGGGAGTGTGGTGCGAGTTCAGGGCTGGGACTTTGGGGCGAGTTCAGGGCTGGGAGTGTGGAGCGAGATCAGGGCTGGGAGTGTGGGGTGAGTTCAGGCCTGGGAGTGAGGGGTGAGTTCAGGGGTCAGTGTGGAGTGAGTTCAGGGCTAGGAGTGTGGGATGAGTTCAAGGCTCAGTGTGGAGTGAGTTCAGGGCTGGGAGTGTGCGGTGAGTTCGGGGCTGGGAGTGTGGGGTGAGTTCGGGGCTGGGAGTGTGGGATAAGTTCAGGGCTCAGTGTGGAGTGAGTTCAGGGCTGGGAGTGTGCAGTGAGTTCAGGGCTGGGAGTGTGGGGTGAGTTCGGGGCTGGGAGTGTGGGTGAGTTCATGGCTGGGAGAGTGGAGTGAGTTCAGGGCTCAGTGTGGGGCGAGTTCAGGGCTGGGGGTGTGCAGTGAGTTCAGGGCAGGGAGTGTGGCGTGAGTTCAGGGCTGGGAGTGTGGAATGAGTTCGGGGCTCAGTGTGGGGCGAGTTCAAGGCTGGGAGTATGGGGTGAGTTCAGGGCTGGGAGTGTGGGGTGAGTTCAGGGCTCATTGTGGGGTGAGTTCAGGGCTGGGAATGTGGGGCGAGTTCAGGGCTGGGAGTGTGGAGTTAGTTCAGGGCTGGGAGTGTGGAGTGAGTTCAGGGCTGGGAGTGTGGCGTGAGTTCGGGGCTGGGAGTGTGGGGTGAGTTCGGGGCTCAGTGTCGGGCGATTTCGGGGCTGAGTGTGGGGCGAGTTCGGGGCTGGGAGTGTGGGGTGAGTTCAGGGCTGGGAGTATGAGGTGTGTTCAGGGCTCAGTGTGCAGTGAATTCAGGGCTGGGAGCGTGGGGTGAGTTCAGGGCTGGGAGTGTTGGGTGAGTTCAGGGCTGGGAATGTGGGCTGAGTTCAGGGCTGGGAGTGTGCAGTGAGTTCAGGGCAGGGAGTGTGGAGTGAGTTCAGGGCTGGGAGTGTGGAATGAGTTCGGGGCTCAGTGTGGGGCGAGTTCAGGGCTGGGAGTGTGGGGTGACTTCAGGGTCAGTGTGGGGTGAGTTCAGGGCTGGGAGTGTAGGGTGAGTTCAGGGCTGGGATTGTGGGGTGAGTTCAGGGCTGGGAGTGTGGGGTGAGTTCAGGGCTGGGAGTGTGGGGTGAGTTCAGGGCTCAGTGTGGGGTGAGTTCAGGGCTGGGAGTGTGGGGTGAGTTCAGGGCTGGGAGTGTGGAGTGAGTTCAGGGCTCAGTGTGGAGTGAGTTCAGGGCAGGGAGTGTGGGGTGAGTTCAGGGCTGGGAGTGTGGAGTGAGTTCAGGGCTGGGAGTGTGGGTGAGTTCAGGGCTGGGAGTGTGGGTGAGTTCAGGGCTGGAAGTGTGGGGTGAGTTCAGGGCTGGGAGGGTGGGGTGAGTTCAGGGCTAGGAGTGTGGGGTGAGTTCAGGGCTAGGAGTGTGGGGTGAGTTCAGGGCTGGGGGTGTGGTGAGTTCAGGGCTGGGAGTGTGGAGTCAGTTCAGGGCTAGGAGTGTGGGGTGAGTTCAGGGCTGGGTGTGTGGGGTGAGTTCAGGGCTAGGAGTGTGGGGTGAGTTCAGGGCTGGGGGTGTGGTGAGTTCAGGGCTGGCAGTGTAGGGTGAGTTCAGGACTGGGAGTGTGGTGTTAGTTCAGGGCTGGGAGTGTGGGGTGAGTTCAGGGCTGGGAGAGTGGTGCAAGTTCAGGGCTGGGAGTGTGGGCTGAGTTCAGGGCTGGGAGTGTGGAGTGATTTCAGGGCTGGGAATGTGCGGTGAGTTCAGACTTGGGAGTGTGGAGTGAGTTCAGGCTTGGGAGTGTGGAGTGAGTTCAGGGCAGGGAGTGTGGAGTGAGTTCAGGGCTCAGTGTGGAGTGAGTTCAGGGCTCAGTGTGGGGTGAGTTCAGGGCTAGGAGTGTGGGGTGAGTTCAGGGCTGGGAGTGTGGGGTGAGTTCAGGGCTGGGAGTGTGGGGCGAGTTCAGGGCTGGGAGTGTGGGGGGAGTTCAGGGCTCAGTGTGGAGTGAGTTCAGGGCTGGGAGTGTGGGGTGAGTTCAGGGCTGGGAGTGTGGGGTGAGTTCATGGCTGGGAGTGTGGGGTGAGTTCAGGGCTCAGTTTGGAGTGGGTTCAGGGCAGGGAGTGTGGGGTGAGTTCAGGGCTGGTAGTTTGGAGAGAGTTCAGGGCTCAGTGTGGAGTGAGTTCAGGGCTGGGAGTGTGGAGTGAGTTCAGGGCTGGGAGTGTGGGGTGAGTTCAGGGCTGGGAGTGTGGGGTGAGTTCAGGGCTCAGTGTGGAGTGAGTTCAGGGCTGGGAGTGTGGGGTGAGTTCAGGGCTCAGTGTGGAGTGAGTTCAGGGCTGGGAGTGTGGGGTGAGTTCAGGGCTGGGAGTGTGGTGTGAGTTCAGGGCTGGGAGTGTGGGCTGAGTTCAGGGCTGGGAGTGTGGGCTGAGTTCAGGGCTGGGAGTGTGGGGTGAGTTCAGGGCTGGGAGTGTGGGGCGAGTTCAGGGCTGGGAGTGTGGGGGGAGTTCAGGGCTCAGTGTGGAGTGAGTTCAGGGCTGGGAGTGTGGGGTGAGTTCATGGCTGGGAGTGTGGGGTGAGTTCAGGGCTCAGTGTGGGGTGAGTTCAGGGCTGGGAGTGTGGAGTGAGTTCAGGGCTTGGAGTGTGGGGTGAGTTCAGGGCTGGGAATGTGGGGTGAGTTCAGGGCTCAGTGTGGGGTGAGTTCAGGGCTGGGAGTGTGGGGTGAGTTCAGGGCTGGGAGTGTGGGGTGAGTTCAGGGCTCAGTGTGGGTCGAGTTCAGGGCTGGGAGTGTAGGGTGAGTTCAGGGCTGGGAGTGTGGGGTGAGTTCAGGGCTGGGAGTGTGGGGTGAGTTCAGGGCTGGGAGTGTGGGGTGAGTTCAGGGCTGGGAGTGTGGGGTGAGTTCAGGGCTCAGTGTGGAGTGAGTTCAGGGCTGGGAGTGTGGAGTGAGTTCAGGGCAGGGAGTGCGGGGTGAGTTCAGGGCAGGGAGTGTGGGGTGAGTTCAGTGCTGGGAGTGTGGAGTGAGTTCAGGGCTGGGAGTGTGGAGTGAGTTCAGGGCTCAGTGTGGAGTGAGTTCAGGGCTGGGAGGGTGGGGTGAGTTCAGGGCTGGGAGTGTGGGGTGAGTTCAGGGCTGGGAGTGTGGTGCGAGTTCAGGGCTGGGACTTTGGGGCGAGTTCAGGGCTGGGAGTGTGGAGCGAGATCAGGGCTGGGAGTGTGGGGTGAGTTCAGGCCTGGGAGTGAGGGGTGAGTTCAGGGGTCAGTGTGGAGTGAGTTCAGGGCTAGGAGTGTGGGATGAGTTCAAGGCTCAGTGTGGAGTGAGTTCAGGGCTGGGAGTGTGCGGTGAGTTCGGGGCTGGGAGTGTGGGGTGAGTTCGGGGCTGGGAGTGTGGGATGAGTTCAGGGCTCAGTGTGGAGTGAGTTCAGGGCTGGGAGTGTGCAGTGAGTTCGGGGCTGGGAGTGTGGGGTGAGTTCGGGGCTGGGAGTGTGGGGTGAGTTCGGTGCTGGGAGTGTGGGTGAGTTCATGGCTGGGAGAGTGGAGTGAGTTCAGGGCTCAGTGTGGGGTGAGTTCAGGGCTGGGGGTGTGCAGTGAGTTCAGGGCAGGGAGTGTGGCGTGAGTTCAGGACTGGGAGTGTGGAATGAGTTCGGGGCTCAGTGTGGGGCGAGTTCAAGGCTGGGAGTGTGGGGTGAGTTCAAGGCTCAGTGTGGAGTGAGTTCAGGGCTGGGAGTGTGCGGTGAGTTCGGGGCTGGGAGTGTGGGGTGAGTTCGGGGCTGGGAGTGTGGGATGAGTTCAGGGCTCAGTGTGGAGTGAGTTCGGGGCTGGGAGTGTGGGGTGAGTTCGGGGCTGGGAGTGTGGGGTGAGTTCGGTGCTGGGAGTGTGGGTGAGTTCATGGCTGGGAGAGTGGAGTGAGTTCAGGGCTGGGAGTGTGGGCTGAGTTCAGGGCTGGGAGTGTGGGGTGAGTTCAGGGCTGGGAGTGTGGGGTGAGTTCAGGGCTGGGAGTGTGGGGTGAGCTGAGGGCTGGGAGTGTGGGGTGAGCTGAGGGCTGGGAGTGTGGGGTGAGTTCAGCGCTCAGTGTGGGGTGAGTTCAGGGCAGGGAGTGTGAGGTGAGTTCAGGGCTGGGAGTGTGAAGTGAGTTCAGGGCTCAGTGTGGAGTGAGTTCAGGGCTGGGAGTGTGGGCTGAGTTCAGGGCTAGGAGTGTGGGGTGAGTTCAGGTCTGGGAGTGTGGGGTGAGTTCAGGTCTGGGAGTGTGGGGTGAGTTCAGGGCTGGGAGTGTCGGGTGAGTTCAGGGCTGGGAGTGTGGGGTGAGTTCAGGGCTGGGAGTGTGGAATGAGTTCGGGGCTCAGTGTGGGGCGAGTTCAGGGCTGTTACTGTGGAGTGAGTTCAGGGCAGGGAGTGTGGAGTGAGTTCAGGGCTCAGTGTGGAGTGAGTTCAGGGCTGGTAGTGTGGAGTGAGTTCAGGGCACGGAGTGTGGAGTGAGTTCAGGGCTCAGTGTGGAGTGAGTTCAGGGCTGGGAAAGTGGAGTGAGTTCAAGGCGGGGAGTGTGGAATAAGTTCGGGGCTGGGAGTGTGGGGTGAGTTTCGGGCTGGGAGTGTGGGGTGAGTTCAGGGCTGGGAGTGTGGTGAGTTCAGGGCTGGGAGTGTGGGGTGAGTTCAGGTCTGGGAGTGTGGGGTGAGTTCAGGGCTGGGAGTGTCGGGTGAGTTCAGGGCTGGGAGTGGGGTGAGTTCAGGGCTGGGAGTGTGGAATGAGTTCGGGGCTCAGTGTGGGGCGAGTTCAGGGCTGTTACTGTGGAGTGAGTTCAGGGCAGGGAGTGTGGAGTGAGTTCAGGGCTCAGTGTGGAGTGAGTTCAGGGCTGGTAGTGTGGAGTGAGTTCAGGGCACGGAGTGTGGAGTGAGTTCAGGGCTCAGTGTGGAGTGAGTTCAGGGCTGGGAAAGTGGAGTGAGTTCAAGGCGGGGAGTGTGGAATAAGTTCGGGGCTGGGAGTGTGGGGTGAGTTTCGGGCTGGGAGTGTGGGGTGAGTTCAGTGCTGGGAGTGTGGGGTGAATTCAGGGCTCATTGTGGGGTGAGTTCAGGGCTGCGAGTGTGGCTCGAGTTCAGGGCTGGGTGTGGGGGGCAAGTTCAGGGCTGGGAGCGTGGTGTGTTCAGGGCTGTGAGTGTAGGCTGAGTTCAGGGCTGGGAGTGGGGTGAGTTCAGGGCTGGGAGTTCTTATGTTCATTGATAAATAGACATTCTTATTATGAACACAGCTAGCTTTTGCTAGTTACTTTATTGAGCACATGTGGACTAGGTACAGTATCTGTAGAGGCTTCAATCTTGACTGCTGCCTTGTGGGTAGCCTAGTGCCTCATGGGTAATGTAGTCTTAATATATATACAGCTGGGCCGTGTCGTCTTATACATACAGCTATATACAGCTCTACACAGCTCTACAGCTCCACCTAGTGTCCACTATAGAATGACATGTTATTGATCATTGCATCCCCCTTTCTTTGAGGTTGAACAAAATCAATATCAATCAACTTTCAAGAAAACAATAAAGATAATATCAGTAACACTTTTGTTAGTGCTCTATAAACATAAACATTTTCAAAACAGTGAACACATTTTCAAAGCTTTACATTGTATTCAAAGATTAAGTCTATCAGGCTCTTTTACTTCACGTGTGGATCTTCTCAACACGGGTAAGTCTGATGTGTCTTCATGAGATTGTTCTGGCGGTGAATGACAAGATGCAGTTGTGGCATTGTCATCGATCTGCTCTTGTATAGATCGAGGTCTCCTTGCGATCTTTGCTTGGAGAGGGTTTCAGTGTTTCCTTCACTCTTCATGCCATAACTCTCAATGTAGTCAATGCACTCTCGAAAAACTGCTGGCAGCTGGATCCCATCATACAGCATAGTCCTCTCAGCAGCCTCGGCTAATGGAACACCAAAGATTGGCCTGAGGGAAGAAGGAGTATCCACCGGAACTGCTTCCTGCCCTGGTGCAGGCTTCTTCTTTTTCTTTTTCTCTTTCCACTGCTTAACAACATCTGCTGCGGTTATATCTTTGGACTTTTTCTCCTTGTGTTTTTCCTCTTTGTGCTTTTCTTCCTTTGGCTTCTCTTTGACCTTAAAGTCTTTTTCTTTCTTCTTGGAGAAACTAGGCTTTTTGAAGACATGGATACCCTTTGGCCTTTTCATCCTTGATGGGCTCTCTGCTTCATCACCTGAGTCATCTGGTCTGCTTATGGCACAGTTTATACAGTAGACTCTCTTGACCAGTTCTAAGTCTTCACAAGCTTTGTCACCTAGTATTGAATCAAGTCTTTCAGCCACAACAGAAAACATGAGATGATGCACTTTGTCTTTGACTGTCACTTTAAGTCTGCATACACCTAAGCTATCTATTTTCTGTCCATTATAGCTCTTCAGTAGTACTGACTTTTTCTGTATTTTGGGCTTTTCTTTCATATTTTTTATGTCACTCATACTGATTAAGTTTGCTTTTGCCCCAGTGTCCAGTTTCAATGTAACTAATGCTCCATTTATCTGCAGTGGGATCATCCATTTGTCCACTTTTACTGCATTGACTTTATGTCAGCATTGTCCATTTCTGAGGGCTGCACATTTTCTGTATCTTTTTTGATATCGTCACATGACACCATTCCTACAAAAAATGTCTCACTTAAATCAGTGTCCTCAATTACATGAACTCGTTGCCCTTTCTCAGTTTTTACTTTTGAAAAGCATTGTTTGGCAAAGTGATTCTTTCCATTACACTTCGTGCACATTTTTCCAAACGCTGGGCATTGTCTTAACTGGTGTTTGTAACCACAGCGTTTACAATTAAAAATTTCATCCTCCGATTGCATTTCATTTCTGTTCTGCTCACGTTTCTTCCCATTGTAGGACACAGCACCGACAGCAGCATTATCACTCATTACAATCGCATCATTATTGATTTCACTGAAAGTCTTCGCGTGCTTTCGAGCTAGCTCGCTGGCTTGGCATATTTTCACCGCATTTTCCAAATTTAGTTCGGTTTCTCTCAACAGACGTTCCCTGACTTTTTTTATCATGAATACCAAACACAATCTGGTCACGAATCATGGATGCTTTGAGCTCAGAGAAATTACATGTCTGTGCTTTCAGTTTCAGATCAGTTATAAAGCTATCAAAAGTCTCATTTTGTTGCTGTGTCCGAGAACGGAAGATGTATCTTTCATAGGTCTCATTCTTTTTGGGAGAGCAATGTGCATCAATTTTTTTTAGCACATCTTCTAATTTTTCTCTGTTCTCCTCTGGATTAAATACAAATGTATTAAATACCTCTATCGCCTGTGGGCCTACAACCGTAAGCTGCAAAGCTATCTTCCTTGCGTCTGGCTTCGTACCGAATCCGATGGCTGCAATGTAGAGTTCGAATTGTTGTTTAAGAGTCTGCCAATTATAGTCGATGTTTCCTGTGAGTTTCAAATGCTCTGGTGGCTTCAAATTCTCCATGTCGCTTTTCACAATTTTCAGCAGATCTTCACCACCCTGGTACCATCTTATGTTCATTAATAAATAGACATTCTTATTATGAACACAGCTAGCTTTTGCTAGTTACTTTATTGAGCACATGTGGACTGGGTACAGTATCTGTAGAGGCTTCCATCTTGACTGCTGCCTTGTGGGTAGCCTAGTGCCTCATGGATAATGTAGTCTTAATATATATACAGCTGGGTAGTGTAGTCTTATACATACAGCTATATACAGCTCTGCGGCTCCACCTAGTGTCCACTATAGAATGACATGTTATTGATAATTACAGGAGTGTGGGGCGAGTTCAGGGCTGGGAGTGTGGGGTGAGTTCAGGGCTGGGAGTGTGGTGAGTTCAGGGCTGGGAGTGTGGGGTGAGTTCAGGGCTGGGAGTGTGGGGTGAGTTCGGGGCTCAGTGTGGGGCGAGTTCAGGGCTGGGAGTGTGGAGTGAGTTCAGGGCTCAGTGTGGAGTGAGTTCAGGGCTGGTAGTTTGGAGTGAGTTCAGGGCAGGGAGTGTGGACTGAGTTCAGGGCTCAATGTGGAGTGAGTTCAGGCTGGGAAAGTGGAGTGAGTTCAAGGCGGGGAGTGTGGACTGAGTTCAGGGCTCAGTGTGGAGTGAGTTCAGGCTGGGAAAGTGGAGTGAGTTCAAGGCAGGGAGTGTGGACTGAGTTCGGGGCTGGGAGTGTGGGGTGAGGTCAGGGCTCATTGTGGGGTGAGTTCAGGGCTGGGAGTGTGGCTCGAGTTCAGGGCTGGTAGTGTGGGGCAAGTTCAGGGCTCAGTGTGGAGTGAGTTCAGGGCTCAGTGTGGGGCGAGTTCAGGGCTGGGAGTATGGAGTGAGTTCCGGGCTGGGAGTGTGGGGTGAGTTCAGAGCTTGGAATGTGGGGCGAGTTCAGGGCTGGGAGTTTGGGGTGAGTTCAGAGCTGGGAATGTGGGGCAAGTTCAGGGCTGGGAGTGTGGAGTGAATTCAGGGCTGGGAGTGTGGGGTGAGTTCAGGGCTAGGAGTGTGGAGTGAATTCAGGGCTGGGAGTGTGGAGTGAGTTCAGGGCTAGGAGTGTGGAGTGAATTCAGGGCTGGGAGTGTGGAGTGAGTTCAGGGCTAGGAGTGTGGAGAGAGTTCAGGCCTGGGAGTGTGGAGTGAGTTCAGGGCTGGGACTGTGGTGTGAGTTCAGGGCTGGGAGTGTCGGGTGAGTTCAGGGCTGGGAGTGTGGGGTGAGTTCAGGGCTCAGTGTGGGGTGAGTTCAGTGCTGGGATTGTGGGTTGAGTTCAGGGCTCAGTGTGGAGTGAGTTCAGGGCAGGGAGTGTGGGGTGAGTTCAGGGCTGGGAGTGTGGGGTGAGTTCAGTGCTGGGATTGTGGGGTGAGTTCAGGGCTCAGTGTGGAGTGAGTTCAGGGCAGAGAGTGTGGGGTGACTTCAGGGCTGGGAGTGTATGGTGAGTTCAGGGCTGGGAGTGTGGGGTGAGTTCAGGGCTCAGTGTGGAGTGAGTTCAGGGCAGGGAGTGTGGAGTGAATTCAGGGCTCAGTGTGGGGTGAGTTCAGGGCTGGGAGAGTGGGGTGAGTTCAGGGCTGGGAGTGTGGGGTGAGTTCAGGGCTGGGAGTGTGGGGTGAGTTCGAGGCTCAGTGTGGGGTGAGTTCAGGGCTGGGAGTGTGGGGTGAGTTCAGGGCTGGGAGTGTATGGTGCGTTCAGGGCTGGGAGTGTGGGGTGAGATCAGGGCTCAGTGTGGGGTGAGTTCAGGGCTGGGAGTGTGGGGTGAGTTCAGGGCTCAGTGTGGAGTGAGTTCAGGGCAGGGAGTGTGGAGTGAATTCAGGGCTCAGTGTGGGGTGAGTTCAGGGCTGGGAGTGTGGAGCGAGTTCAGGGCTGGGAGTGTGGGCTAAGTTCAGGGCTGGGAGTGTGGAGTGAGTTCAGGGCTTGGAGTGTGGGGTGAGTTCAGGGCTGGGAGTGTGGAGCGAGTTCAGGGCTGGGAGTGTGGGCTAAGTTCAGGGCTGGGAGTGTGGAGTGAGTTCAGGGCTTGGAGTGTGGGGTGAGTTCAGGGCTGGGAGTGTGGGGTGAGTTCAGGGCTGGGAGTGTGGAGTGAGTTCAGGGCTGGGAGTGTGGAGTGAGTTCAGGGCTGGGAGTGTGGGGTGAGTTCAGGGCTGGGAGTGTGGAGTGAGTTCAAGGTTGGGATTGTGGGCTGAGTTCAGGGCTGGGAGTGTGGGGTGAGATCAGTGCTGGGAGTGTGGGGCGAGTTGAGGGCTGGGAGTGTGGGGTGAGTTCAGATCTCAGTGTGGGGTGAGTTCGGGCCTGGGAGTGTGGGGCGAGTTCAGGGCTGGGAGTGTGGGGCCAGTTCAGGGCTGGGAGTGTGGGGCCAGTTCAGGGCTGGGAGTGTGGGGCCAGTTCAGGGCTGGGAGTGTGGGGCCAGTTCAGGGCTGGGAGTGTGGGGCGAGTTCAGGGCTGGGAGTGTGGGGCGAGTTCAGGGCTGGGAGTGTGGGGCGAGTTCAGGGCTGGGAGTGTGGGGCGAGTTCAGGGCTGGGAGTGTGGGGCGAGTTCAGGGCTGGGAGTGTGGGGCGAGTTCAGGGCTGGAAGTGTTGTGTGAGTTCAGGGCTGGGAGTGTGGAGTGAGTTCAGGGCTGGGAGTATGGGGTGTGTTCAGGGCTCAGTGTGGGGCGAGTTCAGGGCTGGGAGTGTGGGGCGAGTTCAGGGCTGGGAGTTTGGGGTGAGTTCAGGGCTGGGGGTGTGGGGTGAGTTCAGGGCTGGGATTGTGGGGTGAGTTCAGGGCTGGGAGTGCACGGTGAGTTCATGGAGAGGAAAGACTCAACGCTGGTCTCTTTCTTCGTTAAAACTAAGAGTTGTCGAGGTGATCAGCCATGACTTGACGGAGGAAGAGCTTCCAATGCACAGCAGCGCCACCACCAGTGTGAAATGAGCGACCGATTTGGCGGCTTTTACAATAATGATTCACAGAGTCAGAACGGGAAAGAGACACTGACAGACGTTAGGCCGGCTCTGAGCCTTAAAAGGGAAGCAGATGTGCATCAGACTGTCCCGGCAGCTATATCCTTTTTTAATTGCCCCGGCTCAGGGCCGCAGCCTACTCCCAGGCAACAGTAACCCTGAGGGAGCCCTCCTCGGGTCCCTCCTTCAAGATTTAGACAGATGTGCAACTTGTGCTTCATTGGGCCAGCTTGAATGAAGTGGCGGGCCAGCTACGGCTGGCGGGCCGCCTTTTGTCCATCCCTGGTTTAGTACTGCTGTCTAAAAAAGACAATCGTTATTGTAAATACACCTGTGCTGACCCATACCCAATTTGAAAGGTGCTATTAAATCTGTTGTGGTCAGTCTTAACTCTAGAATTTTCTTGTTAACAAGTACTCCTGTGTGTTTCTGGAATTTCCATTTCCCTGAAAGTTAGTCTCTAATTCCCATTCCTTGTCTTGCCTGCAGAGACTGGCCAAGGCTGCGGAGCTGTTTCAGAAGGAGCATCGTTGGCAAGACGATATTAAGGTATGACCATTTCAGTTTTACTCTGTCCCGACAGGGATCTCTATTCCCTCGTCCATGTTCAGGGTCTGTCATCTTACACCCCGATGGGTTTACCCGCAGTGGGAGTATGTGCCTTGCGCATTGGTTGGATGTGGAGATACTGTTACAGAGCAGCTTTATCCAGTATTACAAGGAACTAGGGACAAACATGCTGCAACAGATTTACGGCTGAGAATTAAATGAGTCATTTTTTTGAGCGCTTGCTGGTACCTGTATTTGCCAATGTTTTCTGGCATTTCTCACAGTTTCTCGATGATTGCTGGTGTTTGTCAATTGGATTTGTCGCCTAAAGGTTCAATTGTTTTCTTTCTGCGAGGCTAAAGGTCACCGTGTTGTTTTCTACACAGAATATGGGAGCTGTGAACATTTTTTTGGTAGAAAATTGAAAGTTGATGCTGGGTTTAACAGTCAGAGCTGCAGCAGCATTCCTATATTAACATCACAAATGCAATGTACTTCCAATAATTTACTGATAACAAAGGTTATTCTGAATGATCGCGGTTGCTGTTCTTTGCTGTCTCTCTCTAATTTAGATTCAGCACACAAGGTGCTGAGAATGGAAACTAATCTCTTTCAGAGACCAACATTAAAAATACCAGCCCGACAATTTTCAGTTTTGAACTGCTTCAGCCCTTCATGGTGATTCCCAAACTGCAATTCTACTTAAACATTGAAATACACACATATATATGTACACATATATCAACTGCACCTCATTCTACACACAGTATTGTTGCATATACATACCTATATAGACACCATGAATATTGCATATTTATATCTCTAATCTCTATACATGTATATGCCACAAGTAACAAGCAGCCAGTGGTCCTGAAGAAAAAGGAGGTAGCTGAAACATAAAACTGCAATTGTGATATATCTGTGCCTTTGCCATTCCTAACATGTCGGGTTGCCAACCCTCCAGGATTGCCCTGGAGTCTCAAGGAATTAAAGTTTGATCTGTTCAAGCACTGCTACAAGCAACTCTGGAGAAAAGTCATAGGGGCATGAAACAAAATTGTTTTTTTTCATTTTCTTTGAACACTTATTCGTTTATTAATTACGAAAATATTGGCGATGGGGAAAAAGACTTTGACTGTTGTGGCGAAAAATATTACTTCAACAAATTTCACACACTAGCCTGTCAAGGGTAAAGAGTCAAGCAGTTTATTAAGATTCAAATAGCCCAACAGTCTCCCACACAACAACGAACAGTTTTGACAGACAAATAGTTACAGACAAACAAAAGGTACCTATGGGGGCTGATCAGGGAGATAACTTAGAGCTCCACAGCTCTTTTCCTGGCTGTCTCCTCGATCGCTTACAAATCTCAGTATTTAAGTCTCCAAACCACAATGAGTCATAATTTCACGTGACATTTCTTTAAATTATATCAAAAGTTTATACAATGGAACCACCAGGTGCTCATCTTGTGACTTGCCTTATCTCCCAACGGCCAGTATCAATCAAGCGAGCCCTTTGACCTGTTATTGTTCAATCATCTTCGGTCCCTTTTGGTCCTGTGTGCAAAGTTTAAATGCATTTCGCCTGCTGTTGTCAGGCAGATGTGCCTTGGCCATTTATCCTTACCCATGATGCCCTGCTTCTCCTAAGTAAGATTTCTAAAAATCCACTTCAAACCTCCCTTTGGTCCTGGGCTACCCCAGCCCATGAGACCACCCTATATTAAATTATACCAATTCGTCCCGCCCCTTGTTCGGTGATCAGTCGATAGGTTAGGGAGGAATAGGTATCTGATGCCAGTGGCTAAATCCCAGTGTTCATCAACCTCTTCCTTTCCTCAAGTGCCTATACTATCTGCCGAGCGCGACGTTTCGTTCGGCATTTCCTGCAGGAGGAGCAAAACATAAAAGCAAATCCCAAAGCTAAGATCGGTTGGGCTACTACCAATACGTGTGATATGATTCATATCCACAGGTGTACACTCACATTTAATCCCCAGTTCCAGATTCTATTATACAAGGGGTTTCAGATAAAATTTTATTGATGTCTTTACTTTGTTGGTTTAGGTCTTGCTCTATTTTGTGATAATGTTTCATAATTTCCTTTGTTTCTTTCTGTCCACTTTTCTTGTTCCCATAATTTAGGGATAGCTTCTGGTTCTGGTATAACATAAGTCCCAATTCTTTTTTTTCATCGGGTTTAATGTTGTTAAGGGAGAAACTTTCCTCTTCTTGGGGTCTTGGCGGGTGTATATATTGATGTCCTATCTGCATTGGCACCTTTGGGTGAAAACAAAAGTTTGGCTGGGAAATGGGACAGGTCAGATCTTGGTATCCATATTTTTGTTCAGTCGTTGTGACACAAACTGTCCCATTGTCGCCCGGTGCTACCCTTGTTTGGTGTATCCCCCTTGGGTGTATTTCAAGGGTGCAATTGGTGGATTTCGCGAATCCACACTCGGCCATGTCTCCCTCGGTGGGGGGGTGTGTGCACACCCACGTCCTTTCCTTGTGGTGCCACCCGTTCGTTATCACCCCCCTTAAGGTTCTATTCTTCTGTGTGTCGTCTTCATCCCTTTCCCATATTGCCTTGGTAGGAACACCATAATATGTCACCCAATTTTCCCTCTGTATTTCTCCTATATTATTCACCTCATATAGGGGTTGTCCTTCATCTGGAAGTTGGAGAATGGCGAATGGCTAGTACAAAACCAATCACCTTAGTCCGCGGGGTCAGGCAATTGCCTGCCCTATATACTCGTCCCGTTTTACGCCCTTTGCATAGGCTTTTGATTGTGCCAATCCAAGGTTCCATGTCCTCATTTGTAATCCAATCAGGGATCTGTCCATTAACTATTTGTCCCATGTTATGCTGCACATTCGATAATAGCCAGGAGCCATACATGGAACATGCCAATTCGTTATGGGTTTGGTGAGATGCGTTTTTGATCCGATCAATAATTGTGTTAATTGTTTTTGCGTGGGGAGCTACTATCTCTTCCACCCCCAGCAATTGTTTTGCAGTTTGTCCTCCTGCCAATGCCATTTGTCTACTATTTTCAGTGGCTTGTTTCAATAACCCCTTTATTTTTGCTTGTGATACTTCTACTCCTTCACTTACTCCTTCTATGTAACTATTGCTAACCCTGCCGCATGCCCTGCCCCGACCATTTCTACGACCCCCCTCTTTTTATGTTGCTGTAAGATGGACTCTCCCTGTGGACCTTCTAGTTGTCTTGTCCACAGGGAATCCCACAATCGTTTTGTATGACTGCTGCACAGTGCGGGAATTTCAAGAGTACTCACATTAATGGCAAGCTTAATAACTCTATACAATACGTTAAAATACACTTCGTCTTGCGTCTTTTTTTATTACCAATCCCCCATTTGTCCCATCCTCCATCATTGGGCAAGTTAATGGGGTAGTGGTGGTTGTCTGCGGGTTGTTGGTGGAGGCGCTTTTACAGTCGGTGTAGTCTCATTTTTTGTACACCGGGTGCCGTTTACACAAACAACTGTTTCCCCCAATTTCATACTCGACCCACATTCTACCAATGGCAGTTCATCGGTTGTTCCGTTACACGACGACCCAGAGGATCCGGAATCAACGCATTTTACGCTTCCCAATGGACATTCACCCAACACTCCCCTTTCCTGCCATAATGCTCCGAAGAGGATGCACATGATGATTCACTCCACTGTTCTACGAGCTTATTGTTCCTGCAAAATAGAAGGGGACTGGTCATCACCAGCCTTATTAATATTATTCCATTCTTACTAATTCCACCGCAGCGTGTGGCGGTCTTTCGTCTGCCCGCCATTTATGAGAGCTCTTCCATATGTACCAAAAGAGATACACTACCCCGTTTATTATTGCCACTACAAGTACTCCCACTAAGTGTACCAGCTATGGCTCCTGTTCCCAGGTCTGATAACGCATCCGCCAATCCTCACTCTCCGCATATGGTATAACCTCTGGGTAATCCATTTCTATTCCCGTGCTGCCGTAATTGTGACCAGTGTTTCCATTGCCCTACACTATTCATATCTTTTTATTTGATCCCGTGGTGGGCCCACATCGGACCCTCCTGTAATTATACCTTCGGGCAGTCGCATTGCCCGACCAGTCATAAGTTCATACGGAGTTAATCCTGTTGTCCGGTTAGGGGTTGCCCTTTGTCTCATCAGGATAGCAGGTAGTAGTTCAGCCCAAGCCTGTCCGGTTTCTTGGATGGCTTTTGACAAGGCTGTCTTTATTGTCCAATTCATCCGTTCTACCATTCCCGAACTCTGCGGGTGGTAGGGGATGTGAAATTTTCGTTTAATGCCCAATATAGTGCATAGTGCTTTCATCACCTGTCCTGTGAAATGGGTTCCCTGATCGGAGTCTATTTGAGTGGGGATGCCCCAGCGGGGAATCGCCTCCTCGGCTAAAATTCGGGCTACTGTGGTTGCGGTGTTGTTTCAGGTGGCAAATGCTTCCACCCACCGGGTGAACAAATCTATTATCACTAGACAGTACTTTCTTCCTCGAGTGTTTGGCAGTGGTCCCGTAAAATCAATTTGGATATTCTCCCACAGTCCTTGCGGCCGTGGTTGATGGGCCATTCTTATTTTAATGGCCTTTCCTGGATTATGTTGGGCACATGTAATGCAATGCTGACAATATGTAGCAATGTCTCGTCTCAAGCCTGGCCACCACCAATCCCTAGAGACCTACTGATCATGGCATTTCGCCCTGCATGGCTAATGCCGTGATGTAATTCCATGAGTGTTTTTCGTATACACGTGGGGGCCGCCACCCTTCCATCCTTTCTCCCTATGGAGTCCTGGTCTGGCGCAGCTCCCCACCTTTCCCATTCTTTCTTCTCCACGTCCCGTACATCCCTGTGCAATTTTACTATATTAATGTCCTCCTCAGTTCTTATACTACTTACTGCTTCTTTCCTGGCTTCGGTTTTATTAACATAATTAATCCCCAATTAGGCTGAGATATCCTAGTGCATCTTATATCTGCGTTTTAAATTGGTCGTACGCAGTTTGTCGGACGTCCCGAGCTGCATTATTGGTGGGACACCATGTCCCGTCCTTTGTCCCATCTGGTAGGGTATTTCACTTGTCTCGGGGACATTTAGCCCGTACCAGTTGGTGGACATCTTTTTCATGCATGTCATACATTTCCTGCAAATTTTCAAAATTCAATATTTTTACTCCGGGGCTTCAGGTTGCCCAGAGATCTCATGATCTCCTGTTTTTCTAGAGGACTGAATGCCTTATATCTATGTTTGTTACTTGCTGCCTGTGCTCCTTGTGTCACCGTCAAAGGTGCAACGGCGAGGCCTTCTTCCTCCTCACTATAACATCCTCTCCTTCCTCCGTTTCATTATACGGAGGAGGTGGTGGAGCGGTAGGTGTACATAATCGGGGACCAAAGAGTCCCTTCTCGCTCTGACTCTCCTGAAGTTCTCTTAGTTTTTTTTAAATTTCTGCTCCAGCTGTTTTTAATTCCTCTATCTTTGGTTTCAGTTTGAGGGTACACTGTAAAAGCTGTCATACTATTATTACACCGGCCTTTTGGGTACATTTGTTTTCCTCTTTTTGCCACCAAGCCTTTTGAACGGCGGGGTCCTGATTTGGGTCCCATTCGTCTTTTAACATTTTGTCGATTAAGCCCTTCCGGTCATCTGCATAGAATCTAGTAAGGGTTTCTTCCTCACCCCAGTCTAATCCTTTCCCCGACGCCATCTTGTGGTCTGACCTTTCCCAGTTACATACAACTTCTACTTGAGTTTATGTCCATTCGGCCTCTCCACGTGACTTAAACCCTATCCCAATCTCGGGATCACGATCCTGTGATTAACGTACGTTCTCTACGTCCTTGCTTTCTGGCCTTCACGTGGGACTTACGCCCTCTTAATTCTGGCTCAGTCCGCTAGGTGTTCGAGATAATTAAGCACCCTTGTCCGTGTCGATCGCCCGGTATTTATGATTTTACTCGGCTCGTCTTACTTTTTTCTACTAATTGTTCGGTTTTACTTTGTAACACACATAACTGATATACTAAAAGTACTCCGGCTTTCTTTGCCTTCTTCTGTTTCTGTTTCTCCCACCAATTCTTTTGCTCCTTGGGGACAACCGAGGGATCCCACCCATCTTTAATCATTTTGTCTATTAAGCCCTTCTGGTCGTCTGCATAGAACCTACTAAGAGACCCTTCCGGCCCCCATTCAAGATTTTTCCCCGACACCATTATGTGATCTGACCTTCCCTCGCTTCCTCTGCGAATGAGTCTCTTCACGCAGGCCTACTTCTATTCTGCCACTTATTTATCGCGATGGGATCATCCCTCAATTCTCACACCAGTTCATGCGTATCACACATTCACTCACAGGTTTCCACCATCACCTTGTCCTCTTGGTGTTCCCTTCGACCTATTAAACCTTGGCCATCACGTGGGGCATTTGCCCTCTTAATTCCGGCTCAAGCTAGGCGATTGAGATAATTTATGACAATTGAAGCGACGGGGACACTCGTTTCTCTTACACACCACTTAAATCCCGTCTCCAAAAATATTCCTCCTAATATTCTCAATTATGAGAAACAAAAGACTGGACTCAAAATTCACACAGTTTATCTACCGTCTTTTATCGCAACGACAATGTCCCTTCCAATACTATAATTTACGCGTAAATTAAGACCATACTCACTCTAAGTCTAGGTGTGTCTCTTTTACCGATTCACAGGCTCTGCACGATTCGGATATTCGCTCCATAGACAGACGGGTGGCCGCCGGGATCATGGAATTCCTGGGTGGTATCTCAAATCTACTAACCCGCTTATGTCCTTTTGGCTGCCGTCCATCCACGTTTCGAAGTATCCTGCCGACTACGCCAAATGTTGTGGTGAAAAATATTACTGCAATAAATTTCACACACTAGCCTGTCAAGGGTAAAGAGTCAAACAGTTTATTAAGATTCAAATAGTCCAACAGTCTCCCACACAACAACGAACAGTTTTGACAGACAAATAGTTACAGACAAACAAAAGGTACCTATGGGGGCTGATCAGGGAGATAACTTAGAGCTCCACAGCTCTTTTCCTGGCTGTCTCCTCGATCGCTTACAAATCTCAGTATTTAAGTCTCCAAACCACAATGAGTCATAATTTCGCGTGACCTTTCTTTAAATTATGTCTAAAGTTTATACAATGGAACCACCAGGTGCTCATCTTGTGACTTGCCTTATCTCCCAACGGCCAGCATCAATCAAGCAAGCCCTTTAACCTGTTATTGTTCAATCATCTTCGGTCCCTTTTGGTCCTGTGTGCAAAGTTTAAATGCATTTTACCTGCTGTTGTCAGGCAGAAGTGCCTTGGCCATTTATCCTTACCCATGATGCCCTGCTTCTCCTAAGTATGATTTCTAAAAATCCACTTCATTGACTGACAGTCAAAAATCATCCAATTGGGTAACGAAGAGTCAGTTCACTTCCCAATTGGCCATGGGAAGGCGGGGCTCCACAAGGATGGACATGTTGGTGGACCAATGGTGGGGCGGGGCAATTGGAGATGGGGTCATGTGATGAAACCTCCAGGAATACATCCAACCAGAGTTGACAACCCTACGACCATGCAATTATGAAAGTTGGATGGGGCTGTACCTTGCCTGGTGAGAATGCAATGTGGTACAAAAGATTGGATTTGGAGAAGATGCAAACTGCTTTGAATTGAAAAATATTAATTTACTGCATTTACAGTTATATTTGCCTTTATCCTGAAGCACTTACACTGCCCAGTGCCCAACTACATACCTCCCAGTGACATTGGGCACCTCAGGTGTGTCCTTCTCATGCTCTGTGTGCTATTTCTTGTAGGGGGACCACAGCGGGACAGCTCCTACGGTTTTTGATGGCTGGTTTATATTCTCAATGGAAATGCTGATCGGGCAAACCTGGTGGGTTTTCAGCTGAAGATATTTTCATGTCTTTCTCAATCACTGCACAAACGATGCACAGCATTGCGAGACACAGCTCTGGTCCACATGCAGTTTCTGTTCAGCTCTGCCTTCTTTAAGAAATTTGAAAACCCCTTTTCGCTCTATGTAGCGTGAATTAACAGAAACAAAAAAGAGCAGTTCCGTTGAAACATTAGCCATTCTTCACTTTTCAGGCGTTGATTGACTCACCCGCTGTATATTTCATATTTGAGATTTCTTTTATGTAAATATAACAGATCAGATTTGTGTACTTGTTTAACAGTTGCTCTCATGTTCACAGGTTCCATCTGCTGCTATTCTTCTGAATGTTAAATACTGTAACTGCACCAATTGTTATTTTCTGCTGCCTACATCAGTGAAATATTTCTCAACAAAGTTAGCTGTGCACAAATGTGCTGGCAGCCTCGGACTGTGAAAAACATTATTTGCTCCAGTGTTTTCTGATTTAACAGTATTTGGCAGACTATAAACAATGGCTCAGCAACTGGGCTGCAGCTTGTTGGTTTTGTAATACCCCTGTAAATTGAAATATATTATAAGTACTATATCTGCACACACTTCTTATCAACTTTTTCCGTTAGAAATTCCTGTGTCCAGATTTATAATGGAAACTGCCTATGTAACTATGTCTCGTTATACTGCAGCTCCACAAGTGTCAAGAGAGAGCGATTACAGTGGCAATGAAAGTCACTATCATTCTCTCATAGGGAGGGAGTTCCAGGATTTTGACCCAGCGACGATGAAGGAACGGCGATACATTTCCAAGTCTAAACCGTGTGTGACTTGGGGAACTTGGAGGTGGTGGTGTTCCCATGCGCCTGCTGCCTTTGTTCTTCTAGGTGGAAGAGGTCATGGGTTTGGGAAGAGCTGCCGAAGAAGTCTTGATGAGTTGCTGCAGTGCATCTTGTGGATGGTACACACTGCAGCCACGGTGCGCCGGTGGTGGAGGGAGTGAATGTTTAAGGTGGTGGATGGGGTGCCAATCAAGCGGGCTGCTTTGTCCTGGATGGTGTCGAGCTTCTTGAGTGTTGTTGGAGCTGCACTCATCCAGGCAAGTGGAGAGTATTCCATCACACTCCTTACTTGTGCCTTGTAGATAGTGGAAAGGCTTTGGGGAGTCAGGAGGTGAGACACTTACCGCAGAACACCCAGCCTCTGACCTGCTCTTATTGCCACAGTATTTATGTGGCTGGTCCAGTTAAGTTTCTGGTCAATGGTGAGAGTGAGTTGATGGTTGACTCCAGGTCCCAGAGTTTCATGATTACTTTTGTAGCCTCTGGATAAGTTCAGTAATGTTCTTTTCAATGGTTCTGAAGTAATTATAAAAGCATGACTGCATTTGTTCTGAATTCAGGCTGTGCACTTTTAAAGGATACAAGGCCCATTATGTACAAGTTGATGTGGTCAGTGAATTTTCTTTCATTAGTACCTTGCAGTTTAGGGTGGACCTCCCTAAAGACTTAAAAATAATTGCAGACACCTCCACTGACCAAGTGCAGTGTTAAACTACAAACCCAGGTAACTTCAGAGCTGCTCGGCCTGACTTGGTTCAAATGCAGGAGTTCTACAAAGAAAGAAAAAGGTCCACTCCCAATTTGGGTAAGTTCCCAAACATGGTAAGTGCTGCAATGCACAATTTATCAGACTGAGCCTCAAAGAAAGGTTGAATCTTCCCTGAGTGGTCTGCACAGAGTGATCTTAAATGGCTTCTAAACAGAGAGTGTGAGAATTCGGAGCAGAGGGGGAAGGAGGTGCTGCTTTTTGCCTCCAGTTCTTGTAATGTTTTGTGTTACAGGTAAATATTTAATTTCATCTACTTATAACTTAAATTAGATCTAGAAATTGGTTAAAAACTAAACTATAAGCTAATTAATTAAATACGTAAACATTAATTAATTAATGAAATAAAACAATGTTATATAGCGATGGCAGTGCAGGCGGTGTGATGCAACTGGAGCATGTTTGTGGAGAGCATCGCGATCCCGGACTACCACATCTGTAGTAAGTGTTTGCATCACGAGGAACTTCAGCTCAGAGTTGTTGAGCTGGAGTCTGAGGTGCAGACATTGCAGGCCATCAGGGAGGCCGAGAGTCACCTGGAGACTTTGATCCAGGGGGCAGTCACACCCCTTAGGTTAAGTGGTGATACAGGTCTGGTTAGCAGTCAGAGACACGAGGGTGTGACTGCGACTCAGGCAGGTAAGGGGAACCCCAGGTGCAGTGCTAGAGGAGCCTCGGCCTTTGCCCTTATCCAACATGTATGAGGTTCTTGCTTCCTGTGTGGATGAGGGCAAATTCTGCAGGGTGGATGAGCAAATTGACCACAGCACACATGGTACAGGAGGCCATTCAAGTGGGGGGAGTGAAAAGAATGTGGTAGTGGCAGGGGACAGTATAGTCGGGGAGAGATACTGTTCTCTGCAGCCACGACCGGGAGTTCTGATCGCTGTGCCACCTGCCCGATGCCAGGGTTAAGGATATCTCCTCGTGGGTGGAGAAGAATTTGGAGGGGGAGGATCCAGTTATTGTGCTCCATGTGGGAACCACCGGCATAGGTAGAACTAGGAATGAGGTTCTGCTGAAAGAGTTTGAGGAGCTAGTGTCCAAATTAAAACGCAAAACCTCAAAGGTAATGATCCCTGAATTGGCATAGGGACAAACAGGTGAGAGAGTTAAACACGTGGCTCAAAGAGTGGTGTGGGAGGAAGGGGTTTTGATTCATGGCGCACTGGCACCAGTACTGGGGAAAGAGAGAGCTGTTCCATTGGGGTGGGCTCCACTTAAACTAGGCTGGGACCAGTGTCCTGGTGAATCGAATAACTAGGGCTGTAGGTAGAGCTTTAAACTAAAAAGGGTGGGGGGGAGGATAAATTTAAAGAGAAAAGTCAAGGTAATGGAGCAGTGTAGTGATATGGGTAAAGATAAGCAGTGTGTGTCGGGAAGGGACAGAGAGTTTAATGGCAATAGTGTATCAGTGAATAAGGTGAAAGCAGGGAATAATGGTAAAAATTAAAGGCTCTTTATCTGAATGCACAAAGCAATCGTAACAAGATAGGCGAAATAGTGGCACAAATATACATCAACAGGTTTGATCTCATTGCCATTACAGAGACGTGGTTGCAAGGTGACCAAGGTTGGGAACTAAATATTCCAGGGTACTTGAAGTTTCGAAAAGACAGGCAGAATGGAAAAGGAGAGGGGGTAGTCCTGATGATAAAGGATGACATATGGATGGCAGTGAGAAAGGATCTTGGCTCGGAAGATCAGGAAGTAGAATCAGTATGGATGGAGATAAGAAATAACAAGGGGCAAAAAACACAGGTGGGAGTAGTTTATAGGCCCCCAAAGAGTAGCTATACCATTGGACAGAGTGTTAATCAACAAATAATAGGAGCTTGTAACAAAGGTAATACAATAATTATGGGGGACTTTAATCTTCATATCGACTGGGCAAATCAAATTGGCAAAGGTAATCTGGAGGATGAGTTTATGGACTACATTTGAGACAGTTTCCAAGAACAATACATCATGGAACCAACGAGGGAACAGGTTATTTTAGATCTTGCATTCTGTAATGAGACAGGGTTAATTAGTAATCTCATAGTAAAGGATTCCCTGGGGAAGAGTGATAGAATTTCACATTGAGATTGAGAGTGAAATACTTAAATATGAAACTAGAGTCTTAAACTTAAATAAGGGCAACTACATAGGTATGAGGGGAGAGTTGACTAAGGTAGATTGGAAAATTAGATTAAAAGGTATGACAGTACATAAGCAGTGGCGAACATTTAAAGAAATATTCCAAAATTCTCAACGAATATACATTCCATTGAGAAATAAAAACTCCATGGGGAAAGTGATCCATCCGTGACTAACTAAAGGATAGTATGAGATTAGAAGAACAGTCTTATAATGTTGTGAAGAACAGTAGTAAGCCTGAGGATTGGGAGAGTTTTAGAAACCAGCAAAGGATGACCAAAAAATTGATAATATGGGAGTAAAATAGTAAGAAATATAAAGACAGATTAAAAGAGCTTCTACAAGTATGTAAAAAGAAATAGAGTAGCAAAAGTAAGCATTTATCCCTTGGAGGTTGAGACAGGAGAAATTATAATGGGGAATAAGGAAATGACGGAGACTTTGAACAAATATTTTGTATCTGTCTTCACAGTAGAAGTCACAAAAAGCATAGCAAAAATAGCGGGGAACCAAGGGGCTAATGAGTGAGGAATTTAAAGTAATTAAGATCAGTAGAGAAAAAGTACTTGAGAAACTAATGGGACTAAAATCTGACAAATCCCCTGGACCTGATGGCCTCCATCCTAGGGTTCTAAAAGAGTTGGCTGAAGAGATAGTGGATGCATTGGTTGTGATCTTCCAAATTTCCCTAGATTCTAGAACTGTCCCCGTGTATTGGAGGGTAGCAAATGTTACTCCGCTATTCAAGAAAGGAGGGAGAGAGAAAACATGGAACTGCAGGCCAGTTAGCCTGACATCATGTGCTTCAGGGCACTTAGAAAATCATAATATGGTTTGGCAAAGTCAACATGGTTTTATGAAAGGGAAATTGTGTTTAACAAATTTATTACAGCTTTTTGAGGATGTAACAAGCAGGGTGGATAAAGGGGAACCAGTGGATGTTGTGTATTTGGATTTCCAAAAGGCATTCGATAAGGTGCCACATAAACGGTTGCTACACAAGATTAGGGCTCGTGGGGTTGGGGGTAATATATTAGCATGGATTGAGGATTGGTTAATGGGCAGAAAAAAGAGTGTAGAGATAAACGGGTCATTTTCCAGTTGGCAGGCTGCAACTAGTGGGGTGCCACAAGGGTCAGTGCCTGGGCCTCAGCTATTTACAATCTATATTAATGATTTAGATGAAGGGACCGAGTGTAATGTATCCATGTTTGCTGACAATGCAAAGCTAGGTGGGAAAGTAAGCTGTGAGGAGGACACAAAAGCGACTGCAAAGGGATATAGACAGTTTAAGTGAGTGGGCAATAAGGTGGCAGATGGAGTATAATGTGGGGAAATGTGAGGCTATTCACTTTGGTAGGAAGAATAGAAAAACAGAATCTTTTTTAAACGGTGAGAAACTATTAAATGTTGGTGTTGAGAGAGATTTCAGTGTTCTCATACAGGAAACCGAGTCAGCACGCAGGCACAGCAAGCAGTTAGGAAGCTGTGCTAAACCACTGTTATAACCTGTCTGTGCCTGTATGTGTATTCCACTAGGTACAGGTCTGGACATGCCTCGGCTGACTCCTCCCACTATTCCAGGTATATAAGTGACTACCTCCCAGTCCCTTAGTATTCTGGACGGGTCGACCACTCGAGACTAGACCTTCATTCTTTAGTTAATAAAAGCCTGATTGTTACTCGCTCAACCTCAGTCTTTTGAGTAATTGATGGCGCATCAATTTTATTAACTAAATTTTTTATAATGGAGAAGATCCTCACACCAGCATGCCTGGACCTGGACAGTCGGGAAGCGGACGCTTCCACCAAGTTTGCTCACTGGCTCACGAGCTTCGAGACATTCCTGACTGCCTCCACTGCAGTCGAAACGGATGCGGACAAACTGTCTGTCCTGTTCTCCAAGGTGAACCACCGAGTGTACTCAGTCATCCGGGACGCGACCTCGTACACAGCCGCCCTCCAGCTCCTCAAGACCCAGTACACGCGCCCTGTGAACGAAGTATACGCTAGGCACCTTCTGGGGAGTCGCAAGGAACAACCTGGGGAATCGACTGAGGAATACCTCCAAGCACTGTCCGTGCTTGGCCGGGCCTGTGGGTGTAAGGCGGTAACGCCCACTAAGTACACGGAGGAACTGATCCGGGATGCCTTCGTAGCGGGTCACAGGTCCAACTACACCCGACAGCAACTGCTGGAGCAGAGTGACCTCACCCTCGACAAAGCCTCCGACATCGCACTAACGCTGGACGCTGCCTTCCGGGGCATGGATGCCTACTCCTCTGCACCGTGGACGCCGCGGGGAACAACAACCTGGGACACGGTAGGACAGCCCCATAGCACCGTGCCACCCCAGCCACAGCCCAACAACGGCCCAACTACCGCAGCAGTGTCCCAAGGCCAGACAGCAGCATCCCAAGGCCAGAAATGCTACTTCTGTGGCCAGGCCAAACACCCCAGAGTGCGCTGCCCGGCGAAGAATGCGACCTGCTCGGGCTGCGGGAAAAAGGGACACTACGCCAGCGTCTGCAAGGCCAAAGCCACCCCGAACGCCAGCAGCGCCGCGTGTCGGCCGTGTGAGCCGCCATCTTGGGCCCCCAACAGCGCCGCGTGTGGGCCGTGCGGGCCGCCATCTTGGGCCTCCCCAGCCATGTGCGAACCACCGCAGCAGCAGCCATCTTGGACGACTCCAGCCACATGGGAATCATGGACGCCGCCATCTTGGACACCAGCCGGGACGCAGCAGATCGCCAACCCCCCCCCATCTGATACTCGCAGCGACACACCGACCCCTACGCTGGCCTCTGTGACGCTGGACCAAACGAGACCGCACCAGCTAACTCGGTCCAAAATGGACGTTAAGGTAAACGGCCATGCAATAAACTGCCTTTTTGACTCCGGGAGCACAGAGAGCTTCATCCACCCTGACACAGTGCGGCGTTGCTCTCTCCCAGTCCTGCCTGCGCACCAGCGGATTTCTATGGCCTCCGAGTCCCAGTCAGCGGACATCGGCGGCTACTGCGTGGTGACACTAGTAGTAGACGGGACTGTGTTCAATAATTTTAAACTCCTGGTCCTGCCCGACCTCTGCGCTGCCGTTCTACTGGGGTTGGATTTCCAGTGCCACCTCAAAAGCGTTACGATGGCGTACGGTGGCCCCCTCCCCCCACTCACAGTCCGCAGCCAGCAGCCTCCAAATTGCCCGCCGCGCACCAGATGCAACCTCTCCACACTCAGAGTCCCACCCCCCCCCCCACTGTTTGCTAACCTCACCCCCGATTGTAAGCCCATCGCCACAAAGAGCAGGCGATACAGTGCCGGGGACAGGGTTTTCATCAAAACCGAAGTGGAACGGCTCCTGAAGGAGGGGATTATTGAAGGCAGCTCCAGCCCCTGGCGAGCCCAGGTTGTGGTCGTTAAGACCGGCGAGAAACAGCGCCTGGTCACCGACTACAGCCAAACAATAAACCGCTACACCCTGCTGGACGCCTACCCACTCCCCCGCATAGCTGACATGGTCAACCAGATCGCGCAGTACCGCGTCTTTTCGACCATTGACCTGAAATCAGCGTACCACCAGCTTCCCATCAGCCCTGAAGACCGCCAGTATACTGCTTTTGAGGCAAACGGCCGCCTCTATCACTTCCTTAGGGTTCCCTTCGGCGTTACTAACGGGGTCTCCGTCTTCCAAAGGGAGATGGACCGGATGGTCGATCAAAACGAGCTGCAGGCCACTTTCCCTTACCTAGATAATGTGACCATCTGCGGCCATGACTTGCAGGACCATGACGCAAACCTCGAGAAATTCCTCCGCACCGCCCAACTCCTGAACCTGACATATAACAAGGAGAAGTGCATATTCCGCACAGACCGCCTCGCCATCCTTGGCTGTGTTGTGGAACACGGGGTCATCGGTCCCGACCCGGACCGGATGCGTCCCCTTATGGAACTCCCACTGCCCCACTGCCTAAAAGCTCTGAAGAGGTGCCTAGGGTTTTTTTCCTACTACGCTCAGTGGGTCCCCTACTATGCAGACAAAGCCCGTCCGCTGATCAAGTCCACCTCTTTTCCCGTGACGGCAGAGGCCCGCTTAGCCTTCCACCGTATCAAGGAAGACATTGCCAAAGCCACCATGCACGCAGTGGACGAATCCATCCCCTTCCAGGTGGAAAGCGATGCGTCCGACTTCGCTCTGGCCGCCACCCTTAATCAGGCGGGGAGACCTGTGGCATTCTTCTCACGAACCCTCCAGGGCCCGGAGACCAGACACTCCGCGGTCGAGAAGGAGGCCCAGGCTATCGTGGATGCTGTGCGTCATTGGAGGCACTACCTGGCCGGAAAACGATTTACCCTGCTCACTGACCAGCGTTCAGTTGCTTTTATGTTCAACAACAAGCAGAGGGGCAAAATCAAAAATGACAAGATCTTGAGGTGGAGAATCGAACTTTCCACCTACAATTACGAGATCTTGTACCGGCCTGGGAAGCTCAATGAACCCCCAGATGCCCTATCGCGTGGCACCTGCGCCAGCGCACAGATCGATAGGCTGAGGGCCCTCCACAATGACCTCTGCCACCCGGGGGTCACCAGGTTCTTCCACTTCATCAAGGCCCGCAACCTGCCTTACTCCATCGAGGAGGTCAGGACCATGACCAAGAACTGCCAAGTCTGCGCTGAGTGCAAACCGCACTTTTATAGACCAGACAGAGCCCACCTGATAAAAGCCACTCGCCCTTTCGAACGCTTGAGCGTCGATTTCAAAGGGCCTCTCCCCTCCTCCGACCGCTGTAACCCACTACCCATTACCACCCCCCCCCCCCCACGACCCGATATCCAACCCCAGCAGCCGGCTCGCCTTGGACCGTCACCCACGAGGACTACACTCCAGGGCCCCAGCCTACACGGGACGCGACGCCGGAAGCTCCACCACCCCTGCCGTCGCCACGTCGATCACAGCGGCAGACAAGACCTCCGGAGAGACTCCAATACACGAACTTTTAAATACACTTCACCCCGCCGGACTCATTTTTAAACAAGGGGTGAATGTGGTAAACCACTGTTATAACCTGTCTGTGTCTGTATGTGTATTCCACTAGGTACAGGTCTGGACATGCCTCGGCTGACTCCTCCCACTATTCCAGGTATATAAGTGACTACCTCCCAGTCCCTTAGTATTCTGGACGGGTCGACCACTCGAGATAAGACCTTCATTCTTTAGTTAACAAAAGCCTGATTGTTACTCGCTCAACCTCAGTCTTTTGAGTAATTGATGGCGCATCAGAAGGCAAATGACATGTTGGCCTTTATTGCAAGTGGGATGGAGTATAAGAGCAAGGAAGTCTTGCTACAATTGTACAAGGCTTTGGTCAGACCACACCTGGAGTACTGTGCACAGTTTTGGCTCCTTATCTGAGGAAGGTTATACTTGCCTTAGAGGCAGTGCAGCGAAGGTTCACCAGACTGATTTCTGGGATGACAGGGTTGTCCAATGAGGAGAGATTGGGTAGATTGGGCCTATACTCTCTAGAGTTTAGAAGAATGAGAGGTGATCTCATTGAAACATACAAGATTCTGAGGGGGATTGACAGGGTAGACACAGAGGTTATTTCCCCTCATAATCATAATCATAATCAACTTTATTGTCATTGTTAGTGCACAAGTGCAGTACAACAAAATGTAGGCTTGCGGCTCCCGAGAGTGTACATTTAGATTAAGACATTTAAACATTCAACATACATTTGGCTTGTAATACATTAACATAAACATAACCATAATAAAGTGCATTGGCAGATGTGCAGGCTTTAGAGTTTATTTGTGGAGTTCAGTAGGATGAAAGCCCTGGGAAAGAAGCTGTTCCTAAATCTGGTCGTACGGGTGCGAATGCATCTGTAGCATCTCCCAGATGGCAGGAGGGTGAACAGACTGTGGCTGGGGTGGGTAGGGTCTTTGATGATGGACCGTGACCTCCGTAAACAGCGTTTCTGGTATATGTGCTCTATGGTCGGTAGCCGGGTGCCGGTAATGCGTTTGGCAGTTTTGACTACCCGCTGCAGGGCTTTCCGGTCATAGTAGCTACAGCTGCCATACCATACTGTAATACAGTTCGTCAGGATGCTCTCTATTGTGCAGCGGTAAAAGTTAGAGAGGATCAGGGGTGACAGGTTACATCCCTTCAGCCTCCTTAGGAAATATAGGCGCTGCTGGGCCTTCTCCACCAGAGAGGAGGTATTGAGGGACCAGGAGAGGTCTTCCGTGATGTGGACTCCGAGGAACTGGCTGGAGTGTCGAGAACTAGGGGGCATACTCTCAGGATAAGGGGCCAGCCATTTAGGACTGAGGTGAGGAGGAATTTCTTCACTCAGAGGGTTGTCAATCTTTTGAATTCACTACCCCAAAGCACTGTGGATGCTGAATTATTGAGTACTAGCTGAAGTGCCCGGCGGTGCCGAGGCTTTTTCGAGGGCATGTTGTTGTTGGAAGAGAGAGAGAGCGAGCGACTGGGGGGAGGGGGCGGGGGGGGGGGGAGGGAGGGGGGCCCCCCCGAGGGTCACGGCCCCGCCCCCAAGGGTCGCGGCCCCCCCCCGAGGGTCGCGGCCCCCGCAGAGGGTCGCCCCCCCCCCCCGAGGTGAAGACCGCCGATTGCGGCTGTGCGAGATGGCCGGGGGGCCGGTTGCCAGGGTGACGCTTGGCGGCCCCCCCCGAGGGTCGCGGCCCCCCCGTGGGTCGCGCCCCCCCCCAGAGGGTCGCGGCCCCCCGTGGGTCGCGCCTCCCCCCCCAAGTGTCGCGGCCCCCCCCCCCCGAGGGTCGCGCCCCCCCCCCCCAGGTGAAGACCGCCGATTGCGGCTGTGCGAGACGGCCAGGGGGCTGGTTGCCAGGGTGACGGTTGACGCTCAGCAAGCCCCGCCCCCCGGCCGAGCCAGAGAGAGATGCCGCGTCTCAGCTCCTGCTGCGCGCGCACCCTAGCGGCGCTGGGCTGAGGCTCGGCCCTCCAGCCTTCGAGTGGGGCCGGGAGGTGCCTAGCTCGGGCGTGGGTGCGAAGGAGAAGCCGAGGCTTCGAGGCCTACCTGGAAAAACGGGGAAAGGTAGGAAAATTAATGAGATTAGATAAGTTAATTAGTTTCTAAATCATTTTTTTTAAAAACAATATGTGTTTTAAAAGCAACGTTTTTTTTAAAGACGCAGAAAGCGGGAAAAAGAAAGGAAAAGTTTGGAATCAAGATGGCGACGACTCACCTCGGTTCAGAACGATAAGGCCCGGCCACACACGCACCGATTGGCCCGGCGGCACATGCCAGCAACCCGGCGTACGATTGGTCGAGCTCGAGGTCACTCTGTCGCTAATGAGCGGATAATGAGATGCTAATGAGCGGAACGTTGAAGGTTTTTAGGATACCGCGGGCGCGATTTTAGCCCGGCCGAAACGTAAATACGCTTAAAACCGTCTCGGAAGCGTAAGCTTTCTTTGGAGGTAACGCGCGCGTAGGTACGCCCTGTAACTTTCGAGCGCATAGCCCGACAGACGCACAGGCGATGACAGACAGAATGACAGACAGACAGACAGATGTATCGATTTATATATATAGATATTCAAGGCTGAGATAGATAGATTTTTGAACTCTAGGGGAATCAAGGGATATGGAGATCGGGCGGAGTTGAAGTCAAAGATCAGCCATGATCTTATTGAATGGCAGAGCAGGCTCGAGGGGCCGTATGTCCATGTGACCATGGTGCCTTATTTCTCCATGTCAACTCTGCAGTCTATGACATGGTCGACCATACTATCAATCTGCAATGTCTCTCTCTCCTCCGTTGTCCAGCTCTTGGAGATGACCCTCGCTTGATTCCATTCTTGACTACCCGATCATAGTCAGAACATCTGTACCCATTGCTTTTCCTCCCACCATCATCCCTTAAGGATCCATCTTTGGCCCCTCCTCTGCACCTTGGCAACATCATCCACAGACCTGGGGTCAGCTACCACGCGATGACACATAACTTTACCTCTCCGCCCTCTCTCCACTCCTCATTGCTGCTCTGCTGTCAGACTGGTTGTCCAAAATCTAGTCTTGCATGAACAAACTTCCTCCAGTTAAACACTGGGAAGACCCAAATTGTCGCCTTCGGCCCCTGCTACATTAACCATACCCTCTCCACCAACTGACCACTGTCTCGGGCTGAGCCAGACCAATTGCGACCTCGACATCCTAATTTACCCTGAACTGAGCTTCCGACCCCAGAGAACCTCCAACACACAGAATGCCTATCACCATCCACCTCCGCCCCCTACCTCAGCCCATCTGCTGCTGAAACCCTTATCCACGCCTTTGTCACCTCCATACTTGATTACCCCAATGCTCTCCTGGTCAGCTTTCCATCTCCACCAGGAGTTTTGATGTAAGCAACAGCAGCTGACAGCTAGCAGAGCCAGCCTGAGTGTTTGCTGTTGTTGAGAGACCACGAGCAGAAAGCTTTCATGAAAAAACAACTCAGCTCTTCAAATTCATTGAAACTGTCAAGCGCACATGCCACTGGATTGTAAATTCTGTGCAAATTGTGAGTCATCGGAGAGACGCAGCAGTGAGAGAAAAGAGGGACAATCGGAGAGAGAACAGGAAACTGCCAGTAGATTGAAGTCAAAAGTTCAGTCATAACGACCACACAATTCAAGTGGATAAAAAGAAGTAATTTTTCACCTCAATTAATGAAATTACGACAATGTGCATTTCATTCAAATTAGAACCAAAAACAGGTTGGAAACATTATTGGCCCAGAAATTCGGGTCTCCATGGGTGAGTACGCACAGGGTATTCACCCGTAGGCCTGATGGAAGTGCCGGTTTCCTGCATGCACTGCGCATGCGCGGGAAACCGGCACTTCCGTTCCTCTGAAAGCAGGGATTCAGAGGTCGAACGCGTGCGTGGGAGAGGCTGCGCGTGCGCATCGAACTTAGGTTTTTTTTGCAGGTTTTTCCGGGAAGATAAGTCTGCAGAATTTACACATATAAAAAGCAGGCATAAGGCCTGCTTTTTACAAGGTAAGTGGTGAATTAATTAAAATTAAAACATTTTTTCCACAAGTTTATTATTTTTAAATACTTTAAAGCAAGGTAAGTTTATTTTTAGCCCCATTAGAATATAAATTTAGTTTTTTCAAAAATTTAAATTATTGTTTAAAATAGTTCTTTCATGTAATTTA
The DNA here is from genome assembly GCF_052327205.1 of Somniosus microcephalus. Classification (NCBI taxonomy): domain Eukaryota; kingdom Metazoa; phylum Chordata; class Chondrichthyes; order Squaliformes; family Somniosidae; genus Somniosus; species Somniosus microcephalus. Next base: position 119,146,916 of record NC_140997.1, on the reverse strand, counting down.
TAGTTTATTTTAAAAATGTGATTTAAAAAAAAAATTATTTGAAGGTTTAGTGCTATTTTGGGGACGTAGTATTTATAAGTCTTGACAGCACTTCCTGTCAAGACTTATGAATGGAGCATTCCCTGCTCCGATTGGCTGCCCATGGCCCACGTGATCCCAGGGGACACATCGAACTAACTGCGCCCCTGGGATACGCAAGCACTGCATGCCGGCAGTTGGACCAGGCCCCGGATCGGAATTTCACGGGGCCCTACAGCTCAACGGCTGGCGCGCAAGGTAAGTGCAGGTTGGGGGCTTGCACCCGCGAGAAGCCCCCGACCCGAATTTCTGGGAAAAGATGTATTAAACAATACTGTGTCTCAGTTCTGAACCATGATTAGGGTGATCAATATTGAAAAGGAGATACAGTTCAGAATCAGAGTAGGGACAGTGACTCAAGAGATTCATTCTTAGCTACCCTACTGGACATAGAAACATAGAAGATAGGAGCAGGAGTAGGCCATTCGGCCCCTCGAGCCTGCTCCGCCATTTAATGAAATCATGGCTGATCATCCAAATTCAGTACCCTGTCTCTGCTTTCTCCCCATATCCCTTGATCCCTTTAGCCTTAATAGAAACATAGAGACATGACTTTGGTCAAGATCAGGATCAAGAGCATCACCAGGTCTTGGAGACTCTGGGTGTACAGGCAACTCACCATCCTCAGCTGGTACTGATCACCAGGTTTCATGATCTCCTCCACTATGCTAGGTTGGCAGATACTCAGTAGGCAGAGGATTATCAGGGAAACCGTGAGCAAATTGGCCAAGCGTTGGCTCAGAAAGTTACCTCCTCAGCTAAAGCAGCGATAATGTAAACAGGAACAGCAGATCCTGAGAACAGGAAGAAGCAGGTAACCTCTGGGTGGCTTTTGGTTGCAGGTTCAGTGATGATGCTGTGTAGGACATCAGGCAGACTTTCCAGCCACGGGTTCCTCTATATGGAATTATGGCGAAGACACTGATAAATCTGTCAGTAGAAAAAGAGCACGGTTCTTTTGTTCAAGTCTGTCTTAGCGACTGTGAATCTTGTGCCCAATATCAGGATCACAAGTATTCATTGGGTCATTTTAGCAGGAGTAGACTCACAGATAATGTGCAGTAGATAATAACTTTTAAAGTATTAGTTGGTTTCCTAACTCCACCTCATAGACCCTAGGATGCAGGTCGTCAGGCCCAGGGGAATTATCGCCACTTAGGCCCATTAATTTCTCCAGTACTATGTCTTTACTTATACTGATTTCTTTAAGTTTCTCATTCTCTCTGGACCCTTGGTTCCCCATTATTTCCAGAATGGTTTTTGTGTCTTCTACCATGAAGACAGATAAAAAGTATTTGTTTAATGTCTCTGACATTTCCTTATTACCCATTATAATTTCTCCTTTCTCTGCCTCTAATGGGCCCATGTTTACTTTCACTAATCTCTTCCTATTTACATACCTATAGAAATGTTTGCAATCTTGTTTTATGTCTCTTGCTAATTTACTCTCATATTCCTTTTTCTCTTTCCATATCAATTTCTTGGTCCTCCTTTAATGAATTCTAAAATCTTCCCAATTCGCAGGCTTACTACTCTTTTTCACAACATTATAAGCCTCTTCCTTTGAACTAATACTATCTTTAACTTCTCTTGTTAGCCATGGTTGGACCACTTTTCCTGTGGGATTTATGTGCCTTAAAGGAATGTATATTTGTTGTAAATTATGTATTAATTCTTTAAATGCTAGCCATTGCTTGTCTACCATCATATCTTTTAATCCAGTTTCCCAATCTACCTTAGCCAACTTGCCCCTCACACCTACGTAGTTTGCTTTGTTTAGATTTAAGACCCTAGTTTCGGACTTAACTAAATCACCTTCAAACTCAATATAAAATTCTATCATATTATGGTCACTCGTCAAGGACAGTCAGCATGGATTTGTAAAGAGAAGGTTGTGCCTGACAACCTTGATTGAATTTTTTATGGGGATAACGAGGAGGGTCGATGAGGGTAGCGCATTTGATGTAGTCTACATGGGTTTTAACAAGGCTTTTGACAAGGTCCCACGTGGCAGACTGGTCAGAAAAGCACATGGGATCCAAGGGAAAGTGGCAAGTTGGATCTAAAATTGGCTCAGTGGTAGGAAGCAAAGGGTAATTGTCGACGGGTGTTTTTGTGACTGGAAGGCTGTTTTCCAGTGGGGTTCCACAGGGCTCAGTACTAAGTCCCTTATTTTTTGTGGTATATATCAATGATTTAGACTTCAATGTAGGGGATTGATTAAGAAGTTTGCAGATGATACAATAATTGGCTGTGTGGTTGATAGTGAGGAAGAAAGCTGTAGACTGCAGGTGGGCAGAACAGTGGCAAATAGAATTCAATCCAGAGAAGTGTGAGGTAATGCACTTGGGGAGGACTAGCAAGGCAAGGGAATAGAAAATAAATGGTAGGATACTGAGAAGTGTAGAGGAACAGAGGGACCTTCGGAGTGCATGTTCACACATCCCTGAAGGTAGCAGGACAGGTAGATAAGGTGGTTAAGAAGACATACGGGATACTTTCCTTTATTAGCCAAGGCATAGAATATAAGAGCAGGGAGGTTATGCTGGAACTGTATAAAACACTAGTTAGGCCTCAGCCAGAGTACTGCATACAGTTCTGGCAACCACATTACAGGAAAGGTGGAGACTTAGTGAACATAGCCTGGCCATCGAAAAAGGCAGACACAGACTGACCCGGCTGCCAAGAGAGGACAGGATATGCTCTCACTGCAGTCAGGGAGTGGTGGAGACAGAGATGCACTTCCTCACAACTTGTGAAAAATATCAGGGCATCAGGGAGAATTTCTACCAAAAATTCACAAAAATATGCCCTGAATTCAGAAATTTGAATGACAACCAAAAACTCCCATACCTACTAGGGGAACAGATAAATTGTGTAACCTTAGCGGCACACTATGTTACAGCTTGCCATAAACAGAGGGACAACCAGTAAACCTAAGAAAAGAGTATATACAAATTATACGAATGTATATTTATACACTCAGGGATATATCTGTTTATACACTGTATGAATAGATCTGTGTTTATGTGTTCAACCATAAATGTTTTTCGATGCTTTGGCAACATAAGATGTACCTTCTCATGCCAATAAAGCGATTTGAATTGAATTGAATTGAATTGATTGCACAAGAGAGGGTAGAGAGGAGATTTACAAGGATGTTGCCAGGACTGGAGAATTTTAGCTATGAGGAAAGATTGGATAGGCTGGGGTTGTACTCTTTGGAACAGAAGAGGCGGAGGGGAGACTTAATTGAAGTGTATAACATGATGAGGGGCCTAGATAGAGTGGATAGCAAGAATCTTTTTCCCTTAGCAGAGAGGTCAATAACCAGGGGGCATAGATTTAAAGTAATTGGTAGAAGGATTAGCGGAGAATTGAGGAGAAATTCTTTCACCCAGAGGGTTGTGGGGGTCTGGAATGCACTGCCTGAAAGGGTGGTAGAGGCAAAAACCATCATTGCATTTAAAGTGTAGCCACTGTTGTAATGTAGGAAATGCGCCAAGCAATTTGCACACAGCATAGCGTTTAAAGTAGAGCCTATGAGGCCTATACATTCCAGAACAATTCTTTGGATGCACTTTGTTAGTTATACAGGAGTTGAGGAATATCCTGAAAAGCCAAAATCCACTTCTGCAGACACCTCATGAACCTCGATTCTGATTATGTAAAGAAAAAGTAACTACCTTGGGTGGGCGTTGGTCCTAATTGGCAGCAGTGATCTCAGAGAGGTCATTTGGATAGAGAATACATTCAATGAAAATACCACACTTAACCAATGTAAGTGCGGTTTTGGGAGTGTTAAGTTGAGGCACATTGTTAAAGTAATGTAGGCAGCTCTTGTGGATGAGCAAGCTGTATACAGGTTCCACAGCTACAAACACGAGAATACTCAATTCACCATTGTCTGTGCCTGCCAGGATAAACACACAGCTGTATCCAAGCAGAGAAACTTGGACAGATAAGTGTGTTCTCATAGTCACGTACATGTGCTTTAAAAGCCCTGTGATGCTACACAACACACAACACACAAACACACAAACACACAAACACACCTCCCTCTTGCTCAGGTAATGCCGACATGTATTGTTCTTAAAAGTGAAAGAGCACAGGCCAGCTTTGCTGGATCAGAGTCAGGTCAGTGTGTATTTGGCAATAGCTGTTTCTCCGTCGCCTTCATGTTACATGACAGTCTGCTCATTACCGGAGCTGAGCAAAGTACCTGTCACTTCCAGTGCATCTCCAGAGATTTGGAAACTTGTCTTCAGACTTGCTCGACCATTCATGTCATGTACAAAGCATGCATTTAACAAGAAAATGAGACATGGGACCTTTACCGTGTGGCACTGAAGAAACGGTTGTTGCATTGATTAAATTTGTGGCTTTCCTTTCTAATGATCTTCGTTCTATGAAAACTAGTTATTATAATATTACTCTGAGGAATTATCACTCATCTAAAACTCTGCTGCCCATATCCTATCCCGCACCAAGTCCTGCTCAAACATCACTTCTGTCCTTGCTGATCTATATTGTTCCGCAGGCCCCCCAACACCTCAAGTTTAAAACTCTCCTCCCCATGTTCAAATCACTTTCTGGCCTCATCCCTTCTTATCTCTATAACCTCCTTCAGCTCTTTAATTATAGCCTCTTGTGCAACCCAAAATCTCTCTGTCCCACCATTGGCAGCTGCGTCTTAAGACGTCTAAGCCCTAGGCTCTGGAATTCCCTCTCTAAATCTCTCCACCTCAGCTCCCTCATCTCATTTAAGGTCCTCCTTAAAATCTACCTCTTTGACCGAGCTAATATCTCCTTTGGCTTAGTGTTATTTTTTGATTAATCATGCTTCTGTGAAGCGCCTTGAGACATTTTCTGCATGAAAGGTGCTATATAAATGCAAATTGCTATTCTCTCCCTTCAAGGGCTTGGGCACATGTTACTGACATTAAACTCTGTCTATGATTGGGAATCTGTAAGTAGCAGTTGGATACTCTCTATCTCTGGGTACTCAGTACTCACTCTTTCACTTAATTGTCTGAGTCTTTGTTCCTTTGTATAGTCTTGTCTCTCGATGTTCATTAGCTGCTCTTCTTTGGGGTATTGATTGGCTGCACTTGCCCTGGGCAGTGATTGGCTGCTCTTGCCCTGGGCATTGATTGGCTGCTTAATTTCTGATGCTTAACTCTTTGGAGATAGATTGCCTGCTGTATATCTTTGGGTAGTGATTGGTTATGAGATATCTTTGTGTATTGGATGGCTGTTCAATTTCATGTGATTCGTTGAAGTTTTACGGAAACTTTTAGCAGAACATAGCAATGTGCAATACTGAAAATATACTAACACAGGACTGTGTAATACTGATACAGCACTAACACAGGACTGAACAATACTGATACGGTACTAACACAGGACTGATACTGTACTAACAGGACTGTACAATACTGATACTGTACTAACACAGGACTGATCAATACTGATACTGTACTAACAGGACTGTACAATACTGATACTGTACTAACACAGGACTGATCAACACTGATACTGTACTAACAGGACTGTACAATACTGATACTGTACTAACGCAGGTCTGAACAATACTGATACGGCACTGAACTATACTGATACTGTACTAACAGGACTATGCAATACTGAGACTTTTTGAACACAGGACTGAATAATAGTGATGTTGTACTAACACAGGTATGAACAATACTGATACTGCACTCAGGACAGAATAATACTGGTAATGTAAAAACACAGGACTCTGCGTTACGGATACTGTACTAACAGGAGCAAACAATACTGATACTGTACTAACAGGAGTGAATAAAACTGAAACTGTACTAACAAAGGACTGAGCAATACTGATACTGTACTAACACAGGACTGACCAATACTGGTTCTGTACTAACACTGGACTGAACAATACTGATGCTGTACTAATACAGGACTGTACAATACTGATACTGTACTAACACAGGACTGAACAATACTGATACTGTACTAATACAGGACTGTACAATACTGATACTGTACTAACACAGGACTGAACAATACTGGTTCTGTACTAACACAGGACTGAACAATACTGGTTCTGTACTAACACTGGACTGAACAATACTGATGCTGTACTAATACAGGACTGTACAATACTGATACTGTACTAACACAGGACTGAACAATACTGATACTGTACTAACACAGGACTGAACAATACTGATGCTGTACTAATACAGGACTGTACAATACTGATACTGTATTAAACTGGACTGTACAATACTGATACTGTATTAAACTGGACTGAACAATACTGATACAGTACTAACACAGGACTGAACAGTATTGATACTGTACTAACATGACTATGAAATACTGATATAACAACAGAAAATGCTGGAAAAACTCAGCAGGCCAGGCAACATCCGTGGAGAGAAATTACAGTCAACGTTTCGGGTGAACCCTTTTTCAAAACTGGAAAGGAAATGAAATAGATCGAAGGCAGGGCTGCGATAGAACAAAAGAAGTAAAGAGACATTAAGAGTTATTCAAAACCAGACAAGATGGTAATTGGACAGTGGAGACAAAAGACGGCTCAGATTAGGTGTGAAGTGTACTGGCAGGATGGGAGACAGCAGCCATGTGGGAGAGAGAGAAAAAAAGAAAGGGGGGGGGGAAGGTAAAACCCAAAACAAAGGGGTGGAAAAAAAATATAAGTAGAAATGTAATAGGGGCCGAGGTTATGATCTGAAATTGTTGAACTCGATATTGAGTCCGGAAGGCTGCAAAGTGCCTAATCGGAAGATGAGGTGCTGTTCCTCGAATTTACGTTGAGCTTCCGTGGAACAATGCAAGAGGCCAAGGACGGTGAGGTCCGAGTGGGAATGGAGCGGTGAATTAAAATGACAGGCGACCGGAAGCTCGGGGTCACCCTTACGGACTGAACGGAGGTGTTCCGCAAAGCGGTCACCCAATCTGCGTTTGGTCTCCCCAATGTAGAGGAGACCGCATCGTGAGCAGCGAATACAGTATACTAGATTGCGAGAAGTACAAGTAAATCGCTGTTTCACCTGGAAGGGGTGTTTGGGGCCCTGGACAGTGGGAAGGGGGGAGGTATAGGGGCAGGTGTTACATCTCCTGCGCTTGCACGGGAAGGTGCCAGGCGAAGGGGAAGGGCTGTTGGGGGTGATAGAGGAGTGGACTAGGGTGTCTCGGAGGGAGCGGTCCCTACGGAATGCTGAAAGGGGAAGGGAGGGGAAGATGCGTTTGGTGGTGGGATCACTTTGGAGGTAGCGGAAATGGTGGAGGATGATCCGTTGAATGTGGAGGCTGGTGGGGTGAAAGGTGAGGAGAAGGGGAACCCTATCGTGGTTCCGGGAGGGAGGGGCAGGTGTGAGGGCAGAAGTGCGGGAGATAGAACGGACATGGTCGAGGGTCGTGTCAACCACGGTAGAGGGGAATCCTCGGTTGAGGAAAAAGGAAGACATGTCGAAAGCACTGGTGTGGAAGGTGGTATCGTCGGAGCAGATATGGTGGAAATGGAGAAACTGGGAGAATGGAACAGAGTCCTTACAGGAGGCCGGGTGGGAGGAAGTGTAGTCCAGGTAGCTGTGGGAGTCAGTGGGCTTGTAGTGAATATTGGTCGATAACCTATCCACAGAGATGGAGACGGAGAAGTCGAGGAAGGGAAGGGAAGAGTCAGAGATGGACCATGTGAAGGTGAGGGAAGGGTGGAAATTGGAGGCAAAGTGAATGAAATTGTCTAGTTCGGGGCGAGAGCAGGAAACGGCACCGATACAATCATCAATGTATCGGAAAAAGAGGTGAGGGAGGGGACCCGAGTAGGACTGGAACAAAGAGTGTTCCACATAGCCCACGAAGAGGCAGGCATAGCTAGGACCCATGCGGGTACCCATAGCAACACCTTTGATTTGGAGGAAATGAGTGGAGTTAAAGGAGAAGTTGTTCAATGTGAGAACAAGTTCAGCCAGGCGGAGGAGGGTGGTGGTGGATGGGGACTGGTCGGGCCTCTGTTCAAGGAAGAAGCGGAGCGCCCTCAGGCCATCCTGGTGGGGGATGGAGGTGTAGAGGGATTGTAGGTCAATGGTGAAAAGGAAGCGGTTGGGGCCAGGAAACTGGAAACTGTTAAAGTGGCGGAGGGCGTCTGAAGAGTCGTGGATGTAGGTGGGAAGAGACTGGACAAGGGGAGAAAAGATAGAGTTGAGATAGGAAGAGATAAGTTCCGTGGGGCAAGAACAGGCTGAAACGATGGGGCTACCAGGGCAGTCCTGTTTGTGGATCTTGGGAAGGAGGTAGAAGCGGGCTGTGCGGGGTTGGGGAACTATGAGGTTGGTGGCCGCGGGGGGAAGATCTCCAGAGGAGATGAGGTCAGTGACAGTCTTGGAAACGGTGGTTTGATGTTCGGTAGTGGGGTCATGGTCCAGGTGGAGGTAGGAGGAGGTGTCGGAGAGTTGGCATTCAGCTTCCGCTAGGTAGAGGTCAGTTCGCCAAACAACAACAGCACCACCCTTGTCAGCGGATTTAATGACAATGTCAGGGTTGGATCTAAGAGAATGGAGTGCTGCAAGTTCAGAGGGAGGTAGGTTGGAGTGAGTGAGGGGAGCAGAGAAATGGAGACGGCCGATGTCACGGCGGCAGTTAGCGATGAAAAGATCTAGAGAGGGTAAGAGGCCAGGGGGAGGGGTCCAGGTAGAATGGGAATTCTGCAAGCGGGAGAAAGGGTCAGTCGTGCGGGGGGAAGACTCCTGGCTAGAGAAGTGGGCACGGAGACGAAGGCGGCGGAAAAAGAGCTCAACATCGTGCCGAGCTCGAAATTCATTGAGATGGGGGCGTAAGGGGATGAAGCTCAGGCCTTTGCTGAGGACTGATCGTTCGGAGTCAGAGAGTGGAAGGTCAGAGGGGATAGTGAAAACGCGGCAGGGGGTGAGATTGGGAGAAGGGAGGTCAGGGAAAGTGAAGGGGAAGAAGGTTCTGGAGGGGCGTTGGTGTTCAAGAGTTGATGAAGCTTGCGATCCTTGACATCGGAAAGGAAGAAAAAAAGTTTTTTGTTGAAGCGCCGGATGAGTCGAAGGATGAAATGGAACTGTGGACCCAGACAGCTTTGTGATAGAGTGCGCTGGTGTTGCTGAAGAGAGTGGTTGAGAGTGTTCATGTGGCGTCACATGGCGTTGAGCATGGATCTCAGGATGCGGCGAGAGCTGTAGTTCGAGGAACGATGAATATCTTGGAGATTTGTAATCCTGGGTGGATCCGAAACATGAAGGGTGGAAGTTTAGTTGGAATCCATGTGGAATAAGTCGGAACCGGAGACAGTTGCTGAGGAAAATGATGTGGCTGTGAAACCGAGTCTTGGCAGATACCTGATCAAACACGAGAAGAGAAACTGAAAGTAATGAAGATGAACAAGGTTGAAGAGCCAAACGGAGATCCCGTCGAAGAGAAGAGCAGAACTTCTTCAAGGTAGGCATTCCTAGAAGAGGTGTGGCAGTGAACCAAACACTAGTACAATAGCAAAATACTGCAGATGCTGGAAATCCGAAATAACAGAAAATGCTGGAAAAACTCAGCAGGCCAGGCAACATCCGTGGAGAGAAGTTATAGTCGACGTTTCGGGTAAACCCTTTTTCAAAACTGGAAAGGAAATGAAATAGATCGAAGGCAGGGCTGAGATAGAACAAAAGAAGTAAAAGAGACATTAAGAGGTATTCAAAACCAGACAAGATGGTAATTGGACAGTGGAGACAAAAGACGGGTCAGATTAGGTGTGAAGTGTACTGGCAGGATGGGAGACAGCAGCCATGTGGGAGATCTTGGAGATATTTGTAATCCTGGGTGTATCCGAAACACGAAGGGTGGAAGTTTAGTTGGAATCCACGTGGAATAAGTCGGAACCGGAGACAGTTGCTGAGGAAAATGATATGGCTGTGAAATCGAGTCTTGGCAGATACCTGATCAAACACGAGAAGAGAAACTGAAAGTAATGAAGATGAACAGGGTTGAAGAGCCAAACTGAGATCTTGTCGAAGAGAAGAGCAGAACTTCTTCAAGGTAGGCATTCCTAGAAGAGGTGTGGCAGTGAACCAAACACTAGTACGATAGCAAAATACTGCAGATGCTGGAAATCCGAAATAACAGAAAATGCTGGAAAAACTCAGCAGGCCAGGCAACATCCGTGGAGAGAAATTATAGTCGACGTTTTGGGTAAACCCTTTTTCAAAACTGGAAAGGAAATGAAATAGTTCGAAGGCAGGGCTGAGATAGAACAAAAGAAGTAAAGAGAAGTAAAGGAATAAAGCTGAATCCCCCACTATCAACATCTGCTCAGACGAGGAGGAACACGATGGACACCTACAGACGCTGAAAGACGCCCTCGTAAGAACGGGATATGACGCTTGACTCGTCGATCGACAGTTCCAACGGGCCACAGCAAAAAATCGCATAGACCTCCTCAGAAGACAAACACGGGACACAACCAACAGAGTACCCTTCGTCGTCCAGTACTTCCCCGGAGCGGAGAAACTACGCCATGTTCTTCGCAGCCTTCAACATGTCATCGATGCCGACGAACACCTCGCTAAGGCCATCCCCACGCCTCCACTACTCGCCTTCAAACAGCCGCCTAACCTCAAACAGACCATCATTCGCAGCAAATTACCCAGCTTTCAGGAGAACAGCGACCACGACACCACACAACCCTGCCACGGCAACCTCTGCAAGACATGCCAGATCATCAACACAGATACCATTATCACACGCGAGGACACCACCCACCAGGTACATGGTACATACTCATGTGACTCGGCCAACGTTGTCTACCTCATACGTTGCAGGAAAGGATGCCCCGGAGTATGGTACATCGGCGAGACCATGCAGACACTGCGACAACGGATGAACGGACACCGCACAACAATCGCCAGGCAGGAGTGTTCCCTCCCAGTCGGGGAACACTTCAGCAGTCAAGGACATTCAGCCTCCGATCTTCGGGTAAGCATTCTCCAAGGTGGCCTTCGAGACACACGACAACGCAAAATCATAGAGCAGAAACTGATTGCCAAGTTCCGCACTCATGAGGAAGGCCACAACTGGGATCTTGGGTTCATGTCACGCTACATGTAACCCCACCTGACGTAGGGTCATCCAGACTCGAGCTGTCGTTGGCTTGTTCTCTCTACACAGATGCGGCCGGACCTGCTGTGATTTCCAGCAAAAAATGTTTTTTTGTCTGTTTTTTGTTTTTCATACAGACCCCAGCATCTGCAACATTTGACCCCTTGTGACCCCACCTCATTGTTCTTTGATGTAATGTTTTACTGACTGACCTGTTTGGACACCATTCACACCTTTGATTGCTGTGATTATCTCTCTGCCGAGGTGTGATAAATGGCAGTTAGAAAGATTACCTGTAATCATCTGGCATTATTCTCTGACTATATAAGCTGTGTCTTTATGCATTTCTCCACTTCACCTGATGAAGGAGCAGCGCTCCGGAAGCTTGTGATTTCAAATAAAACTGTTGGACTATAACCTGGTGTTGTGTGACTTCTTACATTTGTCCACCCCGTCCAACACCGGCATCTCCACACCACAACATCCTGGGGGTTACCATTGATCAGAAACTGAACTGGACAAGCCATATAAATACTGTGGCTACAAGAGCAGGCCAGAGGCTGGGAATTCTGCAGCGAGTGTCTCACCTCCTGACTCCCCAAAGCCTTTCCACCATCTACAAGGCACAAGTCAGGAGTGTGATGGAATACTCTCCACTTGCCTGGATGAGTGCAGCTCCAACAACACTCAAGAAGCTCGACACCATTCAGGATAAAGAAGCCCGCTTGATTGGCACTCCATCCACCACCTTCAACATTCACTCCCTCCACCACCGGCGCACTGTGGCTGCAGTGTGTACCATCTACAAGATGCACTGCAGCAACTCGCCAAAGCTCCTTCAACAGCACCTTCCAAACCCGCGACCTCTACCACTTATAAGGACAAGGGCAGCAGACGCATGGGAACATCACCACCTACAAGTTCCCCTCCAAGCCACACACCATCCTGATTGGACCTGTATCGCCGTTCCTTCACTGTCGCAGGGCCAAAATCCTGGAGCTCCCTTCCTAACAGCATTGTGGGTGAACCTACTCCATATGGACTGCAGCGGTTCAAGGCGGCGGCTCACCACCATCTTCTCAAGGGCAATTAGGGATGGGCACTAAATGCAGGCCTAGCCAGCGACGCCCACATCCCATCAATGAATTAAAAAAAAAGAGGCAGTCAAAACCAGACGAAATGGTAATAGGACAGTGGAGACAAAAGACGGCTCAGGTTAGGTGTGAAGTGTACTGGCAGAATGGGGTTTGAAATCAGGACTGAGTAATAGTGATGTTTTACTAACACAGGACTGAACAATACTGATACTGCACTCACAGGACAGAATAATACTGATAATGTACTAACACAGGACTCTGCAATACTGATACTGTGCTAACACAGGACTGAGCAATACTGATACTGTACTAACACAGGACTGAACAATACTGATACTGTACTAACACAGGACTGAACAATACTGATACTGTACTAACACAGGACTGAACAATACTGATACAGTACTAACACAGGACTGAACAATACTGATACAGTACAAACACAGGACTGAACAATACTGATACAGTACTAACACAGGACTGAACAATACTGATACAGTACTAACACAGGACTGAACAATACTGATATTGTAATAACACGACGGAAAAATACTGATGCTGTACAAACACAGGACTCTATAATAACAATACTGTACTAAAAGGACTGAACAATACTGGTACTGTACTAACAGGACAGAAAAGTACTGGTATTGTACTAACAGGACTGACCAATACTGATACTGTACTAACACAGGACTGAACAATACTGATACTGTACTAACAGGACTGACCAATACTGATACTGTACTAACACAGGACTGAACAATACTGATGCTGTACTAACACAGGACTGAACAATACTGATACTGTACTAACACAGGACTGAACAATACTGATACTGTACTAACAGGACTGAACAATACTGATGCTGTACTATCACAGGACTGAACAATACTGATACTGTACTAACACAGGACTGAACAATACTGATGCTGTACTAACAGGACTGAACAATACTGATACTGTACTAACACAGGACTGAACAATACTGATACTGTACTAACACAGGACTGAACAATACTGATGCTGTACTAACAGGACTGAACAATACTGATACTGTACTATCACAGGACTGAACAATACTGATACTGTACTAACACAGGACTGAACAATACTGATGCTGTACTAACAGGACTGAACAATACTGATGCTGTACTAACACAGGACTGAACAATACTGATACTGTACTAACACAGGACTGAACAATACTGATACTGTACTAACACAGGACTGAACAATACTGATGCTGTAGGAACGGAGGTTCCAATCAAAAAGACTGAGTTCGACTCAGGCAATTAAAATAATGAACTTTAATGAAATGAAACGAGTTTAAACTGGAAACTGCTAGAACACATCAATAACAGGTCTACTCTCCTTGAGGGCTCCACGAGGACTGATCCTCTGGTCAGAAGACTGACGTCATGACGTCATCGCGTTCTTCCCGCCATTGAGGGATTTAAATTCTTGAGGCATTGGAACCAGTTCTTGGGGAGGAGTGACCTGTACCAAGGGGACGGTCTACACCTGAACTGTGAGGGAGCCGATGTCCTCGGGGTAATATTTTCTAGGGCGGTTCGGGAGGATTTAAACTAATTTGGCAGGGGGATGGGAACCTAGGTAGTGGAAAAGAGGGAAGTCATATGAAGTCAGAAATAGATGGTAGAAAGGTGAGAAGCAATAAGCAAAGGAGAGAAACACAAAGGGCCAAACTAATTCATAATGAGAGTGTGAAAAAAGCAAGCCTGAAGGCTTTGTATCTTAATGCTAGAAGCATTAGGAACAAGGTGGATGAATTAGTTGTGGAAATAGAGGTAAACAAGTATGATTTGATTGGGATTACAGAAACGTGGCTGCAGGGTGGGCAAGGCTGGGAACTTAACATCCAGGGATATACAATATTTAGGAAGGATCGGCAAAAAGGTAGGGGAGGTGGGGTAGCATTGCTGGTAAAGGAGGGGATTAATGCAATGGAAAGGAAGGATATTAACTCGGATGAAACGGAATCTGTATGGGTAGAAATGAGAAATAGCAAGGGGAGGAAAACGTTAGTGGGTGTGATATATAGGCCTCCAAATAGTAATATGGAGGTGAGGGAAGGCATAAAAAGGGAAATTAGAGAAGCGTGCGATAAGAGCACAGCTGTCATCATGGGTGACTTTAATTTACATATTGATTGGACTACCCAAATTAGTAAAAATTCTGAGGAGGAGGAATTCCTGGAATGTTTTCGGGACGGTTATCTGGACCAATATGTCGAGGAGCCGACTCGAGATCAGGCCATTTTAGACTGGGTATTGTGCAATGAGAAGGGACTTATCAGCAATCTTCTTGTACGAGGCCCCTTGGGTCAGAGCGATCATAATATGATCGAGCTCTCAGTCGAGATGGAGAGTGAGGAAATTGAATCAGAGACTAAGGTCCAGAACTTAAATAAAGGGAATTACGAGGGTATGAGACGGGAATTGGGTAAGATTGATTGGGTGGTGTTTCTGGGGGGATTGACAGTGGATAGACAATGGCAAGCATTCAAAGATAGAATGGAAGAATTCCAGAACATGTTTATACCGGTTTGGCATAAAAATAAACCTAAAAAGGTGACTCAACCGTGGATAACGAGGGAAATTAGGGACAGCATAAAATCAAAAAAAAGGGCATATCAACTGGCAAAAAAAAGCACCAGACCGGAAGATTGGGGGCAGTACAGGATACAGCAAAAGAGGACAAAGGGATTAATCAGGAAGGGGAAAATAGAATACGAAAGTAAACTTGCAGCAAACATAAAGACAGACTGCAAAAGCTTTTATCGGTATATCAGGAGGAAAAGACTGGTAAAATCCCAAGTCGGTCCCTTGCAGTCCGATTCGGGAGAATATATAATGGAGAATAAGGAAATGGCAGACCAATTAAACTCATACTTTGGTTCTGTATTCACAAAGGAGGACACAAATAACCTCCCAGGAATATCGGCAAACATAGGGACTAATGAGAGGGAGGAGCTGACAGAAATTAGTATCTCTAGGGATATGGTGTTGGGTAAGTTGAGGGGACTGAAGGCCGACAAATCCCCGGGGCCTGATAAACTACATCCTAGGGTACTTAAGGAGGTGGCCCTGGAGATAGCAGATGCTCTAAGGATCATCTTCCGGAACTCCATTGACTCGGGAACAGTACCCGTGGATTGGAGGGTAGCTAATGTTACCCCAATATTTAAAAAGGGGGGTAGAGAGAAAGCAGGGAATTATAGACCAGTAAGCCTTACATCGGTTGTGGGCAAAATGCTAGAGTCCATTATTAAGGATAAAATAGCGGAGCACTTGACAAATGGGGAAAGGATCGGACAGAGTCAACATGGATTTACAAAGGGTAAATCGTGTTTGACTAATCTGCTGGAATTTTTTGAGGAAGTAACTGGTAAAATAGATGGGGGAGAGCCAGTGGATGTGGTGTACCTTGACTTCCAGAAAGCCTTCGATAAGGTTCCACACAAAAGATTATCATGCAAAATTAAGGCTCATGGGATTGGGGGCAAAGTATTAACGTGGATAGAGAACTGGCTGGCGGATAGAAAACAGAGAGTTGGAATAAACGGCTCGTTTTCGGAGTGGCAGGCAGTGACCAGCGGGGTGCCGCAAGGATCTGTCCTGGGACCCCAGCTGTTCACAATATATATAAATGATCTGGATCAGGGAATTGGATGCAATATTTCCAAATTCGCTGACGACACTAAACTAGGAGGAGGGGTGGGCTCTGATGAGGATGTCAGGAGGCTACAGTGCGATTTGGACAGGTTGGGGGAATGGGCGGATACGTGGCAGATGCACTATAATGTGGATAAATGCGAGGTTATCCACTTTGGGGGTAAAAACAGGAGGGTAGATTATTATCTAAATGGCAATAGATTGGGAGATGGGGAAGTGCAGAGGGACCTGGGTGTTCTTGTGCACCAGTCACTGAAGGAGAGCATGCAGGTGCAACAGGCGATTAAGAAGGCAAATGGTATGTTGGCCTTCATATCAAGGGGGTTCGAGTAGAGGAATAGGGATACCTTACTACAGCTGTACAAGGTGCTGGTGAGACCGCATCTGGAGTATTGTGTACAGTTTTGGTCGCCCCATCTGCGGAAGGATGTTCTTGCCATGGAAAGAGTGCAACGGCGATTCACCAGGCTGATACCTGGAATGGCGGGAATGACCTACGAAGAGAGATTAAATAGTTTGGGCTTGTACTCACTGGAGTTTAGAAGATTGAGAGGGGATCTCATCGAAACATATAAAATTATGGCAGGCCTGGACAGGCTGAATTCAGAGAGAATGTTTCCAATGGCCGGGGAGCACAGAACCAGGGGCCACAGTCTAAAAATAGCGGGCAAATCATTTAAAACAGAGATGAGGAAGAATTTCTTCACTCAAAGAGTGGTGAGCCTGTGGAATTCCCTGCCACAGAGGGCTGTGAAGGCTAATTCAATAAATATTTTCAAGAGAGAATTGGATATATTTCTGAAGGCTAAGGGGATTAAGGGTTACGGAGAAAAGGCGGGGACGGGGTACTGAACTGGTAAGATCAGCTATGATCTCAGACGAAGATCAGCCATGATCTCATTGAATGGCGGAGCAGGCTCGAAGGGCCGAATGGCCTACTCCTGTTCCTATCTCTATGTTTCTATCACGTGACTAACGGCATGACGTCATCGCGTTGAAACCGTGCTGTAAAGGTAACTAGACATTGCACAGTCAAACAGTGTAATTAAAGGTACAGGCACAGACAGTAACTACATTGCTGCTAAAGGAATTATGTACAACCACTCTGAGTCCTTTGGTGGCTCCGCCAGATGCGTCCCCCAAGAATTGTCTTTAACAGAAAAAGTGAGGCGAGGAGGAGGCCTGACAAGCCTGTCCGATTGACTTCGATACCCTGGTAGAGGAAGTTGATGACCGGTGGTC
This sequence comes from Somniosus microcephalus, assembly GCF_052327205.1. NCBI lineage: Eukaryota > Metazoa > Chordata > Chondrichthyes > Squaliformes > Somniosidae > Somniosus > Somniosus microcephalus. The sequence goes on along the minus strand of NC_140997.1, from coordinate 119,129,680 downwards.
GAGTTGGCAGTCGGTTGTGGCTGAGCAGGCGTGGCGAGCGCGGTCGAGTTGGCAGGCGGCTGCGGGCGGTCGGCCATGTTTGGGTGATTGAGCGACTACGACAGGGTGGTCCAGGTCCAGGTGAGCCGGCTACAAGCGGTCTACCGAGATGTGATCCAGCTTCCCTCTGACGTCGACCGAAAAGGATTTGTCTCCTGGTTCGATGACGTGGAAGGGTCCAGTGTAAGGGGGCTTGAGCGGATCCCGGTGAGCGTCGTGGCGGATGAAGACATACTCCGCATTCTTCAGTCCCGGTGGCACGTAGGAGTTCTGCAAACCGTGATTGGACGTAGGTATCGGAGCGAAGCATCTGGCCGCTTCCTGGTGGCGAACGAGTTGCTGGGAGGCGGACCATGGCTCTGTGGGAGAAGGGAGGAAATCCCCTGGTACATGGAGCAGCTGGCCATAGGCGAGTTCAGCTGAAGACAATTGTAGGTCGTCTTTGGGCGCCGTACGAAGACCCAAAAGGACCCATGGAAGTCTGTCCACCCATCCTGTACCTTGAAGACTGGCCTGAAGAGAGGCTTTAAGCGACCTGTGGAAGCGCTCGCAAAGGCCGTTTGCCTGTGGATGATAGGCGGTGGTGCGATGAAGTTTGGTGCCGAGCCCGAGCCACAGCGTTCCAAAGCTCCGAGGAAAATTGCGGCCCGCGGTCAGAAGAGATGTCCGCCGGTACCCCGAAACGGGCAACCCAACAGGAGATGAAAGCTCTAGCGACGTCTGCCGAAGTGGTGGAAACCAAAGGAATTGCTTCTGGCCACCTAGTGGTGCAGTCCACTGTGGTGAGGAGATGAGTATAACCCTGAGAAGGCGGAAGCGGCCCCACGAGGTCCACATGCACATGGTCGAAACGACACTCCGGAACAGTGAACGCAGCCACTGAAGCCTTGACATGACGCTGGACTTTGGCCTTCTGGGATACGACGCAGGTATTAGCCCAGTCACGGACATCGATGTGCATACCTTTCCAGACGAACTTAGCCGACATAAGCCGTTGCGAAGCCTTCATCCCCGGGTGCGACAGCCCGTGTATGGCATCAAAAACCTTCCGGCGCCATGCGACTGGCACAATAGGTCGAGGAAATCCCATGGAAACGTCGCAAAGGAGTGTGGCACCTGCGGCCTGGAAGATGACGTCGGTCGCTTGGAAGCTAGATGGAACGGTTCTATATGATTGGACCTCCAAGTCCGAGGCCTGATCTGCAGCCATGAGGGCGTAGTCGATCCCCAGGTGCACCGCGTGGACCGTCGCACGGGAGAGGCAATCTGCCAGCAGGTTGTCCTTACCAGACACATGTTGAATGTCCGTGGTAAATTCGGAAATGAACATCAATTGACGTTGTTGACGAGCGGACCACGGTTCGGCGGTCTTGGCCATGGCAAACATAAGGGGTTGCGGTCAACAAAAGCCATGAAGGGACGCCCCTCCAATAAAAACCAAAAATGGCGAATGGCGAGGAAAAGGGCCAGTAGCTCCCTATCGAAGGTGCTGTACTTTTTTTCATTCTTTCGTAGTTGACGGCTGAAAAACACCAGCGGCTGCCATGTGCCGTTGACCCACTGTTCTTGCACTGCACCGATGGCATAGTCTGACGCGTCGGTGGTAAGGGCGATGGTAGCACCTGGAAGTGGGTGCGCCAGCATGGTTGCGTTGGCCAAAGCATTCTTGGTGTCGCCGAATGCCTGGACCATCTCGGCTGTCCAGCTGATTGGATCTTTACCGGACTTGCCCTTGAGGGCCCCGAACAAAGGTTGCATGAGTTGAGCCGCCTTGGGGACAAAACGGTGGTAGAAGTTGACCATCCCCAGGAACTCCTGCAAGGCCTTGACTGTCGACGGCCACGGGAAAGAGGTAACCACCTCAACCTTCGTCGACAAAGGGACGGCGATGTTATGCGATGTCCCAGGAAGTTGATCTGTTGCAGGCCGAACTGGCACTTGGCCGGGTTGATGATTAAACTGTGTTGGCTGAGGCGCGTAAAGAGGGAACGCAAATGGGAGATGTGCTCCTCCTTGCTGTCACTGGCGATGAGAATGTCATCAAGGTAGACAAAGATGAAATGCAGGTCTCGAAGAAGGGAGTCCATTAAACGCTGGAATGCCTGTGCTGCGTTCTTGAAGCCAAACGGCATCCGCAGGAACTCAGAGGCCCAAAGGGGTGATGACTGCGGTTTTCGGGATGTCTTGTGGGTGCACTGGAACCTGGTGATATCCACGGACGAGGTTGACTTTAGAGAAGATAGAATTTCCCGCCAAATGGGCAGAGAAATCCTGGCTATGCGGGATCGGGTACCGATCTAGAGTGGTGGCGTTGGTAGCCACCGCATGGCCGCCAGCCGCTGCCTGGTTTCGGCACAATGTGGAGAGGCGAGGACCAGGGACTCTTGGATCGCTGAATGATCCTGAGCCGCTCCATTGTGTCGAACTCCGCCTTCGCAGCTGCGAGTTTGCCGGGTTCGAGCCTTCTAGCCTGCGCATAAACCGGGGAGCCAGTAGTGGTGATGTGATGTTCAACACCATGTTTTGTCGCCGAAGAGGAGAAGTTGTGCCCTGTCAGCTCCGGAAACTCCCCGAGGAGCCACGTGAAGTCATCTGGAGGAGGGAAAGCACAGGCAATGGAGCGCGCCACGGAGGTACCGTGGTAGCACGGAATCGAGTGGAAGGTGGCCGCGTTGGTCAGCCGGCGGTGCCGGACATCGACTAGTAGGCTGTTGGCACACAGAAAATCTGCCCCTAGGATAGCCTGTGAGACTGTGGCCGTGACGAACTCCCAAAAGAAGTGCTGACCGCCGAAACAGACTTCGACCTGCTGCTTTCGGAACGTTCGAATTGCTGCGCCATTAGCCGCTACGAGGGAAAAACCGAGGTCCCCAGTCTGCATGTCGATCTTCGACGCAGGTAGAATGCTGCACTGCGCCCCGGTGTCACAAAGAAAACGGCGGCCCGAGAGGGAATCGGTGATATAGAGGAGTTTCCCCGTAGAACCGACGGCCAGGCCACCGCGGAATGCCCGTTAGACTTGGTCATCCGTCGCCAGGGACGCCGCCTGCGCTTTCTTGGTTTTTTTTTGGGTGAAAAACTGCAGGGGGAATGGCAGCATCGTGCTTTCGTGCCAAAACGGGTGTGGTAGGAGCACCAGCCCGCTGTAGGAGAAGCTGAAACCGCGTCTGTGGGGGATGGGCACCTCGTGGCCGCGCAGCACTGCTGGGTAACCGTGAAAATCTTATCGGCTTCGGCCGCAAGCGTGGCGCAGTCTGTAATTGTCGGATCTGGCTAGGGCAGCCTGAACCTGTTCAGGCATTTGATAGAGGAAAAGCTCCCGGAAGAGGAAACATTCCGGTTCGGCACCCAAGAGCGTGAGCATTTGGCTCATGAGCTCGGACGGTTTGGAGTCCCCGAGGCTGAGCAGCGTGATGAGCCGGCGAGCACGCTCCGACTTTGATAGCCCAAAAACCTGAAGCAACCACGCCTTAATTGCATCATACTTGCTGTCATTAGGAGGACTACCGAGGAGGCTGATGATCCGTGATGCAGTTGCGCTGTCGAGGGCGGAGACCACGTAATAATAACGGGTCTGATCCGCGATGATGTTCCTAATGGCAAACTGGGCTTCAGCCTGGATAAACCAGGCGTCTGGTTGTTGCTCCCAGAACTGTGGCAGTTTCAGCGTGACGGCGTTCGTGTCCATGTCGAATCTTCCACGAAAGTCGTTCGTAGAAGTCGGGGTCACCAATGCAGGAACGGAGGTTCCTATCAAAAAGACTGAGTTCGACTCAGGCAATTAAAACAATGAACTTTATTGAAACAAAACGAGTTTAAACTGGAAACTGCTAGAACACATCAATAACAGGTCTACTCTCCTTGAGGGCTCCACGAGGATTGATCCTCTGGTCAGAAGACTGACGTCATGACGTCATCACGTTCTTCCCGCCATTGTGGCATCACGTGACTAACAGCATGACATCATCACGTTGAAACCTTGCTGTAAAGGTAACTAGACATTGTACAGTCAAACAGTGTAATTAAAGGTACAGGCACAGACAGTAACTACACTGCTGTTAAAGGAATTATGTACAACCGCTCTGAGTCCTTTGGTGGCTCCGCCACAATACAGTACTAACACAGGACTGAACAATACTGGTTCTGTATTAACACAGGACTGTACAATATTGATACTGCACTCACAGGACAGAATAATACTGATACTGTACTAACACAGGACCCTGTAATAATGATGCTGTACAAACACAGGACTGAACAATACTAATACAGTACTAACTACAGATCAATACTGATACTGTACTAACAGGATTGAACAATAATACTGTACTAACACAGGACTGAACTATACTGATAATGTACTAACACAGGACTGAACAATACTAATACTGTTCTAACAGGACTGAACAATACTAATACAGTACTAACACAGGACTGAAAAATAGTGATACTGTACTAATGCAGGACTGAGCAAAACTAATGCTGTACTAACACAAGACTGAACAATACTGATACTGTACTAACACAGGACACCGCAATACTGATACTTTACTAACAGGACTGATCAATAATACTAACACAGGACTGAACAATACTGATACTGTACTAACAGGGCTGAGCAATACTAATACAGTACTAACACAGGACTGAACAATAGTGATACTGTACTAACAAGACTGAACAATACTGATACTGTACTAACACAGGACTGAACAATACTGGTAATGTACTAACACAGGAGTGAGCAATACTGATATTGTACTAACAGAACTGAGCAATAGTGATACTGTGTTAACACAGGACTAAACAAAACTGATTTTGTAACACAGGACTGTACAATATTGATACTGCACTCACAGGACAGAATAATACTGATACTGTACTAACACAGGAGTGAACAATACTAATACTGTACTAATAGTACAGATCAATACTGATACTGTACTGACAGGACTGACCAATAATACTGTCCTAAAACAAGACTGAACAATGCTGATAATGTACTAACACAGGACTGAACAATTCTGATACTGTACTGTACTAACAGGACTCTGCAATAATGATACTGCACTAACACAGGACTCTGCATTAATGATACTGTACTAACACAGGAGTGAACAATACTGGTACTGTATAACACAGGACTGAGCAATACTGATATTGTACTAACAGAACTGAACAATACTGATTCTGTATTAACACAGAACTGTACAATATTGATACTGCACTCACAGGACAGAATAATACTGATACCGTACTAACACAGGACTCTGTAATACTGATGCTGCACTAACACAGGAGTGAACAATACTAATGTACTAACAGTACAGACCAGTACTGATACTGTACTAACAGGACTGAACAATAATACTGTACTAACACAGGAGTGAACAGTACTGATAATGTACTAACACTGGACTGAACAACACTAATACTGTACTAACAGGACTGAACAATACTGATACTGTACTAACAGGACTGAAAAATAGTGATACTGTACTAACACAGGAGTGAACAATACTGATACTGTACTAACAGGACTGAAAAATAGTGATACTGTACTAACAGGAGTGAACAATACTGATAATGTACTAACAGGACTGAAAAATAGTGATACTGTACTAACACTGGACTGAACAATACTGATACTGTACTAACAGGACTGAACAATACTGATGTACTAACAGGACTGAAAAATAGTGATACTGTACTAACGCAGGACTGAGCAATGCTGATTCTGTACTAATACAGGAAAGAACAATACTGATGTACTAACAGTACAGACCAGTACTGATACTGTACTAACAGGACTGAACAATAATACTGTACTAACACAGGAGTGAACAGTACTGATAATGTACTAACACTGGACTGAACAACACTAATACTGTACTAACAGGACTGAACAATACTGATACTGTACTAACGCAGGACTGAGCAATGCTGATTCTGTACTAATACAGGAAAGAACAATATTGAAATAACAACAGAAAATGCTGGAAATACTCAGCAGGCCAGGCAGCATCCGTGGAGAGAGAAACAGAGTTAACGTTTCAGGTCTGGGACCCTTCATCAGAACTGGAAAAAGCTGGAGATGTAACATATTAAGCAGGTGCAGAGACAGGGGAGGAGTGGTTAGGAGGGGAGGAAGGGATAGAAAGAACATCCTGTACTTTTGTAAGAGGCAGGAAAGATAAAATGTTGCAAATGGGAGTGGCAAAAATCATACTGCATGAAAAATGGGGGCAGGGATAATTATCTGAAATTGTTGAACTCGATGTTGAGTCTGGCAGGCTGTAAAGTGCCCAATCGAAAGATGAGGTGCTGTTCCTCGAGCTTACGTTGAGCTTCATTGGAACAATGTAATAGCCCGAGGACAGAGAGATCAGAGCGGGAGTGAAGCGGTGAATTAAAGTGACAGGCGACCGGAAGCTCAGGGTCACCCGTACGGACTGAACGGAGGTGTTCCGCAAAGCGGTCGCCCAATCTGCGTTTGGTCTCCCCAATGTAGAGGAGACCGCATCGTGAGCAGCGAATACAGTATACTAAATTGCAAGAAGTACAAGTAAATCGCTGTTTCACCTGGAAGGGGTGTTTGGGGCCCTGGACAGTGGGAAGGGAGGAGGTAAAAGGGCATGTGTTGCATCTCCTGCGCTTGCACGGGAAGGTGCCAGGTGAAGGAGCAGGGCTGTTGGGGGTGATTGAGGAGAATATTAACACAGTACTAACAGAGAACTGAACAATACTGATACTGTGCTAACACAGGACTGAACAATAATGATACTAGGCTAACACAGGACTGAACAATACTGATACAGTATTATCACAGGGCAGAATAATACTGATACTGTACTAACACAGGACTGTGCAATACTGATACTGTACTAACACAGGACTCTGCAATACTGATACTGTACTAACACATGACTGAACAATATTGATACTGTAACAAATGGACTGAATAATACTGTACTGTCACAGGAGTAAATGATACTGTACTAACAGGAGTGAACAATACTGATACTGTACTAACATAGGCTGAACAATACTGATACTGTACTAACACAGGACTGAACAATACTGATAATGTACTAAACAGGACTGAAAAATACTGATACGCTACTATCACAGGACTGAAAAATACTGAAACTGTACTAACACAGGACTGAGCAATACTGATACTGTACTAACACAGGACTGAACAATAATGATACTGTAATAACAGGACTGAACAATACTAATACTGTACTATCACAGGACTGAACAATACTGAAACTCTACTAACAAAGGATGGAAAAATACTGATACTGTACTAACACAGGAGTGAACAATACTGATACTGTACTAACATAGGCTGAACAATACTGATACTGTACTAACACAGGACTGAGCAATACTGATACTGTACTAACAGGACTGGACAATATTGATACTGTAGTAACAGGACAGAACAATACTAATACTGTACTATCACAGGACTGAATGATACTGTACTATCACAGGTCTGAACAATTCTAATTCTGTACTAACTGGACTGAACAGTACTAATACTGTACTAACAAGACTGAACAATACTGATACTGTACTAACAGGACTGAACAGTACCAATACCGATACTGTACTAACAGGACGGAACAATACTGATACTGTACTAACACAGGACTGAACAATACTGATACTGTACTAACACAAGACAGAATAATACTGACACTGTATTAACACAGGACGGTGCAATACTGATACTGAACTAACACAGGAGTGAACAATATTGATACTGTACTAACGCAGGACTGAGCAATACTGATGCTGTACCAACACAGAACTGAACAATGTTGATACTGTACTAACAGGACTGAAGAATATTAATACAGTACTAACAGAGAACTGAACAATACTGATACTGTGTTAACACAGGACTGAGCAATAATGATACTGTACCAACAGGACTGAACAATACTGATACTGTACTATCAGGGCAGAATAATACTGATACTGTACTAACACAGGACTGTACAATACTGATACTGTACTAACACAGGCCTCTGCAATACTGATACTGTACTAACACGACTGAACAATATTGATACTGTAATAAAGGTACTGTCACAGGAGTAAATGATACTGTACTAACACAGGACTGAACAATTCTAATACTATATTAACACAAGTCTGAACAATACTCATACTGTACTGACACAGGAATGTAAAACTGATACTGTACTAACATAGGGAGAACAATACTGATACTGTACTAACACAGGACTGAGCAATACTGATACTGTACTAACACAGGACAGAACAAAACTGATACTGTACTATCACAGGCCTGAATGATACTGTACTAACACAGGTCTGAACAATTCTAATTCTGTACTAACAGGACTGAACAATACTAATACTGTACTAACAAGACTGAACAATACTGATACTGTACTAACACAGACTGAACAATACCGATACTGTACTAACACAGGACTGAACAATACTGTCACTGTACTAAAACAGGACTCTGCACTACTGATGCTGCGCTAACACAGGACTGAAGAATACTGATACTATATTAACACAGGACTCTGCAATACTGATACAGTACTAACACAGGATTGTGCAATACTGGTTCTGTACAAACACAGGACTAAACAATTCTGAAATTGTACTTACAGACTGTGCAATACTGATACTGTGCTAACACAGGACTGAACGATACTGATATATTACTAATACAGGACTGAATAATATGAATTCTGTACTAACACTGGTCAGAACAGTACTGATACTGTACTTACACAGGACTGAACAATACTGATACTGTACTAACACAGGGCTGAACAATATGGATACTGTAATAATAGGACTGAACAATCCTAATACTGTACTACCACAGGTCTGAATGATACTGTACTAACACAGGACTGGACAATTCTATTTCTGTACTAACAGGTCTGAACAATAATAATAATGTACTAACAAGACTGAACAACACTGATAATGTATTAAACAGGACTAAAAAATACTGCTACTCTACTATCACAGGACTGAAAAATACTGAAACTGTACTAACAGGACTGAGCAATACTGATACTGTACTAACACAGGACTGAACGATATTGATACTGTAATAACAGGACTGAAAAATACTAATACTGTTCTATTACGACTGAATGATACTGATAATGTACTAACACAGGACTGAACAATACTGAAACTCTACTAACACAGGACGGAACAATACTGATAATGTACTGACACAGGAATCTAATACTGATACTTTACTAACATAGGCAGAACAATACTGATACTGTACTAACAAAGGAGTGAACAATACTGATACTGTACTAACATAGGCAGAACAATATTGATACTATACCAGGACTGAACAATACTGATACTGTACTAACACAGCAGAATAATACTGATACTGTACTAACACAGGACTGAGCAATACTGATACTGTACTAACACAAGACTGAACAATATTGATACTGTAATAACAGGACTGAATACTAATACTGTACTAAGACTGAACAATACTGATACTGTACTAACACAAGACTGAACAATATTGATACTGTACTAACACGACTGAACAATACTGATACTGTACTAACACGACAGAATAAAACTGATACTGTACTAACACAAGACAGAATAATACTGATACTGTATTAACACGGGACGGTGCAATACTGATACTATACTAAAACAGGAGTGAACAATACTGACACTGTACTAACACAGGACTGTGCAATACTGATACTGCACTCACAGGACAGAATGATACTGTACCAACACAGATTACTGCATCACTGATACTATACTAACACAGGCGTGAACAATACTGATATTGTACAAACACAGGACTCTGCAATACTGATACAGTACTAACACAGGATTGTGCAATGCTGGTTCTGTACAAACAGAGGACTGAACAATTCTGAAACTGTACTAAAAAGACTGCGCAATACTGACACTGTACTAACACAGGACAGAGCAATACTGTACTTACACAGGACTGAACGATACTGATACTGTACTAACACAGAACTGAACAATATGGAAACTAATAATAGGACTGAACAAAACTGATACTGTACTATCACAGGCCTGAACGATACTGTACTAACACAGGACTGGACAATTCTAATTCTGTACTAACAGTACTGAACAATACTAATACTGTACTAACAAGACTGAACAATACTGATACTGTACTATCACAGGACTGAAAAATACTGAAACTGTACTAACACAGGAGTGAATACTGATACTGTACTAACACAGGACTGAACAACATTGAGACTATAATAACAGGACTGAGCAATACTAATACTGTACTAACACAAGACTGAATGATACTGTATTAACACAGGACTGAACAATTCTAATATTGTACTGACAGGACAGAACAATGCTAATACTGTACTAACAGAAGACTGAACAATACTGATACTGTACTAACAGGGCGGAACAATACTGATACTGTACTAACACGGGACTGAACAATACTGGTACTGTACCAACACAGTGCTGAGCAATGCTGATATTGAACTAACGCAGGAATGAACAATACTGATTCTGTACTAACACAGGACTGAACAATACTGTAACTGTACCAACACAGGACTGAACACTAATGATATTGAACTAACGCAGGACTGAGCAATACTGATACTATACTAACACAGGACTGAGTAATACTGATTCTGTACTAACTCAGGACTGTACAATAATGATACTGCACTCACAGGACAGAATAATACTGATAATTGTACTAATACAGGTCTGAACAGTACTGATGCCGTATCAACACAAAACTGAACAATGCTGATTCTGCACTAATACAGGACTGAACAATACTGATACTGTACTAACACAGGACTCTGCAACACTGATACTGTACTAACACAAGACTGAACAATACTGACAGTGTACTAACACAGGACTGACCAATACTGATACTTTGTACTAATACAGGAATGTACAATACTGATACTGTACGAAAACTTGACTGATAAATACTGATACTGTACTTACTCAGGACTGAACAATACTGATACAGTACTAACACAGGACTGAACAATACTGATACTGTACTAACACAGGCTGTGCAATACTGATACTATACTAACACAGGACTCTGCAGAACTGATGTGCTAATACAGGACTGAACCATACTGATACTATCACAGGACTGAAAAATACTGAAACTGTACTAACACAGGACTGAGCGATACTGTACTAACACAGTACTTTGCAATACTGATAATGTACTAACACAGGACTGAGCAATAATGAAGCTGTACTAACACTGGACTGAGCAATACTGATTCTATACTAACACAGGGAAGAACAATACTGATACTCTACTAACACAGGCCGTACAATACTGATACTGTACTATCACAGGAATCTAATACTGATACTGTAGTAACACAGGACTCTGCAATACTGATACAGTACTAACACAGGACTGAACAATACTGATACTGTACTAACACAGGCTGTGCAATACTGATACTATACTAACACAGGACTCTGCAGAACTGATGTGCTAATACAGGACTGAACCATACTGATACTATCACAGGACTGAACAATACTGATACTGCACTCACAGGACAGAATAATACTGATACTGTACTAACACAGATCTTTGCATTACTGATAATGGGCTAACACAGGAGTGAACAATACCAATACTGCACTAACAGTACTTTGCAATACTGATAATGTACTAACACAGGACTGAACAACATTGAGACTGTAATAGCAGGACTGAACAGTACCAATGTACAACACTGATACTGTGCTAACACAAGTAATAATAATTCAACTTTATTGTCATTGTACAAGTACATGAACAACGAAATGTGATCTTGCAAGCTCCCATGAGTCCAGTACAAATAACATTAACATTAAACGTAAATAGCACCATCCTGGGAGAAGCAAAGCCACTGTGTCTGTGCGCGCCGCCATTCCATTTCCACCATTCCTCCTGTCCAACAATCTTCAGCCCAACGCCCGGGCCTGCTCACCAGCCGCCCCTCCCGGGGCTCCTTCCGTGACCTTCTCACCAACCGCCCCTCTTCGGGGCTCTTTCCGTGACCTTCTGCACCTGGTCTTCCACTGATGGTCACCTCTACCAGGTACTAACCAGGCCTGGCTCTGCTTAGCTTCCAAGCAACTATGCCAGTGACCCTGTCCCTAGTCCCAGGAACAGGGTCTAAACAATACTGATTCTGTACTAATACAGGACTGTACAATACTGATACTGTACTAACACAGGACTCTGCAATACTGATACAGTACTAACACAGGAGTGAACAATACTGATATTGTGCTAACACAAGACTGCGCAATGCTGATACCGTACTAGCAGGACTGAACAATACTGATGCTGTACAAACAAAGGACTGAACAATGTACTAACACAGGACTGTACAATACCAATACTGTACTAACACAGGACTGAACAATGCTGATACTGTACAAACACAGCACTGAACAATGCTGATACTGTACTAACACAGGACTGAACAATGCTGAGACTGTACTAACACAGGACTGAACAATACTGATTCTGTGCTAACACAGGACTGAACGATACTGATATTTTACTAATACAGGACTGAATAATACGAATTCTGTACTAACACTGGTCGGAACAGTACTGATACTGTACTAACAGGACTGAACAATACTGATTCTGTGCTAACAGGACTGAACAATTGTAATACTGTATAACACAGGGCTGAGCAATAGTGATGCTATACCAACACAGGACTGAACAACACTGATATTGTGCTAACACAGGACTGAACTATACTGATTCTGTACTAATACAGGAGTGAACAATACTGATACTGTACTAACACAGGACTGATGAACACTAATACTGTACTAACAGGAATGAACAATCCTGATACTGTACTAACACAAGACTGATCAATATTGATACTGTACTAACAGGACAGAAAAGCACTGACACTGTACTAACACAGGACGGAACAATACTAATACTGTACTAACAGGACTGAATGATACTGATATTGTACCAACACAGGTCAGAACAATACTGATACTGTGCTAACACAGGAGTGAACAATACTGATAATGTACTAACAAAGGATGGAGCAATACTGATGCTGTACAGACACAGGACTCAACAATACTGATTCTGTGCTAACGCAGGACTGAAGAGTACTGATTCTGTACTAATACAGGACTGAACAGTACTGATGTTGTACTAACACAGGACTGAACAATATGGAAACTTTAATAATAGGACTGAGCAATCCTAACTGTACTATCACAGGACTGAATGATACTGTACTAACACAGGACTGGACAATTCAAATTCTGTACTAACAGGACTGAACAATACTAATACTGTACTAACAAGACTGAACAATACTGATACTGTACTATCACAGGACTGTAAAATACTGAAACTGTACTAACACAGAACTGAGCAATACTGATACTGTACTAATACAGGACTGAACAATATTGATACTGTACTAACAGGACTGAACAATACCAATATAGTACTAACACAGGACTGAATGATACTGAAATTCTACTAACACAGGACGGAACAATACTGATACTCTACTAACACAGGAATCTAATACTGATACTGTAGTAACACAGGACTGCAATACTGATACTGTACTAACACAGGAATCTAATACTGATACAGTAGTAACAGAGGACTGTGTAATACTGATACAGTACTAACACAGGAGTGAACAATCCTGATAATGTACTAACACAAGACTGATCAATACTGATACTGTACTAACAGGACAGAAAAGCACTGATACTGTACTAACACAGGACTGAACAATACTAATACTGTACTAACAGGACTGAATGATACTGATATTGTACCAACACAGGTCAGAACAATACTGATACTGTGCTAACACAGGAGTGAACAATACTGATACTGTACTAATACAGGACAGAATAATACTGATACTGTACTAACTCAGGACTGTGCAAAACTGATAATGTACTAACAAAGGACGGAGCAGTACTGATGCTGTACAGACACAGGACTCAACAATACTGATTCTGTGCTAACGCAGGACTGAAGAGTACTGATTCTGTACTAATACAGGACTGAACAATACTAATGTTGTACTAACACAAGACTGAACAATACTGACAGTGTACTAACACAGGACTGTACAATATCGATACTGTATGATGTAAGAAAAAGGAGACTTACCATCAAGTAACTTTAAAGTAAGCTTTAAGTAACTTATAAACACACTATATACACAAGAGAGGTCTTTACCATGCCTCTGGTAGAAGCCTCTTACAATACTGAACAGACCAGTATTTATACCAGTCCAACAGGAAGTGACATCTGACAGGAAGTGAGGTATGTACACAGTTCATAGTTCATAGTTCACAGGAAGTGATGACATAACTTCCCGGAAGTTATCATTTTTATCACATTCTTCCCTCCTGCAGGATTAGGAGGCTGTGGTCTACCTTTTGGTCCGCAGCCGCCGAACAAGGAAGAGTCGCACCCGTTTGGATTCCCGTCGTAGAGGGTCGCTGGTCCGCTTACATGCGGTTGGCCATTAGTCAGAGTCTGTGTGGCCTGGATTGCCCTGTGAAGGGTCGGGGAGATCATGGCTTCGAGTACGAGCCCCAATAGGTTCAAAGTCGGACTGCCTCTGTTCAGAGGGAGGTGCAGAGCTGGTCTGTGGCGGATCAGTACTTTCATGCGCGGTACTGGGAGGGTCGCAACCTTGAGCACGGGGTTCTACCGGCACCAAGCTAGTTGGTGTCCGATCAGGATCCTGGAGAGGGGTACCCGATAGGTCCCAAGAGTTTCCTGGTGAAATGCCATCACCCGATGTCCCACTAGGTCCTGGTGGGCAGGGAGCCAGATCCCGTAATGATACGGTAGATTCTCGGCCGTCGGAATATCGTATGTTTGCATAGGTGGGGTTGGCATCGGTTAGTTCGACCTCGTCTACAAGAGGGTCATTTTTAGACGTCCGAACGTATCTTCGGAGTAATACAGGTCCAGGAGTAGTTAGCCATGACGGGAGTGATGTCCCATGAGATGAGCGACGCTGGAATCCAAAGAACCGCTCAGGAGGTGTAGTATTTGTGGCTGTAGAAAGCAGGGACCGTATAGAGTGCAATGCATCCGGAAGCACTGTTTCCCATTGCTGGTCTGGTAGGCCCCGAGATCTTAAAGCGAGACGTACGGAATTCCAGATGATACCGTTATACCTCTCTACCTGCCCATTTCTGATGGGATGGTATGGTGTTGTTTTGCTTGTAGCAATTCCCCATTCTGAGAGGTAGTCCTTGAGTTCCCTTGACATAAAGGATGGACCCCGATCTGAGTGAATATAAGCCGGCATGCCACAGAGAGAAAATACCTGCTCAAGGCAGCAGATTACTGTGGACGCCAGCATATTGGAGCAGGGGAAGGCAAACGGAAAACGTGAATATTCGTCGATCATGGTGAGCAAATATGTGTTCCGAGTTGAAGAGGGCACTGGGCCCTTAAAATCGATGCTAAGTCATTGCATCGGTTGGGTTGCATGTATGAGTATACCATCTGAGGGGCGGAAGAACTGAGGTTTTAATTCCGCACAAAGCCGGCATTCTGAGCATATTTTCTTTACATCTCCAGTGGAAAAAGGGAGATTCCGTGATCGTACGAAATGTAGCATGCGCGTAATGCCAGGATGACAAACCATTGTGGACATCCATGAGAGTGGAGGATGACATAGTGGAGCAGAATGCCCGTGTGAGGGTGTCCGGGGCCACATTCTCCTTGCCAGGCCGATAGAGAATGGTATAACCAAAAGAGGCCAGTTCCATCCTCCAAAGTTGTATTTTATTATTCTTAATTTTGGTTCGTTTTCGATTATCGAGCATGAAGGCGACTGATCGTTGGTCCGTGATCAATGTAAAGTGCTGGCGAGCTAGAAAATGGTTCCACTTCCGTACTGCCTCTATGATGGCTGTGGCTTCTTTCTCAACCGGAGGATAATGTAGCTCGGCACCTTGTAAGGTCCTGGACATAAATGCTACAGGACGACCTTCCTGATTCAGAGTAGCCGAGATCGCCACCTCCGAGGCATCACATTCAACCACGAAAGGGAGATTCTCATCAATGGAGTGAAGAGCCGCTTTCTCCAACTGTTTTTTTTGAGAAGGTTAAAGGCTGCAACAGCCGCTGTTCCCAGTGGAAATGATCTAGCATGCAGCAAGGGTTGGATTTTGTCCGAAAAATGAGGAATCCATTTAGTGTAGTATGCAAACAGACCGAGAGCCCGACGTAAAGAAGCCGGATTCTTAGGTGACGGGAGCTCTTGGAGCGGGCGAAGTCTTTCTGGGCCTGGCTTAATGATACCATTGCCTGCGCAGTAGCCAAGGATGTTGATGGTCGGTTGCGACTCAACAGATTTGGATTCATTCAGGGTCAAATTACGGCGATGGAGGGCATCCCGAAATTTTTGGAGGTTGGAGTCGTGTTCCTGTTGATCGTGACCCGCAATGGTAATGTTATCAAGATAGGGAAAAGTGTCCCTTAGGTTTTCCTGCTTAACCAGGCCATCCATTGCCCGTTGAAAGACAGCCACTCCATTAGTAACCCCGAATGGGAGGCGACGAAATTGGTACAGCCGTCCATTAGCCTCAAAGGCTGTGTACTGCTTATCTGAGACCTTCAAGGGTACCTGATGATAGGCACTTTTTAAATCGTAAGTTGAGAACACTTTGTATTCGGCCAGTTTATTAACCATATCATCAATGCGTGGCAATGGGTAGGCGTCCAAGTCGGTATATTGATTGATGGTTTGCGAATAATCGATGCATAGTCGCTGTTTGTGAGGTTTTAGAGGGTTCTTGACAATGACGACTTGAGCCCGCCAGGGCGACGAACATGGTTCAATGATATCCTCTGCTAGAAGTCAAGAGATTTCAGCCGCAATAAAAGATTGGTCTTCCTGATTAAAGCGCCGCGATTTCGTTATTATCGGTTTGCATTGAGGCGGAATACTGGCAAATAATGAGGGTTCATCAAGTGAAGCTGCTGATAATGCACAAAATGGTAATTTAGACGGTATATTAGAAATAGTAAGTCCGGGTTTGGATCCACCAAACTCAATGGTGAGTTTCTTATGCTGTTTTTGGAAGTCCAGCCCTAAGAGGAGATCACTACATAAGTCCTTGAGCACCGAAAGTCGGGTGGAGGGATACATGCGACCATGAAGTGTCATATCAACAACACAAAAGCTGGAGATTCTGGTATTAAGTGATGACTGGGCCATCGCAATTGCCTGGTCCGATGGGAAGACATGTAGTTTCAATTTCGCAACAATCTGTTCCTTAATGAAACTATTCCTGAGTCAATTAAGGCATCTAAGGTATGCCCTTTAATTGAAATTTTTGTGGCTGCATGAGACAGGTTCTGTGGGCAAGCAGCTGTAATTGGTGTCGTTGCACAGAGAGTGGCTAAAACTCTCGGTGTGCTTCTTCGGGAGAGAGCTCGAGAGGAAGCTTGATAGGTCCTAGCTGGAGCATCTTGATAGGCCCTAATTGGAGCAGTTCGGTAGGCCTTAGCTGGATTGGCCCTCGTAGAGGCCCTTGATAGGCAAACTTTAGCAAAGTGTCCTTTTTTCCCGCAATAACTGCAGATTGCATTGCGAGCAGGGCAGGTTTTCCTAGGGTGAAAAGCATCTCCACAAAAGAAGCATTCCTTCCTAGATTGCCAAGAGGCTGCTAAAGTGGGGTCGTCCTCCTCTTCTTCATCAGAATTATCAGAATTATATTCCCCCATGATAGGGTTCACCTGAGACCGCTTGAATTGTCTGGTTGCAGCTACAGCAGCAGATCGAGATCTGGGCAGCTGATAGAGGTCTGCATTTCTCTTTGCCAAATCCAGTGAACAAGCTAGGTCAAAAGCTTTTTGTAGCTCAAGTGTTTTACTTTCTAGTAGACGCTGGCGTATAAATGGAGAGGCAATCCCGCAGATGAAAGCATCACGAATCATTTCTTGGCGGTACAGCTCAGCTGAGGCTGCCTGAAAGTTACAATCTACGCTGAGCCTGCGAAGTTCTTGCAGGAATTCGTCAATTGATTCCCCTGGCCCTTGTCGGGCTGTGGCCAGTAGATGTCTAGCATAGACCTCATTTGGGGTCTTCGCATACAGTTTCTTAAGTGCCCGAATCACCTCTTCGTAATTATCCCATTCATCAACATATTCGAACACTTTTGGGGTCACATAATTGACAAGTATCTTCAATTTAGCAGGAGCATCCGCTTTACATTCATCCAGAAAATTCTCAAAAGTACGATACCAATGCTTCCATACCCTGCCAGCTGCTGGTGTATTCGGGTCCAAGTCCAGACGAATAGGTCTAAGGATTTTCTCCATGATGGGTGGTTCCCTGGATCCTTAACTTCCGAGTTTGTCTGAAGGTCTAGTATTTGTCAGTGTAAATACTAAGTTACTTAAATTGATGTAAGAAAAAGGAGACTTACCATCAAGTAACTTTAAAGTAAGCTTTAAGTAACTTATAAACACACTATATACACAAGAGAGGTCTTTACCATGCCTCTGGTAGAAGCCTCGTACAATACTGAACAGACCAGTATTTATACCAGTCCAACAGGAAGTGACATCTGACAGGAAGTGAGGTATGTACACAGTTCATAGTTCATAGTTCACAGGAAGTGATGACATAACTTCCCGGAAGTTATCATTTTTATCACACTGTACTAACACAGGAATTAACAATGCTGATACTGTACTAACACAAGACTGAACAATACTGACAGTGTGCTAACACAGGACTGAACAATACTGATTCTGTATTAACACAGGACTGAACGATACTGATATTGTACTAACACACGACTGAATATTACTAATTCTGTACTAACACGGCATGGAACAGTACTGATACTGTACTAACAGGACTAAACAATTCTGATTCTGTGCTAACACAGGACTGAACAATTCCAATACTGTACTAACACAGGACTGAGCAATACTGATGCTGTACCAAAACAGGACTGAACAATACTGATACTGTAGTAACACAGGACTCTGCAATACTGATACAGTATTAACACAGGACTGAACAACACTGATACTGTACTAACACAAGACAGAATAATACTGATACTGTATTAACACAGGACGGTGCAATACTGATACTATACTAACACAGGAGTGAACAATACTGATACTGTACTAACACAGGACTGTGCAATACTGATACTGCACTCACAGGACAGAATGATACTGTACCAACACAGATTACTGCATCGCTGATACTGTACTAACACAGGAGTGAACAATACTGATATTGTACGAACACAGGACTCTGCAATACTGATACAGTACTAACACAGGATTGTGCAATACTGGTTCTGTACAAACAGAGGACTGAACAATTCTGAAACTGTACTAACAAGACTGTGCAATACTGATACTGTACTAACAAAGGATGGAGCAATACTGATACTATACTTACACAGGACTGAACGATACTGATACTGTACTAACACAGGACTGAACAATATGGAAACTGTAATAATAGGACTGAGCAATCCTAACACTGTACTATCACAGGACTGAATGATACTGTACTAACACAGGACTGGACAATTCTAATTCTGTACTAACAGGACTGAACAATACTAATACTGTACTAACAAGACTGAACAATACTGATGCTGTACTATCACAGGACTGAAAAATACTGAAACTGTACTAACACTGAACTGAGCAATACTGATACTGTACTAATACAGGACTGAACAATATTGATACTGTACTAACAGGACTGAACAATACTAATATAGTACTAACACAGGACTGAATGATACTGAAATTCTACTAACACAGGACGGAACAATACTGATACTCTACTAACACAGGAATCTAATACTGATACTTTAGTAACACAGGACTGTGCAATATTGATACTGTACTAACACAGGAATCTAATACTGATACTGTAGTAACAGAGGACTGTGTAATACTGATACTGTACTAACACAGGAGTGAACAATACTGATACTGTACTAACACAGGACTCTGCACTACTGATGCTGTGCTGACACAGGAGTGAACAATACTGATACTGTACTAACACAGGACTCTGCACTACTGATGCTGTGCTGACACAGGAGTGAACAATACTGATATTGTACTAACACAGGACTCTGCAATACTGATACAGTACTAACAGGATTGTGCAATGCTGGTTCTGTACGAGCACAAGACTGAACAATTCTGAAACTCTACTAACAAGACTATGCAATACTGATACTGTACTAACAGGACTGAACAATACTGATACTGTACGAAAAAAGGACAGATCAATACTGATACTGTACTAACACAGGACTGAACTATACTGAAACTGTACTAACAGGACAGAAAAGCACTGATACTGTACTAACACAGGACTGAATATTATTAATTCTGTACTAACACGGCATGGAACAGTACTGATACTGTACTAACAGGACTAAACAATACTGATGCTATGCTAACCCAGGACTGAATAATACTGATTCTGTACTAATACAGGAGTGAACAATACTGATACTGTACGAACATAGAACTGACGAACACTAATACTGTACTAACAGGAATGAACAATCCTGATACAGTACTAACACAAGACTGAGCAATACTGGTACTGTACTAACAGGACAGAAAAGCATGATACTGTACTAACACAGGACTGAACAATGCTAATACTGTACTAACAGGACTGAATGATACTGATATTATACCAACACAGATCAGAACAATACTGATACTGTGCAAACACAGTACTGAACAATACTGGTTCTGTACTAACACAGGACTGAACAATGCTGATGCTGTACGTACTCTGGATTGAACAATACTGATACTGTGCTAACACAGGACAGAACAAGACTGATGCTGTATTAACGCAGGAGTGAACAATACTGATACTGTGCTAACACTGGACTGAACAGTGCTGATACAGTACTAACACAGGACTGAACAACACTGATACTGTACTAACACAGGACAGAATAATACTGATACTGTACTAACACAGGACTGTGCAATCCTGATACTGTACTAACACAGGACTCTGCAGTACTGATACTGTACTAACAGGACAGAAAAGCATTGATACTGTACTAACACAGGACTGAACAATGCTAATACTGTACTAACAGGACTGAATGATACTGATATTATACCAACACAGATCAGTACAATACTGATACTGTGCTAACACAGTACTGAACAATATTGATTCTGTACTAACACAGGACTGAACAATACTGATGCTTTACGAACTCTGGATTGAACAATACTGATACTGTGCTAACACAGGACTGAACAATACTGATGCTGTATTAACGCAGGAGTGAACAATACTGATACTGTGCTAACACTGGACTGAACAGTGCTGATACTGTACTAACACAGGACTGAACAATACTAATACTGTACTAACACAGGACAGAATAATACTGATACTGTACTAACACAGGACTGTGCAATACTGATACTGTACTAACACAGGACTCTTCAGTACTGATGCTGTGCTAGAAGAATGAGAGGGGATCTCATTGAAACTTATAAAATTCTAACAGGACTAGACAGACTAGATGCAGGAAGGATGTTCCCAATGGCCGGGGAGTCCAGAACCAGGGGTCACAGTCTAAGGATAAGGGGTAAGCCATTTAGGACAGAAATGAGGAGGAATTTCTTCACCCAGAGAGTGGTGAACCTGTGGAATTCTCTACCACAGAAGGCAGTAGAGGCCAATTCATTAAATATATTCAAGAAGGAGTTGAATATATTTCTTAAGGCTAAAGGTATCAAGGGATATGGGGAGAAAGCAGGGACAGGGTACTGAATTTGGATGATCAGCCATGATCACATTAAATGGAGGAGCAAGGTCGAGGAACCGAATGGCCTACTCCTGCTCCTATCTTCTATGTCGATGGGTCTATACTGTACTAATACAGGACTGAACAATATTGATAATGTAATAACAGGACTGAACAATATTAATACTGTACTAGCACAGGACTGAATGATACTGTGCTAACACAGGACTGAGCAATTCTAATACTGTACTAACAGGACTGAACAAAACTGCAACTGTACTAACACAGGACTGAACAATACTGATACTGTACTGACACAGGACTGAACGATACCGATATTGTACTAACACAGGACTGAATAATACTGATTCTATACTAACACAGGACTGAACAATACTGATACTGTACTGACACAGGACTGAACGATACCGATATTGTACTAACACAGGACTGAATAATACTGATTCTATACTAACACAGGACTGAACAATACTGATACTGTACTGACACAGGACTGAACGATACCGATATTGTACTAACACAGGACTGAATAATACTGATTCTGTACTAATACAGGACTGTACAATACTGATACTGTACTAAAACTGGACTGAACAATACTGATACTGTAGTAACGCAGGAGTGAACAATACTGATACTGTACTAAAACAGGAGTGAACAATACTGAAACTTTACTAACAAAGGATGGAGCAATTCTGATGCTGAACAATACTGATGCTGTGCTAACACAGGACTGAAGAGTCCTGATTCTGTACTAATACATGACTGAACAATACTGATACTGTACTAACACAAGACTGAACAATACTGATACTGTACTAACACAAGACTGAACAATACGGATACTGTACTAACACAGGACTGAACAATACTGATACTGTACTAACACAAGACTGAACAATACGGATACTGTACTAACACAGGACTGAACAATGCTGATACTGTACTAACACAGGACTGAACAATACTGATACTGTACTAACACAAGACTGAACAATACGGATACTGTACTAACACAGGACTGAACAATACTGATACTGTACTAAAACAGGACTGTGCAATACTGATACTGTACTAACACAGGACTGAACAATACTGATTCTGTACTAACACAGGACTGAACAATACTGATACTGTACTAACACAAGACTGAACAATACGGATACTGTACTAACACAGGACTGAACAATGCTGATACTGTACTAACACAGGACGGAACAATACTGATACTGTACTAACATAGGACTGATTGATACTGATATTGTACCAACACAGCTCAGATCAATACTGATACTGTGCTAACAAAGGACTGAACAATATTGATTCTATACTAATACAGGACTGACCAATACTGATGCTGTACGAACTCTAGATTGAACAATACTGATATTGTGCTAACACAGGACAGAACAATACTGATGCTGTATTAACAGAGGACTGAACAGTGCTGATACTGTACTAACACAGGACTGAACAATACTGATAATGTACTAACACAGGACAGAATAATACTGATACTGTACTAACACAGGACTGTGCAATACTGATGCTGTGCTAACACAGGACTGAACAATACTGACACTGTACTATCACAGGACTGAACAATACTAATACTGTACTAATACAGGACTGAATGATACTGTACTATCACAGGACTGAGCAATTCTAATACTGTACTAACAGGACTGAACAATACTAATACTGTACTAACACAGGACTGAATAATACTGATACAGTCCTAACACAAGACTGAGCAATACTGGTACTGTACTAACAGGACAGAAAAGCATGATACTGCACTAACACAGGACTGAACAGTGCTAATACTGTACTAACAGGATGGAACAATACTGATACTGTACTAACACAGGAATCCAATGCTGATACTGTACTAACACAGGCAGACAAATACTGATAACTGTTCTAACATAGAACTGAACAAAACTGATACTGTACTGACACAGGACTGAACGATACTGATATTGTACTAACACAGGACTGAATATTACTAATTCTGTACTAACACAGCATGGTGGCATAGTGGTTAGCACTGTTGCCTCACAGCGCCAGGGACCCGGGTTCGAATCTGGCCTCGGGTGACTGTCTGTGTGGAGTTTGCACATTCTCCCCGTGTTTGCGTGGGTTTTCTCCGGGTGCTCCGGTTTCCTCCCACAGTCCAAAGATGTGCAGGTTAGGTTGATTGGCTATGATAAATTGACCCTTAGTGTTAGGGGGATTAACATATGTGGGGTTACGGGGATAGGGTGGGATATGTGTTGGTGTAGGGGTTACGGGGATCGGGTGGGATATGTGTCGGTGCGGGCTCGATGGGCCGGGATGGCCTCTGTCTGCACTGTGGGGTTTCTGTGATTTCTGTGATTTCTGTGAAACAGCACTGATACTGTACTAACAGGACTAAACACTACTGATTCTGTGCTAACACAGGACAAAAACAATTCCAATACTGTACTAACACAGGACTGAGCAATACTGATGCTGTACCAAAACAGGACTGAACAACACTGATGCTATGCTAACACAGGACTGAACAATACTGATACTGTACTAATACAGGAGTGAACAATACTGATACTGTACGAACATAGAACTGACGAACACTAATACTGTACTAACAGGAATGAACAATCCTGATACAGTACTAACACAAGACTGAGCAATACTGGTACTGTACTAACAGGACAGAAAAGCATTGATACTGTACTAACACAGGACTGAAAAATGCTAATACTGTACTAACAGGACTGAATGATACTGATATTATACCAACACAGATCAGTACAATACTGATACTGTGCTAACACAGTACTGAACAATATTGATTCTGTACTAACACAGGACTGAACAATACTGATGCTGTACGAACTCTGGATTGAACAATACTGATACTGTGCTAACACAGGACTGAACAATACTGATGCTGTATTAACGCAGGAGTGAACAATACTGATACTGTGCTAACACTGGACTGAACAGTGCTGATACTGTACTAACAGGACTGAACAATACTGA
This sequence comes from Somniosus microcephalus, assembly GCF_052327205.1. Lineage (NCBI taxonomy): Eukaryota > Metazoa > Chordata > Chondrichthyes > Squaliformes > Somniosidae > Somniosus > Somniosus microcephalus. The sequence continues at coordinate 119,104,708 of NC_140997.1, read as the reverse complement.
TACTGTACTAACACAGGACAGAATAATACTGATACTGTACTAACACAGGACTGTGCAATACTGATACTGTACTAACACAGGACTCTTCAGTACTGATGCTGTGCTAGAAGAATGAGAGGGGATCTCATTGAAACTTATAAAATTCTAACAGGACTAGACAGACTAGATGCAGGAAGGATGTTCCCGATGGTCGGGGAGTCCAGAACCAGGGGTCACAGTCTAAGGATAAGGGGTAAGCCATTTAGGACAGAGATGAGGAGGAATTTCTTCACCCAGAGAGTGGTGAACCTGTGGAATTCTCTACCACAGAAGGCAGTAGAGGCCAATTCATTAAATATATTCAAGAAGGAGTTGAATATATTTCTTAAGGCTAAAGGTATCAAGGGATATGGGGAGAAAGCAGGGACAGGGTACTGAATTTGGATGATCAGCCATGATCACATTAAATGGAGGAGCAAGGTCGAGGAACCGAATGGCCTACTCCTGCTCCTATCTTCTATGTCGATGTGTCTATACTGTACTAATACAGGACTGAACAATATTGATAATGTAATAACAGGACTGAACAATATTAATACTGTACTAGCACAGGACTGAATGATACTGTGCTAGCACAGGACTGAATAATTCTAATACTGTACTAACAGGACTGAACAAAACTGCAACTGTACTAACACAGGACTGAACAATACTGATACTGTACTGACACAGGACTGAACGATACCGATATTGTACTAACACAGGACTGAATAATACTGATTCTATACTAATACAGGAATGTACAATACTGATACTGTACTAAAACTGGACTGAACAATACTGATACTGTAGTAACGCAGGAGTGAACAATACTGATACTGTACTAAAACAGGAGTGAACAATACTGAAACTGTACTAACAAAGGATGGAGCAATACAGATGCTGAACAATGCTGATGCTGTGCTAACACAGGACTGAAGAGTCCTGATTCTGTACTAATACAGGACTGAACAATACTGATACTGTACTAACACAAGACTGAACAATGCTGATACTGTACTAACACAGGACTGAACAATACTGATACTGTACTAAAACAGGACTGTGCAATACTGATACTGTACTAACACAGGACTGAACAATACGGATACTGTACTAACACAGGACTGAACAATACTGATACTGTACTAACACAAGACTGAACAATACTGATACTGTAGTAACACAGGACTGAACAATACTGATACTGTACTAAAACAGGACTGTGCAATACTGATACTGTACTAACACAGGAGTGAACAATACTGATACTGTACTAAAACAGGATTGTGCAATACTGATACTGTACTAACACAGGAGTGAACAATACTGATACTGTACTAAAACAGGACTGTGCAATACTGATACTGTACTAACACAGGAGTGAACAATACTGATACTGTACTAAAACAGGATTGTGCAAAACTGCTTCTGTACAAACACAGGACTGAACAATACTGAAACTGTACTAACACAAGACTGCGCAATACTGATACTGTACTAGCAGGACTGAACAATACTGAAACTGTACTAACAAAGGATGGAGCAATACTGATGCTAAACAATACCGATGCTGTGCTAACACAGGACTGAAGAGTCCTGATTCTGTACTAATACATGACTGAACAATACTGATACTGTACTAACACCAGACTGAACAATGCTGATACTGTACTAACACAGGACTGAACAATACTGAAATTGTACTAACAAAGGATGGAGCAATACTGATGCTGAACAATACTGATGCAGTGCTAACACAGGAGTGAAGAGTACTGATTCTGTACAAACACAGGACTGAACAATACTGAAACTGTACTAACACCAGACTGAACAATACGGATACTGTACTAACACAGGATGGAACAATACTGAAATTGTACTAACAAAGGATGGAGCAATACTGATGCTGAACAATACTGATGCTGTGCTAACACAGGAGTGAAGAGTCCTGATTCCGTACTAACACATGACTGAACAATACTGATACTGTACTAACACAGGACTGAACAATACTGATACTACTAACACATGACTGAACAATACTGATACTGTACTAACACAAGACTGAACAATACTGATACTGTACTAAAACAGGACTGAACAATGCTGATACTGTACTAACACAGGACTGAACAATGCTGATACTCTACTAACAGGACTGAACAATACTGATTCTGTGCTCACACAGGACTGAACCATTCTAATACTGTACTAACACAGGACTGAGCAATACTGATGCTGTACCAACACAGGACTGAACAACACTGATACTATGCTAACACAGGACTGAACAATACTGATTCTGTACTCATACAGGAGTGAACAATACTGACACTGTACAAACACAGGACTGAACAATACTGATACTGTAATAATGCAGGACTGAACAATTCTAATACTGTACTATCAGGACTGGACAATACTAATTCTGTACTAACACAGGACTGAACAATACTGATACTGTACTAACACAGGACGGAACAATACTGATACTGTACTAACACAGGACTGACGAACACTAATACTGTACTATCAGGACTGGACAATACTAATTCTGTACTAACACAGGACTGAACAATCCTGATATTGTATTAACACAAGACTGATCAATACTGATACTGTACTAACAGGACAGAAAAGCACTGATACTGTACTAACACAGGACTGAACAATATTAATACTGTACGAACAGGACTGAATGATACTGATATTGTACCAACACAGCTCAGATCAATACTGATACTGTGCTAACAAAGGACTGAACAATATTGATTCTGTACTAACACAGGACTGACCAATACTGATGCTGTACGAACTCTGGATTGAACAATACTGATACTGTGCTAACACAGGACAGAACAATACTGATGCTGTATTAACAGCGGACTGAACAGTGCTGATACTGTACTAACACAGGACTGAACAATACTGATAATGTACTAACACAGGACAGAATAATACTGATACTGTACTAACACAGGACTGTGCAATATTGATGCTGTGCTAACACAGGACTGAACAATACTGACACTGTACTATCACAGGACTGAACAATACTAATACTGTACTAATACAGGACTGAATGATACTGTACTATCACAGGACTGAGCAATTCTAATACTGTACTAACAGGACTGAACAGTACTAATACTGTACTAACACAAAACTGTACAATACTGATACTGTACTAACACAGGACTGAATAATACTGATACAGTCCTAACACAGGGCAGAACAATGCTGATACTGTACTAACAGGATGGAACAATACTGATACTGTACTAACACAGGACTGAATAATACTGATACAGTACTAACGCAGGAATCCAATGCTGATACTGTACTAACACAGGCAGATGAATACTGATAACTGTTCTAACATAGAACTGAACAAAACTGATACTGTACTGACACAGGACTGAACGATACTGATATTCTACTAATACTGGACTGAATAATACTAATTCTGTACTAAGACTGGACGGAACAGTACTGATACTGTACTAACAGGACTGAACAATACTGATGCTGTGCTAACGAAAGACTGGAGGATTCTAATACTGTACTAACACAGGACTGAGAAATACTGATACTGTACTAAACAGGACTGAGCAATACTGATGGTGTACCGACACAGGACTGAACAACACTGATACTGTGCTAACACAAGTCTGAACAATACTGATTCTGTACTAATACAGGACTGTACAATACTGATACTGTACTAAAACTGGATTGAACAACACTGATACTGTACTAACACAGGACTCTGCAATACTGATACAGTACTAACACAGGAGTGAACAATACTGATACTGTACTAACACAAGACTGCGCAATACTGATACTGTACGAACAGGACTGAACAATACTGAAACTGTAGTAACAAAGGACGGAGCAATACTGATGCTGTACATAAACAGTACTGAACATTACTGATTCTGTGCTAACACAGGACTGAAGAGTACTGTTCCTGGGACTAGGGACAGGGTCACTGGCAAGGCTTGGAAGCTAAGCAGAGCTAGGCCTGGTGAGTACCTGGAGGGAGTGACCATCAGGGAAGACCAGGTGCAGAAGGTCACGGAAGGAGCCCCAAGGAGGGGCGGTTGGCAAGAAGGTCACGGAAGGAGGAGCGGCTGGTGAGCAGGCCCGGGCGTTGGGCTGAAGATTGTCGGACAGGAGGAATGGTGGAAATGGAATGGCGGCGCGCACCGACGCAGCGGCTTTGCTTTTCCCAGTCATGGGAGCTTGCAAGATCACATTTCGTTGTTCATGTACTTGTGCAATGACAATAAAGTTGAATTATTATTATATTATTATACTGATTCTGTACTAATACAGGACTGAACAATACTGATACTGTACTAACACAAGACTGAACAATACTGACAGTGTACTAACACAGGACTGTACAATACCGATAAAGTACTAAAACAGGAATGAACGATACTGATGTTGTACTAACACAGTACTGAATAATACTAATTCTGTACTAACACTGGACGGAACGGTACTGATACTGTACTAAAACTGGACTGAACAATACTGATACTGTACTAACACAGGACTCTGCAATACTGATACAGTACTAATATAGGATTGTGCAATACTGGTTTTGTACAAACAGGACTGAACAATACTGAAACTGTACTGACACAAGACTGCGCAATACTGATACTGTACTAACAGGACTGAACAATACTGATTCTGTGCTAACACAGGACAGAAAGATTGTAATACTGTACTGACACAGGACTGAGCAATACTGGTACTGTACTGACACAGGACTGAGTAATACTTATAATGTACTAATACAGGACTGAGCGATACTGATACTGTACTAAAACAGGACTGAGCAATACTGATTCTGTGCTAACATAGGACTGAAGGATTCTAATACTGCAATAACACAGGACTGAGCAATACTGGTACTGTACTAACACCGGACTGAACAATACTGATACTCTATAAACACAGGACTGAACAATACTAATACTGTACTAACAGGGCTGAACAATACTGATACTGTACTAACACAGGACTCTAATACTGATACTGTATCAACACAGGACTGAGCAATACTGATTCTGTATTAACACAGGACAGTACATTATTGATACTGCACTCACAGGACAGAATAATACTGATAATCTACTAACACAGGACTCTAATCCTGATACTGTACTAACACAGGGCAGAACAATACTGACACTGCACTAACATAGGACTGAACAATACTGATACTGTACTAACACAGGACTGAGCAATGCTGATAATGTATAAACACAGGACTGAGCAATACTGATATTGAACTAACGCAGGACTGAACAATACTGATACTGTACTAACATGACTGCAATACTAATACTACACTCACAGGTCAGAATAATACTGATCCTGTACTAACGCAGTGCTGAACAATACTGGTACTGTAACAACACAGGACTGAGCAATACTGATACAGTACTAACACAGGACTGAACAGTACTGATACTGTATTAACACAGGACTGACCAATACTGATACAGTACTAACACAAGACTGTAAAATACTGATACTATACTAACACAGGACTGTACAATACTGATACTATACTAACACAGGACTGAACAATACTGATACAGTACTAACACAGGAGTGAACAATACTGATGCTGTACTAATACAACACTGAAGAATACTAATACTTTACTAACACAGTAACTGAGCAATACTAATGCTGTGCTAACAGGACTGAACAATACTGATACTGTACAAACACAGGACTGAAGAACACTAATAGTGTAATAACACAGGAATGAACAACACTGATAATGTACTAAAGACTGAGCAATACTGATACTGTTCTAACACAGGGCTGAATAATACTGATACTGTAGTAACACAGGACTGAGCAATACTGATGCCATACTAACACAGGACACCGCAATACTGATACTGTAGGAATGTCTAGTTCCTATCCAAAGACTGAGGTCCACTCAGGCGCTCAAACAAAACGAAGTTTAATGGAAACTAACAGGATTAAACAAGTAACTGCAGGAGAACATCGAGTGTAGGTCTATTCAGTTCGGAGTCTCCACGAGGACTGCTGGTTGGTCCCGTGGTTGACGTCATGACATCATCACATTCTTCCCGCCAGTGGGGGTTGACGTGATGTATGGCGTGACGTCATCGCGTTTACCCGCGCTGTTAAAGTAATCACGCTCTGTACAAGTAAACAGTATAAATAAAGATACAGACTCAGGCTGTAGCTAACATGTTGTTAAAGGGAATTATATACAAACGATCTGAGTCCTTTAGTGGCTCTGCCACATGCGCCCCCCCAGAATTGTCTTTAACAGCAAAAGTGAGACGGCGAGTAGGCCTGACAAGCCTGTCCGAGCGACTTCTGTAACCCTGATGTGGAAGCTGATGGACGGTGGTCGAGCTGGCGGGCGGTTGTGGTGGATCTGGCATGGCGACTGTGGGCGGTCGGCCCCGTTTTGGCGGTTGAACGATTTCGACTGGGTGGTCCAGGACTAAGTGTGCCGGCTTCAGCCGGTCAACCGATATGTGGTCCGGCTTACCTCCGATATCGACCAAAAAGGTTTTGTCTCCCGGCTCTATGACGAGGAAGGGACCAGTGTAGGGAGGCTTGAGTGTGTCCCGGTGAGCGTCGTGGCAGATAAACACTTACTCGGCGCTTTTCAGCTCAGTTGGGACGTGGGAGCTCTGTAAGCTGTGATGCGACGTAGGCACTGGAGCGAAACATCTGGCCGCTTCCTGGTGGCTGACGACTTGCTGGGATGCGGACCATGGCTCTGTTGGAGATGGGAGGAAATCCCCTGGTACTCGTAGTGGCTGGCCATTTACGAGTTCCGCCAAGGACGATTGTAAATCTTGTTTGGGCGCCGTACGAAGACCCAAAAGGACCCAGGGAAGTCTGTCCACCCATCCCGCGCCTTGAGGACTGGCCCGCAGAGTGGCTTTGAGCGACCTGTGGAATCGCTCGCACAGGCCGTTCATAGAAACATAGAAGATAGGAGCAGGAGTAGGCCATTCGGCCCTTCGAGCCTGCTCCGCCATTCAATGTGATCATGGCTGATCATCCAAATTCAGTACCCTGTCCCTGCCTTTTCCCCATATCCCTTGATCCCTTTAGCCTCAAGAAATATATCCAACTCTTTCTTGAATATATTTAATGAACTGGCCTCCACTGCCCTCTGTGGCAGAGAATTCCACAGGTTCACCACTCTCTGGGTGAAGAAATTCCTCCTCATTTCAGTCCTAAATGGCTTACCCCTTATCCTTAGACTATGACCCCTGGTTCTGGAATCCCCGGCCATCAGAAACATCCTTCCTGCATCTAGTCTGTCCAGACCTGACAGAATTTTATACGTTTCGATGAGATCCCCTCTCAATCTTCTAAACTCCAGTGAGTATCAGCCCAATCGACACAATCTCTCCTCATACGTCATTCCTGCCATCCCAGGTATCAGCCTGGTGAATCTTCGCTGCACTCCCTCCATGGCAAGAACGTCCTTCCTCAGGTAAGGTGACCAAAACGGCACACACTACTCAAGGTGCGGTCTCACCAAGGCCCTGTACAACTGTAGCAAGACATCCTTCTTCCTGTACTCGAACCCTCTTGCTACGAAGGCCAACATACCATTTGCCTTCTTAACCGCCTGCTGCACCTGCATGCTTACCTTCAGCGACTGGTGCACAAGGACCCCCAGGTCTCTTTGCACTTCCCCTTCTCCCAATCTATTGCCATTCAAATAATAATCTGCCTTCCTGTTTTTGCCACCAAAGTGGATAACCTCACATTTATCCACATTATAGTGCATTTGCCATGTTTCTGCCCAATCACCCAACCTGTCCAAATCGTACTGGAGTTTCCCGACATCCTCCTCGCAGCTTACCCTCCCGCCCAGCTTTGTGTCGTCTGCAAATTTGGAGATATTACATCCAATTCCCTCGTCCAGATCATTAATATATATTGTGAACAGCTGGGGTCCTAGGACCGATCCTTGCGGTACCCCACTAGTCACTGCCTGCCACTCGGAAAACGACCCGTTTATTCCAACTCTTTGCTTTCTGTCCGCCAACCAGTTCTCTATCCAAGTCAATGCCTTGCCCCCAATCCCATGTGCCTTAATTTTGCACGCTAATCTCTTGTGTGGGACCTTATCGAAAGCCTTCTGAAAGTCCAAATACACCACATCCACTGGTTCTCCCTTATCTATTTCACCAGTTACATCCTCAAAAAATTTCAGTAGATTAGTCAAGCATGATTTACCTTTTGTAAATCCATGTTGACTTTGTCCGATCCTGTCACTGCTTTCCAAGTGCTCTGCTATTACATCTTTTATAATAGACTCTAGCATTTTCCCCACTACCGATGTCAGGCTTACCGGTCTATAATTCCCTCCTTTTTCTCTACCACCTTTTTTGAATAGTGGGGTAACATTAGCTACCCTCCAATCCATGGGTACCGTTCCAGAGTCTATCGAGTTCTGGAAGATGATCAGTAATGCATCTACTATCTCTAGGGCCACTTCCTTAAGTACCCTGGGATGTAGACCATCAGGCCCTGGGGATTTATCGGCCTTCAGTCCCATCAATTTTCCTAACACCATTTTCATACAAATACTGATTTCTTTCAGTTCCTTGCTTTCATCCGACCCTATGTTCTCCGGCATCTCTGGGAGGTTATTTGTGTCCTCCTTTGTGAAGACAGAACCAAAGTATGCATTTAGTTGGTCAGCCATTTCCTTGTTTCCCATTATAAATTCCCCTGATTCTGACTGTAAGGGACCTACGCTTGACTTCACTAATCTTTTTCTCTTCACATATTTATAAAAGCTTTTACAGTCAGTTTTTATGTTCCCTGCAAGCTTACTCTCATATTCTATTTTCCCTTTCTTAATGAATCCCTTTGTCCTCCTTTGTTGACTCCTAAACTGCTCCCAATCCTCAGGATTATTGCTTTTTCTAGCCAATTTATATGCCCTCTCCTTGGATCTTATGCTATCCTTAATTTCCCTTGTTAGCCACGGTTGAGTCACCTTTTTTGTTTTATTTTTACGCCAAACTGGGATGAACAAATTCTGTAGCTCATCCATTTGGTCTTTGAATGTTTGCCATTGCCTATCCACCATCAACCCTTTGAGCGCCATTCCCCACTCGATCCTACCCAGCTCGCTCCTCAGACCATCGTAGTTTCCTTTATTTAAATTGAGGACCCTTGTCTCTGAGTCAACTACTTCATTCTCCATCTTAATGAAGAATTCGATCATATTATGATCGCTCTGACCCAAGGGGCCTCGTACAACAAAATTGCTAATTAATCCTTTCTCATTGCATAATACCCAGTCTAAGATGGCCTGATCTCTGGTTGGTTCCTCGACATATTGGTGCAGGAAACCATCCCGTAAACACTCCAGGAATTCCTCCTCCACAGTATTGTTACTAATTTGGTTGGCCCAATCTATATGTAGATTAAAGTCACCCATGATGACTGCTGTGCCCTTATTGCACGCTTCTTTCATTTCCCTTTTAATGCCATCCCCAACCTCCACCTTACTGTTTGGAGGTCTATATACCACTCCCACTAATGTTTTTTTCCCCTTAGTATTTCTCAATTCTACCCATACAGATTCCACATCATCAGAGCTAATGTCCTTCATTACAATTGTATTAATCCCTTCTTTAACCAGTAATGCTACCCCACCTCCCTTTCCTTTTTGCCTGTCTTTCCTGACTATCGAATACCCCTGGATGTTGAGTTCCCAGTCTTGGCCATCTTTGAGCCACGTTTCTGTAATCCCAACCAAATCGTATTCGTTTACCTTTATTTGCGCAGCCAATTCATCCACCTTATTACAAATGCTCCTCGCATTAAGACACAAAGCCTTCAGGCTTGTTTTTTTAACGCTCTTAAACTTATTAGAATTATTATTTACTGTGGCCACATTTGATTTAAATCGTTGATTTCTCTGACTGCCACGTTTGTTTTTCTCCTTCCTATCTTTTGCTTTTATCCCTGTTTTCCTTTCCTCTGTCTCCCTGCTCAGGTTCCCAACCCCCTGCCATTTTAGTTTAAACCCTCCCGAACAGTGCTAGCAAACCTCCCCGCAAGGATATTTGTCCCGCTCTGGTTCAGGTGCAACCCGTCCGACTTGTACAAGTCCCACCTTTCCCAGAAGCAGGCCCAGTGATCCAGAAAACTAAAGCCCTCCCTCCTGCACCAACTCTTTAGCCACGCATTCATCTGCTCTATCCTCCTATTCCTATACTCACTAGCACGTGGCACCGGGAGTAATCCTGAGATTACAACCTTTGAGGTCCTGCTCTTTAATCTGCTACCTAGCTCCCTAAATTCTTGTTGCAGGACCTCATCCCTCTTCCTACCTATGTCGTTGGTCCCAATGTGAACCACGACCTCTGCCTGTTCACCCTCCCCCTTGAGAATGCCCTGCAGCCGTTCAGTGACATCCTTGACCCTGGCACCAGGGAGGCAACAAACCATCCTGGAGTCACGTCTATGGCCACAGAACCGTCTATCTGTTCCCCTTACGATAGAATCCCCTACCACTATTGCTCTCCCACTCTTTTTCCTCCCTTCCTGAGCAGCAGCAACACCCCCGGTGCTAGGAAGTTGGCTGCTGCTGCCTTCCTCTGGTGAGTCATCCCCCTCAACAGTATCCAAATTGGTATACCTGTTTGAAAGGGGGATGGCCACAGGGGTCTCCTGCACTACCTGCCTGCTTCTACTGCTCCGCCTGGTGGTCACCCATTTCCCTTCTGCCTGTGCAGCCCTACCCTGCGGCATGACCAACTCATCAAATGTGTAATCCACGACCCTCTCAGCATCGTGAATGCTCCACAACCCATCCATCCGCAGCTCCAGCGCCTCCATGCGGCCCGTTAGTAGCTGCAGCTGGATGCATTTCTGGCACATGTGGTCATCAGGGACGCTGGCAGCTTCCCTGAATTCCCACATTGAGCAAGAGGAGCATAACACGGGGCTGGGCTCTCCTGGCATGACTTACCCCTTTAATTAATTTAAAATTAATCGCACCACCGCCTGTGGATGATAGGCGGTGGTGCAATGTAGTTTGGTGCCGAGCCCCTGAGCCACAGCGTTCCAGAGCTCAGAGGGAAACTGCGGTCCACGATTGGAAGAGATGCCCGCCGGTACCCCGAAACAAGCAACCCAAGAGGAAATGAAAGCTCTGGCCACGTCTGCCGAAGTGGTGGAAACCAAAGGAACTGCCTCTGGCCATCTAGTGGTGCAGTCTACCATTGCGAGGATGTGTGTATAACCTTGAGAAGGTGGAAGTGGCCCCACGAGGTCTACATTCACGTGGTCGAATCGACGCTCCGGAACAATGAAAGTGGCCAATGGAGCTTTTACATGACGCTGTACCTTGGCCTTTTGGCAGACCACGCAGGTGTTGGCCCAGTCGCGGACATCCAGGTGCATACCCTTCCAGACGAATTTTGATGACATCAGCCTTTGCGAGACCTTCATGCCAGGGTGTGACAACCTGTGTATGGCGTCGAACACTTTTCGGCGCCAGGCGACTGCAACGATAGGACGGGGAGCTCCCATGGAGATGTCGCAAAGTAGCGTGGTGCCTGCGGCATGGAATTTGACCGCTTTTAAGGTTCCAAAGTGCTTCACAGGAATGTTATCAGACAAAATTTGACACCGAGCCACACAAAGAGATATGAGGGCCGGAGACCTAAAAGTCGGTCGCTTGGAAGCTAGAGGGGCTGGTTCTGTATGCTTGGACCTCTGGGTCCGAGGCTTGATCCGCAGCCATGAGGGCATAGTCGATTCCGAGTTGGACTGCGTGCACAGTCGCACGGGAGAGGCAATACGCCACCAGGTTGTCTTTGCCGGACAAATGCTGAATGTCCGTGGTGAATTCTGAAATGAACGTCAGGTGACATTGTTGCTGAGCTGACCACGGTTTGGTGGTCTTGGCCATAGCGTACGTTAGTGGCTTGTGGTCCACATAAGCTGTGAACGGACGTCCCTCTAGTAAGAACCGGAAATGGCGGATGGCTAGAAAAAGGGCCAGCAACTCCCGGTCGAAAGTGCTGTACTTTCATTTCGCCGTAGTTGACGGCTGAAAAACGCCAGCGGTTGCCACGTCCCATTCACCCACTGTTCCTGCACTGCGCCGATTGCGTAGTCTGACGAGTCGGTGGTAAGGGCAATGGTGGCACCTGGAAGCTGGTGCGCCAGCATGGTTGCATTGGCCAAGGCGCCTTTGGTGTCGACGAACGCCCGGTCCATCTCGGCCGTCCAGCTGATCGGATCCTTACCGGACTTAGCCTTGAGGGCCTCTGCATAAGCAGAGCCGCCTTAGGGACGAACCGGTGATAAAAATTGACCATCCTGAGGAACTCCTGTAGGGCCTTGACGGTCTGTGGGCACGGGAAAGATGTAACCGCCTCGACCTTCATCTGTAAGGGAATTGCGCCGTCTGATGTGATGCGGTGGCCCAAGAAATCAATCCACTGCAGGCCGAACTGGCACTTGGCCGGGTTGATAATCAAACCGTGTTGACTGAAGCGTGTGAAGAGGGTGCGCAAATGGCAGAAGTGCTCCTCTTTGCTAGGGCTGGCGATGAGGATGTCGTCGAGGTAGACGAAGAGGAATTTTAGGTCCCGAAGCACGGAGTCCATCAAGCGCTGGAAAGCCTGTGCAGCCTTCTTCAAGCCAAACGGCATCTGCAGAAATTCGAACAGGCCAAATGGGGTGATGGCTGCGGTTTTCGGGACGTCTTGCGGGTGCACGGGGACCTTGTGGTAACCACGGACGAGGTCGACTTTTGAAAAAAAGGTATTTCCCGCCAAATGGGCAGAGAAATCTTGGATATACGGGATCGGGTACCGATCAGGAGTAGTGGCGTCATTCAGGCGTCGGTAGTCGCCGCATGGCCGCCATCCGCCGCCGGGTTTCGGAACAATGTGGAGAGGCGAAGACCAGGGACTAGTCGACCGGCGAATAATCCCCAGCCGCTCCATCGTGTCAAACTCCGCTTTCGCAGCCGCGAGCTTGCCGGGTTCGAGTCGTCGGGCCCGTGTGTAAACCGGGGGACCGGTGGTGGTGATGTGATGTTCTACACCATGTTTTGTAGCCGAGGAGGAGAAATGGGCCTGGTCAGATCTGGGAACTCTCCGAGGAGCTGAGTGAAGTCGTCTGGGGGTAGGAACGCACAGAAGACAGTGCGCAGCACGGCGTTACCGCGGTGGCACGGGATGGAGTGGAACGTGGCCGCATTGATCAACCGGCGGTGCCTGACATCGACCAGGAGGCCGTTGGCGCACAAAAAATCCGCCCCAAGGATGGCCTGCGTGACTTTGGCCGTGATGAATTCCCAGTGGAAACGCTGGCCGCCGAAACACACCTGGACCCGCCGCCTTCCGAAGGTCCGAACGGCCACGCCATTAACCGCCGTGAGGGCGGGGCCGTGGCCCCCAGCTAGTATATTGAGATTTGACGCAGGTAGGATGCTGCACTGCGCCCCGGTGTCGCAAAGGAAACATCGACCAGATAGGGAGTCGGTGATGAAGAGAAGCTTCCCTGAATCTCCGATGGCCATCGCAGCCGCGGGGCGCTCGTTAGACCCGGTCCTCCTTCGCCAGGGTGGCTGTAGATGGTTTTTTTTGTGCAAAAAACTGCAGGGAGGGCGGCAGCATCTTGCTTTCACGCCAAAACGGGTGTGGTAAAAGCACAACCCCGCTGATTGAGGAGCTGGAGCAGCATCTGTGGGGGATGGGCGCCTCGTGGCCGCGCAGTACTGCTGAGTCACCGCGAAAACCTTGTCCGCTTCGGCAGCAAGCTCCGCGCAGTCTGTGACTTCGGACCTGGCTAGGGCAGCCTGAACTTGCTCCGGGAGTAGGCTGAGGAATAGCTCCCTGAAGAGGAAGCATTCCGGTTCGGAACCGAGGAGCGTGAGCATCTGGCGCATGAGCTCGGACGGCTTGGTGTCCCCGAGGCCGCGCACAGCGAGCAGCCGGTGGGCGCGCTCCGACTTCGTAAGCCCGAAGACTTGCAGCAACCACGCCTTTAAGGTGTCATACTTGCGATCAGTAGGCAGACTACCGAGTAGGCTGACGATCCGCGAGGCTGTGGCGCTGTCGAGGGCGGAGACCACGTAATAATAACGGGTCTGATCCGCAACGATGTCACTGATGGTGAACTATGCTTCAGCCTGGATGAACCACGTGGCTGGTTGTTGCTCCCAGAACTGCGGTAGCTTCAAGGTAACGGCGTTCGTTTCCATGTTGATTATCTTCTGTGAAAACAGTTCGCAAAAGTCGGGGTCACCAATGTGGGAATTTCTAGTTCCTATCCAAAGACTGAGGTACACTCAGGCGCTCAAACAAAACGAATTTTAATGGAAACTAACAGGTTTAAACAAGTAACTGCAGGAGAACATTGAGTGTAGGTCTATTCAGTTCGGAGGCTCCACGAGGACTGATTGCTGGTCCCGTGGTTGACGTCATGACGTCATCACGTTCTTCCCGCCAGTGGGGGATCACGTGATGTACGGCGTGACGTCATCGCGTTTACCCGCGCTGTTAAAGTAATCACGCTCTGTACAAGTAAACAGTATAAATAAAGATACAGACTCAGGCTGTTGCTAACATATTGTTGAAGGGAATTATATACAAATGATCTGAGTCCTTTAGTGGCTCCGCCACAATACTGTACTAGCACAGGTCTGTGTAATACTGATACTGTACTAACAGGACTGAGTAATAGTGATAATGTACTAACAGAGGACTGAACAATACTGATACTGTACTAACAAAGGAGTGAGCAATACTGATACTGTACTAATGCAGGACTGTGCAATACTGATACTGTACTAACACAGGACTGAACAATACTGATACTGTACTAACACAGGACTGAACAATGCTGGTACAGTACTAACACAGGACAGAGCAATAGTGATACTGTACTGACAGGACTGAACAATACTAATACTGTGCTAACGCAGGACTGAACAATACTAATTCTGTACTAATAAAATACTGAACAATACTGATACTGTACTAACACAGGGCAGAACAATGCTGGTACAGTACTAACACAGGACTGAGCAATAGTGATACTGTACTGACATGACTGAACAATACTGATACTGTACTAACACGACTGTGCAATACTGATACTGCACTCACTGGACAGAATAATACTGATGATATACTAACACAGGACTGAACAATATTTGTATTGTACCAACACAGGACTGAGCAATGCTGATAATGTATAAACACAGGACTGAGCAATACTGATATTGAACTAACGCAGGACTGAACAATACTGATACTGTACTAACACGACTGTGCAATACTAATACTGCACTCACAGGACAGAATAATACTGATCCTGTACTAACACAGCGCTGAACAATACTGGTAGTGTACCAACACAGGACTGAGCAATACTGATACAGTACTAACACAGGACTGAGCAATACTGATATTGAACTGATGCAGGACTGAACAACACTGATACTGTGCTAACACAGGACTGAATAATACTGATTCTGTACTAATACAGGACTGTACAATACTGATACTGTACTAAAACTGGATTGAACAATACTGATACAGTAACAACACAGGACTGAACAGTACTGATACTGTATTAACACAGGACTGACCAATACTGATACAGTACTAACACAAGACTGTACAATACTGATAATATACTAACACAGGACTGTACAATACTGATACTATACTAACACATGACTGAACAATACTGATACAGTATTAACACAGGAGTGAACAATACTGATGCTGTACTAATAAAAGACTGAAGAATACTAATACTTTACTAACACAGTAACTGAGTAATACTAATGCTGTACTAACAGGACTGAACAATACTGATACTGTACAAACACAGGACTGAACAATACTAATGCTGTACTATCACAGGACTGAACAACACTGATACTGTACTAACACAGGACTGACCAATACTAATACTGTACTAACAGGGCAGAACAATGCTGGTACGGTACTAACGTAGGACTGAGCAATAGTAATACAGTACTGACACAGGACTGAACAATACTGATACTGTACTAATTCAGGACTGAACAATACTGATACTGCTCTCACAAGAAGAATAATACTGATACTGCACTAACACAGGACTGAACACTACTGATACTGTACTAACACAGGCCTGAGCAAAAATAATGTACTAACAGTACTGATCAATACTGACACTGCTAAAAGGACTGCACAATACCAATACTGTACTAACAAAAGACAGAACAATACTGATTCTGGATTAATGCAGGACTGAACAATACTGACACTGTACTAACACAGGACTGAACAATACTAATGCTGTAATAACACAGGACTGAACAATACTGGTACTGTGCTAACACAGGACTCTGCAATGCTGATACTGCAATAACACAGGACTCTGCATTACTGATATGTACTAACAGGAGTGGACAATACTGATACTGTACTAACACAGGAGTGAACAATACAGATGCTGTACTAATACAAGACTGAAGAATACTGATACTGTACTAACACAAAACTGAGCAATACTGATACTGTACTAACACAGGACTGAACAATACTAATACTGTACTAACATAGGGCAGAACAATGCTGGTACTGTACTAACACAGGACTGAGCAATAGTGATACTGTACTGACACAGGACTGAACAATATTGATACGGTACTAACTCAGGACTGAACAATACTGATATTGTACTTCCACAGGACTGAATAATACTGTTTCTGTGCTAACACAGAACTGAACGATTCCACTAATGTACTAACACAGGACTGAACGATACTGATATTGTACTAACACAGGACTGAATAATACTAATTCTGTACTAACACTGGACAGAACAGTACTGATACTGTACTAACAGGACTGAACAATACTAATACTGTACTAACAGACTGAACATCTTCCGATTAGGCAGTCTGCAGCCTTCCGGACTCAATATCGAGTTCAGCAATTTCAGATCATAAGCTCGGCCCCCATTTCATTTTCTCTTGTAATTGTTCCACTCCTTTCCCCCCCCCCCCCCTTTCCTTTTGTTTCTCTCTCACACCTGGCAGCTATCTTTTGCCCTGCCAGTACACTTTACACCTTATCCCAGCCTATTACCATCTCGTCTAGCTTCTAATCTCTTTTACTTCTTTTGTTTCTTTTATTCTTTTGTCCGATCGCAGCCCTGCCTCCGATCTAGTTTCTTTTCTTTCCAGTTTTGAAGAAGGGTCCAACCCGAAACGTCAACTCAAATTTCTCCCCACGGATGTTGCCTGACCTGCTGAGTTTTTCCAGCATTTTCTGTTGTTATTTCGGATTTCCAACATCTGCAGTATTTTGTTACTGAACAATACTGATACTGTACTAACACAGGACTCTAATACTGATAATGTACCAACACAGGACTGAGCAAAACTGATTCTGTATTAACACAGGACAGTACAATATTGAAACTGTACTCACAGGACAGAATAATACTGATAATCTACTAACACAGGACTCTAATCCTGATACTGTACTAACACAGGGCAGAACAATACTGATACTGCACTGACACAGGACTGAACAATACTGATACTGTACTAACACGACTGTGCAGTACTGATACTGCACTCACAGGACAGAATAATACTGATGCTGTACTAACACAGGACTGAACAATACTTGTACTGTACAAACACAGGACTGAGCAATGCTGATACTGAACTAACGCAGGACTGAACAATACTGATACTGTACTAACACGACTGTGCAATACTAATACTGCACTCACAGGACAGAATAATACTGATCCTGTACTAACACAGTGCTGAACAATACTGGTACTATACCAACACAGGACTGAGCAATACTGATACAGTACTAACACAGGACTGAGCAATACTGGTATTGAACTGATGCAGGACTGAACAACACTGATACTGTGCTAACACAGGACTGAACAATACTGATTCTTTACTAAAACAGGACTGTACAATACTGACACTGTACTAAAACTAGACTGAACAATACTGATACAGTAATAACACAGGACGGAACAGTACTCATACTGTACTAACACAGGACTGAACAATACTGATACAGTACTAACAGGAGTGAACAATTCTGATGCTGTACTAATACAAGAATGAAGAATACTAGTACTTTACTAACAGTACTGAGCAATACTCATGCTGTACTAACAGGACTGAACAATACTGATACTGTACAAACACAGGACAGAAGAACACTAATACTGTAATAACACAGGAATGAACTATACTGATACTGTACTAAAGACTGAGCAATACTGATACTGTTCTAACACAGGGCTGAAAAATACTGATACTGTATTAACACAGGACTGAGCAATACTGATACTGTACTAATGCAGGACTGTGCAATACTGATACTGTACTAACACAAAACTGAACAGTACTGATACTGTGCTAACGCAGGACTGAACAATACTGATTCTATGCTAACACTGAACTGAAGAATACTGATACTGTGCTGCCACAGGCCTGAACAATACTGATTCTGTACTAACACAGGACTGAACAATACTGATACTGCACTAACGCAGGCCTGAACAATATTGATACTGTACTAACAGGACTGCACAATACTAATACTGTACTAATACAGGACTGAAGAATACTGATACTGTACTAACACAAGACTGAACAATACTGATACTGTACTAACACAGGACTGAACGATACTGATACTGTACTAACACATGACTGAGCAATACTGATTCTGTATTAACACAGGACAGTACAATATTGATACTGCACTCACAGGACAGAATAATACTGATAATCTACTAACACAGGACTCTAATCCTGATACTGTACTAACACAGGGCAAAACAATACTGATACTGCACTAACACAGGACTGAACAATACTGATAATGTATTAACACAGGGCAGAACAATACTGATACTGTACTAACACAGGACTGAGCAATACTGATACTGTACTGACACAGGACTGAGCAATACTGATACTGTACTGACACAGGACTGAACAATACTGATACTGTACTAACATGACTGTGCAATACTAATACTGCACTCACAGGACAGAATAATACTGATACTTTACTAACACAGGACATGGCAATACTGATACTGTACCAATACAGGTCTGTGTAATACTGATACTCTACCAACAGGACTGAGTAATACTGATAACGTACTAACAAAGGACTGAGCAATACTGATACTGTACTAATGCAGGACTGTGCAATACTGATACTGTACTAAAACAAAACTGAACAATACTGATACTGTGCTAACGCTGGACTGAACAATACTGAGTCTATACTAACACTGAACTGAAGAATACTGATACTGCACTAATGCAGGCCTGAACAATATTGATACTGTACTAACAGGACTGCACAATACTAATACTGTACGAATACAGGACTGAAGAATACTGATACTGTACTAACACAAGACTGAACAATACTGACAGTGTACTAACACAGGACTGAACGATACTGATACTGTACTAACACATGACTGAGCAATACTGATTCTGTATTAACACAGGACAGTACAATATTGATACTGCACTCACAGGCCAGAATAATACTGATAATCTACTAACACAGGACTCTAATCCTGATACTATACTAACACAGGGCAAAACAATACTGATACTGCACTAACACAGGACTGAGCAATACTGATACTGTACTGACACAGGACTGAACAATACTGATACTGTACTAACACGACTGTGCAATACTAATACTGCACTCACAGGACAGAATAATACAGATCCTGCACTAACACAGTGCTGAACAATACTGGTACTGTACCAACACAGGACTGAGCAATACTGATACAGTACTAACACAGGACTGAGCAATACTGGTATTGAACTGATGCAGGACTGAACAACACTGATACTGTGCTAACACAGGACTGAACAATACTGATTCTGTACTAATACAGGACTGTACAATACTGCTACTGTACTAAAACTGGACTGAACAATACTGATACAGTAATAACACAGGACTGAACAGTACTCATACTGTACTAACACAGAACTGATTGATTCAATACTGTACTAATACAAGACTGAACAATACTGACACTGTACTAACACAGGGCTGAACAATACTTATACTGTAATAACACAGGACTGAACAATACTGGTACTGTGCAAACACAGGACTCTGCAATACTGATACTGTAAAAACACAGGACTCTGCATTACTGATACTGTACTAACAGGAGTTGACAATACTGATACTGTAATAATACAGGGCTAAGCAATACTGATACTGTACTAAAACAGGACTGAGCAATACTGATTCTGTACTAACACAGGCCTGAACAGTACTGATATTGTACTAACACAGGGCTGAATAAGAACATAAGAACATAAGAAATAGGAGCAGGAGTAGGCCATACGGCCCCTCGGGCCTGCTCCGCCATTCAATAGGATCATGGCTGATCTGAATCTAGACTCACATCTCTTATGTTCATTAATAAATAGACATTCTTATTATGAACACAGCTAGCTTTTGCTAGACACTTTTATTGAGCTCATGTGGACTAGGTACCGTATCTGTAGAGGCATCCATCTTGACTGCTGCCTTGTGGGTAGCCTAGTGCCTCATGGGAAATGTAGTCTTAATATACATACAGCTGGGTAGTGTAGTCTTATACAGCTCTACACAGCTCTACGGCTCCACCTAGTGTCCACTATAGAATTACATGTTATTGATCATTGCATCCCCCTTTCTTTGAGGTTTAACAAAATCAATATCAATCAGCTTTCAAGAAAACAATAAAGATAATATCAGTAACACTTTTGTTAGTGCTCTATAAACATAAACATTTTCAAAACAGTCAACACATTTTCAAAGCTTTACATTGTACTCAAAGATTAATTCTATCAGGCTTTTTTACTTCACGTGTGGATCTTCTCAACACGGGTAAGTCTGATGTGTCTTCATGAGATAGTTCTGGTGGTGAATGACAAGATGCAGTTGCGGCATTGTCATCGATCTGCTCTTGTATAGATCGAGGTCTCCTTGCGATCTTTGCTTGGAGAGGGTTTCAGTGTTTCCTTCACTCTTCATGCCATAACTCTCAATGTAGTCAATGCACTCTCGAAAAACTGCTGGCAGCTGGATCCCATCATACAGCATAGTCCTCTCAGCAGCCTCGGCTAATGGAACACCAAAGATTGGCCTGAGGGAAGAAGGAGTATCCACCGGAACTGCTTCCTGCTCTGGTGCAGGCTTCTTCTTTTTCTTTTTCTCTTTCCACTGCTTAACAACATCTGCTGCGGCTGTATCTTTGGACTTTTTCTCCTTGTGTTTTTTCTCTTTGTGCTTTTCTTCCTTTGGCTTCTCTTTGACCTTAAAGTCTTTTTCTTTCTTCTTGGAGAAACTAGGCTTTTTGAAGACATGGATGCCCTTTGGCCTTTTCATCCTTGATAGGCTCTCTGCTTCATCACCTGAGTCATCTGGTCTGCTTATGGCACAGTTTACACGGTAGACTCTCTTGACCAGTTCTAAGTCTTCACAAGCTTTGTCACCTAGTATCAAATCAAGGCCTAGAAATTCAGTAAGGCGCTGCAAGCTTTGCGCCCAGTTACCGCCTAAAGAGGGCTTCTGCGCCAGTAGAGGAGGTTGCGCTGATATTGAGCTCGGCGGTAATGGCGGCGGTAGCCGGTAGTGCTGTGCCGGCACCGATGACGTCATCGGTGTGCGCAGTGCCCCGTTTCCGCCCCGATGCCGGCCCGACGCCCATATTCAGTTGCCGCCGCCTCCTCCGTGGCGGCCGCTACTAACATCCGGAGACCAGGGCCTTACTGCAGCCTTAGTGGGGCGCATAAAGGTGGAGGTGCGGCCGTCTGCTTTTTCGGCGGCCGCCTGCCCGCACCTCCCCCGGCCTCCTCCACCACCCCCCCCGCGGCATTGCCGGCTGCTTTCCGCGAGCCCGGCACTTCTCCGTGGTGCCGGGCTCATTTGCCGGCACAATCCAGCGGCGATCTCCCCGTTGCAGGCACCTCCACCTTAAGAGAAGGAGGAGGCCTGCAGTACCGCAGCCTGCCGCACCGCATCGGGTGGCGCAGCGGCACTTAGAGCGCAGAAATTCAGTTTCAGCACCCCAAGCGGGGGCGGGCACACCCTGGAATAGCGGCCGGTTCCGACTTGGGGCGCAAAAAGTGAATATCGGACGGTCGCACATGGCTCCGCGCCCAGCGCTAACTTTTGGCCGTTAGCCAGCTGGCGGGGCCATAGTGAATTTCTAGGCCTTCTTTCAGCCACAACAGAAAACATGAGATGATGCACTTTGTCTTTGGCTGTCACTTTAAGTCTGCATACACCTAAGCTATCTATTTTCTGTCCATTATAGCTCTTCAGTAGTACTGACTTTTTCTGTATTTTGGGCTTTTCTTTCAT
Organism: Somniosus microcephalus; assembly: GCF_052327205.1. Classification (NCBI taxonomy): domain Eukaryota; kingdom Metazoa; phylum Chordata; class Chondrichthyes; order Squaliformes; family Somniosidae; genus Somniosus; species Somniosus microcephalus. The sequence goes on along the minus strand of NC_140997.1, from coordinate 119,082,209 downwards.
ATTGTTAATGTCACTCATACTGATTAAGTTTGCTTTTGCCCCAGTGTCTAGTTTCAAGGTAACTAATGCTCCATTTACCTGCAGTGGGATCATCCATTTGTCCTCTTTTACTGCATTAACTTTATGTTCAGCATTGTCCATTTCTGAGGGCTGCACATTTTCTGTATCCTTTTTGATATTGTCACATGGCACCATTCCTACAAAAAATGTCTCACTTAAATCAGTGTCCTCAATTACATTAACTCGTTGCCCTTTCTTAGTTTTTACTTTTGAAAAGCATTGTTTGGCAAAGTGATTCTTTCCATTACACTTTGTGCACATTTTTCCAAACACTGGGCATTGTCTTAACTGGTGTTTGTAACCACAGCATTTACAATTAAAAATGTCATCCTCCGATTGCTTTTCATTTCTGTTCTGCCCATGTTTCTTCCCCTTATAGGACACAGCACCGACAGCAGCATTATCACTCATTACAATCGCATCATTATTGATTTCACTGAAAGTCTTCGCATGCTTTCGAGCTAGCCCACTGGCTTGGCATATTTTCACCGCATTTTCCAAATTTAGTTCGGGTTCTCTCAACAGACGTTCCCTGACTTTTTTATCATGAATACCAAACACAATCTGGTCACGAATCATGGATGCTTTTAGCTCAGAGAAATTACATGTCTGTGCTTTCAGTTTCAGATCAGTTATAAAGCTATCAAAAGTCTCAGTTTGCTGCTGTGTCGTGGAACGGAAGATGTATCTTTCATAGGTCTCATTCTTTTTGGGAGAGCAATGTGCATCAAATTTTTTTAGCACATCTTCTAATTTTTCTCTGTTCTCCTCTGGATTAAATACAAATGTATTAAATACCTCTATCGCCTGTGGGCCTGCAACCGTAAGCAGCAACGCTATCTTCCTTGCGTCTGGCTTCGTACCGAATCCGATGGCTGCAATGTAGAGTTCGAATTGTTGTTTAAAAGTCTGCCAATTGTAGTCGATTTTTCCTGTGAGTTTCAAACACTCTGGTGGCTTCAAATTCTCCATGTCGCTTTTCACAATTTTCAGCAGATCTTCACTCCTGGTACCATCTTATGTTCATTAATAAATAGACATTCTTATTATGAACACAGCTAGCTTTTGCTAGACACTTTTATTGAGCACATGTGGACTAGGTACCGTATCTGTAGAGGCATCCATCTTGACTGCTGCCTTGTGGGTAGCCTAGTGCCTCATGGGTAATGTAGTCTTAATATACATACAGCTGGGTAGTGTAGTCTTATACAGCTCTACACAGCTCTACGGCTCCACCTAGTGTCCACTATAGAATGACATGTTATTGATCATTACAACATCCACTTCCCTGCCCTCTCCCCGTAACCCCTAATTCCCTTATCTGCTAGGAAAATGTCTATCTCCATTTTAAATTTATTTAGTATTGCAGCTTCCGCAGCTCTCTGGGGTAGCAAATTCCATAGATTTAGTACCCTCTGAGTGAAGAAGTTCCTCCTCATCTCAGTTTTGAAAGGGCAGCCCCTTATTCTAAGATTATGCCCCCTAGTTCTAGTCTCACCCATCAGTGGAAACATCCTCACCGCATCCACCCGATCAAGCCCCCTCACAATGTTTCGATAAGATCGCCTCTCATTCTTCTGAACTCCAATGAGTAGAGTCCCAACCTACTCAACCTTTCCTCATACGTCAACCCCCTCATCTCTGGAATCAACCGAGTGAACCTTCTCTGAACCGCCTCGAGAGCAAGTATATATTTTCTTAAATATGGAAACCAAAACTGCACGCAGTATTCCAGGTGTGGCCTCACCAATACCCTGTATAACTGCAGCAAGACTTCCCTGTTTTTATACTCCATCCCCCTTGCAATAAAAGCCAAGATTCCATTGGCCTTCCTGATCACCTGCTGCACCTGCATACTAACTTTTTGTGTTTCATGCACCAGGACCCCCAGATCCCTTTGTACTGTAGCACTTTGCAGTTTCTCTCCATTTAGATAATAACTTGCTCTTTGATTTTTTCTGCCAAAGTGCATAACCTCACACTTTCCAACATTATATTGCATCTGCCAAATCTCTGCCCACTCACTTAGCCTGTCTATGTCCTTTTGCAGGTTTTTTATGTCCTCCTCACTCACTGCTTTCCCTCCCATCTTTGTATCATCGGCAAACTTGGATATGTTGCACTCGGTCCCTTCCTCCAAATCGTTAATATAGATTGTAAAGAGTTGGGGTCCCAGCATTGACCCCTGCGGAACACCACTAGTTACTGATTGCCAGCCCGAGAACGAACCATTTATTCCAACTCTTTGTTTTCTGTTAGATAGCCAATCTTCCACCCATGCCAGTATATTACCCCCAATCCCGTGATTTTTTATCTTGATCAGTAATCTTTTGTGTGGAACCTTGTCAAATGCCTTTTGGAAGTCCAAATACACTACATCCACTGGTTCCCCTTTATCTGCCCTGTATGTTACATCCTCAAAGAATTCGAGCAAATTTGTCAAACATGACTTCCCCTTCGTAAAACCATGCTGACTCTGTCCTATTTAATTATGTTTATCCAAATGCTCTGTTACTGTTTCCTTAATAATGGACTCCAACATTTTGCCAACCACAGATGTTAGGCTAACTGGTCTATAGTTTCCAGCTTTTTGTCTACTTCCCTTCTTAAATAAGGGTGTTACATTAGCAGTTTTCCAATCTGCTGGGACCTTTTCTGAGTCCAGGGAGTTCTGGAAAATGATCACCAATGCATCCACAATCCCTACCGCCACTTCTCTCAAGACCCTAGGATGTAGGCCATCAGGTCCGGGGGATTTATCCTCCTTAAGTCCCATTATTTTACTGAGTACCATCTCCTTAGTGATTTTAATCGTGTTTAGCTCCTCCCCCCCCCCCCATTGCCCCCTGTTTGTCCAGTGTTGGGATATTTTTAGTGTCCTCTACTGTAAAGACTGATACAAAATCTTTGTTCAGCGTCTTTGCCATCTCCATGTTCCCCACCACTAGTTTCCCAGTCCCGTCCTCTAAGGGACCAACGTTCACTTTGTGCCACCCTTTTTCTTTTTATATAGCTGTAGAAACTCTTGCTATCTGTTTTAATATTTTTTGCTAGTTTACTTTCATAATCTATCTTCCCTTTCTTAATTAATCTTTTAGTTATTGTTTGCTGGCTTTTAAATGCTTCCCAATCTTCTATCCTCCCACTAGATTTGGCTAATTTATATGCCCTTGTTTTCAGTCGGATACTATCCTTTATTACTTTACTAAGCCACGGATGGCTGTCTTTTCTTTTACTCCCCTTTTTCCTCAGTGGAATATATTTATAGAAACATAGAAGATGGAGTAGGCCATTCGGCCCTTCGAGCCTGCTCCGCCATTCAACGAGATCATGGCTGATCATCCAAACCCTAGCACCCGGTCCCTACACCGACAGCCATCCCACCCAAGCCCTATCCCCGTAACCCCGTGTATTTAATCCTCCCTAACACTAAGGGCCAATTGTTTTTTTTTATCATGGCCAATCAACCTAACCCGCACATCTTTGGACTGTGGGAGGAAACCGGAGCACCCGGAGGAAACCCACGTAAACACGGGGAGAATGTGCAAACTCCACACAGACTGTCACCTGAGGCCGGATTTGAACCCGGGTCCCTGGCACTGTGAGGCAACAGTGCTAACCACTATGCCACCGTGCTGCCATTATCTTGAAAGATGTGAAATATCTCCTTGAATGTAGACCACTGCTCTTGTACCGTCTTACACTTTAATCTGTTTTCCCAGTCCACTTTAGTCAATTCTACTCTCATACCTTCATAGTCTCCTTTATTTAAGCTTAGTATGCTGGTTTGAGATCCAACTCTCTCACCCTCAAACTGAATTTGGAATTCAACCATATTATGGTCACTCATTCCAAGGGGATCCTTTACTAGGACATTTTTTATTAATCCTGTCTCATTACACAGGACCAGATCTAAGATTGCCTGCCCCCTGGTTGGTTCAGTTACATACTGCTCAAGGAACCCGTCCCTAATACACTCTATGAACTCTTCCTCAATGCTGCCATGCCCAATTTGATTAGTCCAGTCAATATGAAAGTTAACGTCCCCCATGATTATAGCTGTTCCCTTTTAACAAGCCCCAACTATTTCCTGATTTATACTCTGACCAACAGAGTTGCAACTGTTAGGAGGCCTATAGACTATGCCCACTAGTGACTTTTTCCCCTTATTATTCCTTATCTCCACCCAAACTGTTTCAGTATCCTGATCCTTTGACCCAATATCATTTCTGACTATTGCAGTGATTCCATCCTTGATTAACATAGCAACCCCACCTACCTTTCCTCCCTGTCTGTTCTTCCTAATTGTCAAATACCCTTGTATGTTTAGTTCCCATTCATGATTATCTTGCAGCCATGTTTCCGTAATGGCCACCAGATCATACCCATGTGTAGTTATTTGCACCATCAACTCGTCAATTTTGTTACGAATGCTGCGTGCATTCAGATAAAGAACTTACAAATATATTTTCTGACAATTTATTCCTGCTTTTACCCCTTTTACTACTTTACCCTTTTCATTATACATTCTGTCCCTTCCTGACACACTCTGGTTTTTAATTCCCCCACTGCTACCTTGCTCTATTGCCTTCTCCGCTGTCATTTTTATTTTTCGCTCTCTTAAAACCTCCCCCCCAGTAATTAGTTTAAAGCCCTCTCTACAGCCCTAGTTATTCGATTTGCCAGGATTCTAGTCCCAGCACTGGCCAAGTGAAGGCCATCCCAACGGAACAGCTCTCTCCTGTCCCAGTACTGATGCCAGTGTCCCAGGAAGCAAAACCCATTTACAAATATTATTTCTGTACTAACACTGGACAAAACAGTGCTGATACTGTACTAACAGGACTGAACAATACTGATTCTGTGCTAACATAGGACTGAAGGATTCTAATACTGTAATAACACAGGACTGAACAATACTGGCACTGTACTAACACCGGACTGAACAATACTGATACTCTATAAACACCGGACTGAATAATACTAATACTGTACTAACAGGACTGAACAATACTGATACTGTACTAACATAGGACTCTAATACTGATACTGTACCAGCACAGGACTGAGCAATACTGATTCTGTATTAACACAGGACAATACAATATTTATACTGCACTCGCAGGACAGAATAATAATGATAATCTACTAACACAGGACTCTAATCCTCACACTGTACTAACAGGACTGAACAATACTGATACTGTACTAACACAGGACTCTAATACTGATACTGTACTAACACAGGGCAGAACAATACTGATACTGTACTAACACGACTGTGCAATACTGATACTGCACTCACAGGACAGATTAATACTGATGCTGTACTAAAACAGGACTGAACAATACTTGTACTGTACCAACACAGGACTGAGCAATACTGATACAGTACTAACACAGGACTGAGCAATACTGATATTGAACTGATGCAGAACTGAACAACGCTGATACTGTGCTATCACAGGACTGAACAATACTGATTCTGTACTAATACAGGACTGTACAATGCTGATACTGTATTAACACAAGACTGTACAATACTGATACTATACTAACACAGGACTGAACAATACTGATACAGTACTAACACAGGACTGAACAATACTGATACAGTACTAACGCAGGACTGAACAATTTTGATACTGTACTAACAGGACTAAACAATACTAATACTTTACTAACACAGGACTGAGCAATACTGATACTGTACTAACAGGACTGAACAAAACTGATACTGTACTAATGCAGGACTGAACAATACTAATAATGTAGTAACACAGGATTCTGCAATACTGATACTGCACTAATAAAGGACTGAACAATACTGGTACTGTACTAACACAGGACACTGCAATACTAATACTGTACTAAGACAGGTCTGTGTAATACTGATAATGTACTAACAGGACTGAGCAAGGAATAATAAGGGAAAAAACACTAGTGGGCGTAGTCTATAGGCCTCCGAAGAGTGGCAACTCTGTTGGACGGAGTATCAATCAGGAAATAGTTGAGGCTTGTAATAAGGGAACATCTATAATTATGGGGGATTTTAACTATCATATTAATTGGACAAATCAAATTGGGCAGGGCTGCCTTGAGGATGAGTTCATTGAGTGTATTAGGGATGGGTTTCTTGAGCAGTATGTAACTGAACCAACCAGGGGGCAAGCAACCTTAGATCTGGTCCTGTGTAACGAGATGGGATTAATTAAAAATGTCCTAGTAAAGGATCCCCTTGGAATGAGTGACCATAACATGGTTGAATTCCTTATTCAATTAGAGGGTGAGAAGGTTGGATCTCAAACAAGCATGCTAAGCTTGAATAAAGGAGACTATGAAGGTATGAGAGCGGAATTGAGTAGAGTGGATTGGGAAAATAGATTAAAGGGTAAGACGATACATGATCAGTGGTATACATTTAAGGAGTTATTTTACAACTTCCAAAAAATATATATTCCACTGAGAAGAAAAGGGTGTAAAAGAAAAGACAGCCATCCGTGGCTAAGTAAAGAAATTAAGGATAGTATTCGACTGAAAACAAGGGCATATAAGGTAGCCAAATCTAGTGGGAGGATAGAGGATTGGGAAAACTTTAAAAGACAGCAAAAAATAACAAAAAGATTGATTAAGAAAGGGAAGATAGATTATGAAAGTAAATTAGCAAAAAATATAAAAACAGATAGTAAGAGTTTTTATAGTTATATAAAAAGAAAAAGGGTGGCTAAAGTAAATGTTGGTCCCTTAGAGGATGAGACCGGGAAATTAATGGTGGGAAATATGGAGATGGCAAAAACACTGAATGAATATTTTACATCAGTCTTTACAGTAGAAGACACTAAGAATATCCCAACACTGGACAAACAGGGGGCTAAAGGGGGGGAGGAGCTAAACACAATCAAAATCACTAAGGAAGTGGTACTCGGTAAAATAATGGGACTCAAGGCGGATAAATCACCTGGACCTGATGGCTTATATCCTAGGGTCTTGAGGGAAGTGGTGGTAGGGATTGTGGATGCATTGGTAATAATTTTCCAAAACTCCCTGGACTCGGCAAAGGTCCCGGCAGACTGGAAAACTGCTAATGTAACACCCTTATTTAAAAAGGGCAGTAGACAGAAGGCTGGAAACTATAGACCGGTTAGCCTAACATCTGTGGTAGGTAAAATTTTGGAGTCCATTATTAAGGAGAAGTAACAGGACATTTGGATAATCATAATTTAATAGGACAAAGTCAGAACGGTTTTATGAAGGGGAAGTCATGTTTGACAAATTTGCTGGAGTTCTTTGAGGAAGTAACGTATAGGGTGGATAAAGGGGAACCAGTGGACGTAGTGTATTTAGACTTCCAAAAGGCATTTGACAAGGTGCCACACAAAAGATTATTGCTTAAGATAAAAAATCACGGGATTGGGGGTAATATTCTGGCATGGATAGAGGATTGGCTATCTAACAGAAGGCAGAGAGTTGGGATAAATGGTTCATTCTCAGACTGGCAATCAGTAACTAGTGGTGTTCCGCAGGGGTCAGTGCTGGGTCCCCAACTCTTTACAATCTATATTAACGATTTGGAGGAGGGGACCGAGTGTAACATATCAAAGTTTGCAGATGATACTAAGATGGGAGGGAAAGTAGTGAGTGAGGAGGACATAAAAAATCTGCAAGGGGACATTGACAGGCTAAGTAAGTGGGCAGAGATTTGGCAGATGGAATACAATACTGGAAAGTGTGAGGCTATGCACTTTGGCAGGAAAAATCGTAGAGCAAGTTATTATCTTAATGGCAAGAAACTGGAAACTACTGAAGTACAAAGGGATCTGGGGGTCCTGGTGCACGAAACTCAAAAGGTTAGTATGCAGGTGCAGTAAGTGATTAAGAAGGCCAATGGAATGTTGGCTTTCATTGCTAGGGGGATAGAATATAAAAATAGGGAGGTATTGCTTCAGTTGTACAAGGTATTGGTGAGACCACACCTGGAATACTGCGTACAGTTTTGGTGTCCATACTTAAGAAAGGACATACTTGCTCTCGAGTCAGTACAAAGAAGGTTCACTTGGTTAATCCTAGGGATGAGGGGATGGACATATGAGGAGAGGTTGAGTAGATTGGGACTCTACTCATTGGAGTTCAGAAGAATGAGAGGCGATCTTATTGAAACATATAAGATTGTGAAGGGGTTGGATCAGGTGGATGCGGGGAAGATGTTCCCGATGATGGGTGAAACTAGAACTAGGGGGCATAGTCTTAGAATAAGGGGCTGCTCTTTCAAAACTGAGATGAGGAGGAACTACTTCACTCAGAGGGTGGTAGGTCCATGGAATATGCTGCCCCAAAAAGCTGTAGAAGCTACATCATTACATAAATTTAAAACAGAAATAGACATTTTCCTAGAAGTAAAGGGAATTAAAGGTTACGGGGAGCGGGCAGGAATTTGGACATGAGTCTCGGTTCAGATCGGTCATGGCCCTGTGGGTAGCGGAGCGGGCCCAGGGGCCACGTAGCCTGATTCTGCTCCTATTTCGTGTGTCTAATTCTGCTAGATTCAGGAGATGGTTGTGTGATAGTGAATTGGCGGTTAGGATCAGATCAGCCATGATCTTATTGAATGGCGGAGCGGGCTCGAGGGGCCGATTGGCCTACTCCTGCTCCTATTTCTTATGTTCTTATGTTCTTATGAGCAATACTGATAATGTACAAACACAGTACTGAATAATAATGATTCTACACTAACACAGGACTGAACAATACTGATACTGTACTAACAGAACTGAACAATACTAATACTTTACTAATACAGGACTGAACAATGCTGATACTGTACTAACACAGGACTGAACAGCACTGATACTGTACTAACACAGGACTGAACAATACTGATACTGTACTAACAGGACTGAACAGTACTGATACTGTACTAATGCAGGACTGAACAATACTGATACTGTAGTAACACCGGACTCTGCAATACTGATACTGTACTAATACAGGACTGAACAACACTGGTACTGTACTAACACAGGACTGTGCAATACTGATATTGTACTAACACAGGACTGAGCAATACTGATATTGTATTAACACAAGACTGAACAATGTTGATTCTGTATTAACATAGGACTGTACAATATTGATACTGCACTCACAGGATAGAGGAATACTGATACTGTACTAACACAGGACTCTGTAATACTGATGCTGTACTAACACAGGACTCTGTAATACTGATACAGTACTAACACAGGACTGAATGATACTGATATTGTACTAACACAGGACTGAATGATACTGATATTGTACTAACACAGGACTGAATAATACTAATACTGTACTATCACAGGATTGAACAGTAATGATTCTGTAGTAAAACAGGACTGAACAGTACTGATACTGTACTAACACAGGAATGAACAATACTAATATTGTTCTAACAGGACTGAACAATACAGATATTGTACTTACACAGGAGTGAACAGTACTGATAGTGTACTAACACATTATTGAACAATACTAATACTGCACTAAGGTCTGTGCAATATTGATTCTGTACTAACACAGGACAGGACTCTTTTAATACTGTACTGACAGGACTGAACAATACTGGTTCTGTACAAACACAGGACTGAGCTGTACTGATACTGTTCTAACACAGGACTGAACAATACTGATACTGTGCTAACAAAGGACTGAACAATAATGATACTGTACTAACCCAGGACTGAACAACACTGATACTGTACTAACACGGGTCAGAACAATACTAATACTGTACTAACATAGGATAGAGCAATAGTGATACAGTACTAAAGCAGGACTGAGCAATACTAATGCTGTACTAACACAAGACTGAACAATACTGATACTGATTTCTCAGCACATAATACTGATACTGTACTAACACAGGTCTGTGTAATACTGATACAGTACTAACAAAGGACTGAGCAATACTGATACTGTACTAATGCTGGACTGAACAATACTGATGCTATACTAACGCAGGACTGAACAATATTGATACTGTACTAACAGTACTGAACAATACTGATACTGCACTCACAGGACAGAATAATACTGATACTGTACTAATGCAGGACTGAACAATATTGATACTGTACTAACACAGGACTGAACATTGCTGATACTGTACTAACACAGGACAGAACAATACTGATACTATACTAAGGACTGAACAATACTAATACTGTACTCTCACAGGACTGAGCATTAATGATTCTGTACTAACACAACTCAACAGTACTGATACTGTACTATCACAGGACTGAACAATACAGATACTGTAATAAAACGAGTGAACAGTACTGATACTGTACTAACACAGGACAGAACAATACTGATGCTTTACTAACACATTACTGAACAATGCTAATACTGCACTAACAGGTCTGTGCAATACTGATACTGTACTAACACAGGACAGAACTATATTAATACTGTACTAACAGGACTGAGCAATACTGGTTCTGTACAAACACAGGACTGAACAATACTGATACTGTACTAACGCAGGACTGGACAATACTAAAACTGTACTAAGGCAGGACTGAACAATACTAATACTGTACTGACATGACTGATCAATACTGATGCTGTACTAACAGGACTGCAATAATGATACTTTATTAACACAGGAATGAGCAATAGTTATGTTGTACTAATACAGGGCTGAACAATACTAATACTGCACTCTCAGGACAGAATAATACTGATACTGTACTAACACAGGAGTGAACAATACTGATACAGTACTAAAACAGGATTGTACAATACTGCTACTGTACCAACACAGGTCTGTGTAATACTGATATTGTACTAACAGGACTGAGCAATACTGATAATGTACTATCACAGGACTGAACAACACTGATGCTGTACTAACACAGGACTGAACAATACTGATACTGTACTAACAGGACTGAACAATACTGATACTGTACTAACGCAGGACTGAACAATACTGATACTGTACTAACGCAGGACTGAACAATACTGATACTGTACTAACAGGACTGAACAATACTGATACTGTACTAACGCAGGACTGAACAATACTGATACTGTACTAACGCAGGACTGAACAATACTGATACTGTACTAACAGGACTGAAGAATACTAATACTGTACTAACAGGACTGAACAATACTAATACTGTACTAACAGGACTATGCAATACTGATACTGTACTAACAGGACTGAAGAATACTAATACTGTACTAACACATGACTGAACAATACTAATACTGTACTAACAGGACTATGCAATACTGATACTGTACTAACAGGACTGAAGAATACTAATACTGTACTAACAGGACTATGCAATACTGATACTGTACTAACAGGACTGAAGAATACTAATACTGTACTAACAGGACTATGCAATACTGATACTGTACTAACAGGACTGAAGAATACTAATACTGTACTAACACATGACTGAACAATACTAATACTGTACTAACAGGACTATGCAATACTGATACTGTACTAACACAGGACAGAAATATATTAACACTGTACTAACAGGACTGATAATTACTGGTTCAGTACAAACACAGGACTGAACAATACTGATTCTGTGCTCACACAAGAGTGAACAATACTGATATTGTACTAACATAGGCTGAACAATACTGATACTGTACTAACACATGACACCGCAATACTGATACTGTACAAACAGGACAGAGCAATACTGATAATGTAGTAACACAGAACTGAATAATACTGATACTGTACTAACAGGACTGAGCAATACTGATAATGTAGTAACACAGAACTGAATAATACGGATACTGTACTAACAGGACTGAGCAATACTGATAATGTACTAACACAAAACTGAATAATACTGATACTGTACTAACGCAGGACTGAGCAATACTGATGCAGTACTAACACAGGACTGAGCAATACTGATACTGTACTAATGCAGGACTGAGCAATACTGATGCTGTTCTAATCTAATACAGGACTGAACCATACTGATACTGTGCTAACGCAGGATTGTACAATACTGATTCTATACTTATATAGGACTGAGCAATATTGCTGCTGTTCTAACACAGAACTGAACAATACTGATACTATACTAACACAGGACTGAACAATGCTGATTCTGTACTGACACAGGACTGAACAATACTAATACTGTACTAACACAGGACTAAACGATACTGATACTATACTAACACAGGACTGAACAATACTAATACTGTGCTAGCACAGGACTGAGCAATACTGATACTGTACTGACACAGGGACTGAACAATACTAATACTGTACTAACAGGACTGAACAATACAGATTCTGTACTAACAGGACTGAGCAATACTGATACTGTGCTAACACAGGACTGAGCAATACTGATACTGTGCTAACACAGGACTGAGCAATACTGATACTATACTAACACAGGACTGAACAATGCTGATTCTGTACTGACACAGGACTGAACAATACTGATACTGTACTAACACAGGACTAAACGATACTGATACTATACTAACACAGGACTGAACAATACTAATACTGTGCTAACACAGGACTGAGCAATACTGATACTGTACTGACACAGGGACTGAACAATACTGATACTGTACTAACAGGACTGAGCAATACTGATACTGTGCTAACACAGGACTAAACGATACTGATACTGTACTGACACAGGACTGAACAATACTAATACTGTACTAACACAGGACTGAGCAATACTGATACTATACTAACACAGGACTGAACAATACTAATACTGTACTAACAGGACTGAACAATACAGATTCTGTACTAACAGGACTGAGCAATACTGATACTGTGCTAACACAGGACTGAACAATACTGATACTGTACTCACACAGGGTTGAGTACTAGTGATGCTGTACTCACAGGATTGAACAATACTGATACTGTACTAACACAGGACTGTACTTTCCGGATACTGTACTAACACAGGACTGAGCAATACTGATACTGTACTAACAGGACTGAATAATACTGATACTGTACTAACAGGACAATGTATTGATACTGGCTTAGAACATGACTGAACTCTACCGATGCTATCCTTATATAGGATTGGACTTAATGTGAACTGTTTATGCATGAATCTGTCCACAGGCTATTGATGTCAGTCGAATTCCCATACAACCAAAGTTCTTGTTGGGCTGACAGCTTTGTTTGCCCACAGTCCTGATATAGTGTACCTGGTGCACATTCTGCTGGCTCTTTCCGTTAGAAAGTATATCATGGTCAGCCTCAAACCTAACTCCACCTCTTTCCAGGCATGCTGCAATGCTGACCTGTGGGCATGGTGCCCTGGACCAACAAACGGGTACTGTCCCTATAATGCAGCCTTCAAACAAAAAAATGGCTTGAGTCACTTGCTCATGCCTCCCAGCTTGGGCTTCCTTTCCCTTCATTCTGCCCAACTGGGCCCATCACGAGTCTACTACCTTGCAATCTGCAATTTGAGCTGTGAATAATTAGGTACAAATCAGTCTTAGCACATTGCCACGCTGGGAAGTTTTTAACCGTTTCTTATGCATTTGGGAATACATTACACCAGTGGACAAAACTCAGTCCCATTTGAGTGAATCCGCATCCCAGCATTTTTGCATCTCCAACAGCAGGAGTATCCCAGCATTTCGACAATATGTGGTATCGAGGGACAAAAGAGCTTCACCTAAGTCTGGATTTCGGGGTCAGAGGTAATCTTTGTGATATGAAACACACTGTGCCTTTATCATAGGTTGAATCCAAGCTGCTTTTGTTGTTCCTGTTAATGACTCATTCTATTAGTCCAAAAGGTTATTTCACATCCCAGCTGGTACTTTGTGGTCTGTGGCTGTCCTGATGTAAATGGGTGTGGAGTCAATGCAAGCCCCACACTGGATTCAATATATTTCATGTCCCCAAATTGATCCATTCAGTTCATTGGATTTGTGAGATAGCAGCTCCCCAATTGGCTCTGTGAGGCCACCCAGTGTGTAGTTGCACCATTCAGACCCGAAATCTCCTACATTCAATGCCAGGTCCATGCTGAGAGAGCTGATCTCTGGTTTGGCAGCAATATACTGGCACCTCAACTATTCTGGATTAGGGAGAGGAAGTCACTGTCCAGATGAATAATCACCAATTGGGTCAGTAGCTGGTCGATGACTGGCCTCTATGGATCCATACCCCAGTGTCGCTGTCTGTTTTTACTTTCCTTCTGTCTATCTCTCAATCCATCTCTTTCTCCATCCTCTGTATTTGTCTCTCTTCATAGAAACATAGAAGATAGGAGTAGGAGTAGGCCATTCGGCCCCTCTAGCCTGCTCCGCCATTCAATGCAATTATGGCTGATCATCCAAGTTCAGTACCCGGTCCCTGCTTTCTCCCCATAACCCTTGATCCCTTTAGCCTTAAGAAATATATCCAACTCCTTCTTGAATATATTTAATGAATTGGCCTCTACTGCTTTCTGTGGTAGAGAATTCCACAGGTTCACCACTCTCTGGGTGAAGAAATTCCTCTTCATTTCTGTCTTAAAAGGCCTACCCCTTATCCTTAGACTGTGACCCCTGGTTCTGGATTCCCCGACCATCGGGAACATCCTCCCTGCATCTAGTCTGTCCAGTCCTGCCAGAATTTTATTAGTTTCAATGAGATCCCCTCTCATTCTTCTAAACTCCAGCGAGTACAAGCCCAATCGCCCCAATCTCTCCTCATACGTCATTCCTGCCATCCCAGGTATCAGTCTGGTGAATCTTCGCTGAACTCCTTCCATGGCAAGAATATCCTTCCTCAGATAAGGCGACCAAAACTGCACACAATACTCAAGATGTGGTCTCACCAAGGCCCTGTACAACTGCAGCAAGACATCCTTGTTCTTGTACTCAAACCCTCTCGCTATGAAGGCCAACATACCATTTGCCTTCTTAACCGCCTGCTGCACCTGCATGCTCTTTGTGATGAAATATGCCGTTCATCAGGCACTGTATTCTCTGTGTTCTCAGGCACTGTATTCTCTGTGTTTAGTTTAGTTTCAGTTTCATTTCCCCACCGGTACTGTATTGTGTGTAGGGCTCCGCCCATACCTGGCCACTACTTAAGCAGGCTGCACTGTCTCACAGACAGTGCAGCAGATCTTTGGATGGGAGACACTTCTCCACTGTGTATTACTTTCTTAGTTAATAAAAGCCTTGCTTTGCTCCGTTAACGTCGAGTCTCGGATTCATTGAGGCACATCACTCTTTTCTTTCTGATTTTCTCTTTTTATCTATGTCTGTGTCTCCTCTGTATCTCCCTCTCTCTTTGTCTGTCTCCTTTATGTCTCTCTACTCTGTATGTCTCTCCTTCCTTCTGTATGTCTCTATGTATCTCCTCTATATGTGTCTGTCTCCTCTTTGCATCTTCCTCTTACATCTCTATGTCTGTCTCCTCTTTATACATCTTTCTGGTCTGTGTATGTCTCTCTTTTCTCTCTCTGTCTCTCACCCTCTGCCTTTCTGTCTTCATCTCTATCTCTAACTCTCCTCCACAAAATCCAAATCCTGTTTCACATTCTCCTCTTCTTCTTCTTGGGCAGTCCCTCGGAACTGAGGATGACTTGCTTCCACATTAAAAATGAGTTCTCAGGTGACTGATGAGTCCAATGTGGGACCTACAGCCTCTGTCACAGGTGGGGCAGATGGTGGTTGAAGGGGTGGGTGGGTGGGGTGCTTGGGTTGACGTACGCTCCTTGCGCTTGGTTTCCGTTTGCTCCCGGCGAAGAGACTCGAGGTGTTCGGCGCCTTCCCGAATGCTTCTCCTCCACTTTGTGCGGTCTTGGTTTCATATTAACCAGTGATTGGTTCCGCATTATCTTTTGAGGCTATTCAGTGATGGTTGTGAACTACTCCTTAAAGAAGATAGAGAATCTGAAAATGAAAAACAAGCGTTTAGCCGAGTGTCCTGTACTGCTACAAAATGGAACTGTTGTGTGTTGGAGCGAGAGACACAAATTGGAATGCATTGTATTCAAGGTGTGCACGTGCACACACACTGTAACATTGCATTCCACACAGTGCGATGCATTCACAACACACAATACATAGAATAGCGCGCACACTCACACACACATGATATATTCTTCACACAGCATATTTTGGCAATGTTCATTTGAAATTGCAAAATCTGAGATCTGACCTGAAATTAATTACTGCCCAGTTTTGAGAGCTATTTTCCACCAATGCTTCTCGTTCAGTGCCACTTGCCAAGTCCAACTCTTTTACACACCGGTCTTTAGTGATAAGGGGGAGAAAACTATTTGCAGAATTTGAATTAAATAGAAATGTGAGGCCAACTGGCTATCTGTGTCTCTGATATTGTGAGCCATCTCAGGCAGTGACTTCACGTCTCGTCTATCTGTGTCTCTGATATTGTGAGCCATCTCAGGCAGAGTGACTTCACGTCTCGTCTATCTGTGTCTCTGATATTGTGAGCCATCTCAGGCAGAGTGACTTCACGTCTCGTCTATCTGTGTCTCTGATATTGTGAGCCATCTCAGGCAGAGTGACTTCACGTCTCGTCTATCTGTGTCTCTGCTATTGTGAGCCATCTCAGGCAGAGTGACTTCACGTCTCGTCTATCTGTGTCTCTGATATTGTGAGCCATCTCAGGCAGAGTGACTTCACGTCTCGTCTATCTGTGTCTCTGATATTGTGAGCCATCTCAGGCAGAGTGACTTCACGTCTCGTCTATCTGTGTCTCTGATATTGTAAGCCATCTCAGGCAGAGTGACTTCACGTCTCGTCTATCTGTGTGAAATCTTTTGGTCGCAGTTTGCTGTGACCAATGACAATATTCCTGCCACTGTCACAGTCCAGCACTGGCAAGAACACCTGGTGATCACGGGCTTTCAGCTGAGCTTTGTTTAAATAAGCAATTACAGCAGAATTGATTCTATTTCTCTTCAAATTAAACCAGTGACACCAAAGTAAAGAATTCTGATTCACTCACATAACAAATTCCTCTTGTAAGTATGCTGTGAATGTGATAATGTTTGCAGAGAGTGATGTAAAAGAGAGTATGGCCCGTGCAGACACACAACATTATAAACTTGTCTCAGTGGATTCAGTTCATCTGCACTGGTCACTCAGGCATGCTACGAGCACAGTAGTTACCAGGCCGACAGGCTGTGGGTTAGGTCCTGTGGGACAGGCACGTCACTTTCACTCAGGTTGTCTCTTATCACAGCCCATTGGAGCCCGGCCTGAATTACAGGACTACCAATCATTTTCCATCGTCTGCTTGTTCTTACCTTATCTCTGCTTTTCAGGAAATGAGACAGAGGGTGTTCTTTCAGCAAGTCATTGGCACCAGTTTCACAAGGCTCGCAGCTGGTATTCTGAGTACCCACGATCATCACACCACGGCCATTTAATGTGTTAGATACAGAAGGCTTTGGGTGGCCAGGGCTTCTGTGCTTTACGTTTGTATCTGGATTTACTCCATCTGCTTATCTGCACCCCCAGATAATGGAGGTTTTAAACCAGAACCTTCCTCTGGCTGATCGCAGCCAGCGACTCCTGAAAAGCACCTTTTTAAAAATTAATTCACGGGATGTGGACGTCGCTGTCAAGGCCAGCATTTATTGTCCATTCCTAATTGCCCTCGAGAAGGTGGTGGTGAGCCACCTTCTTGAATACAACCGAGTGGCCATTTCAGAGGGCAGTTAAGAGTCAACCACATTGCTGTGGGTCTGGAGTCACATATAGGCCAGGCCAGGTAAGGACGGTAGATTGCCTTCCCTAAAGGACATTAGCGAACCTGATGGATTTTTACAACAATCCAGTAGTTTCACGGTTACCTTTACTGATGCTAGCTTTCTAATTCCAGATTTATTTAATTAACTGAATTTAAATGCCCCCAGCTGCTGTGGTGGGATTATGAACTCACGTCTCCGGATAATCAGTCCAGGACTCTGGATTACTAGTTCAGTAACATAACCACTGTGCTACTGTACCCACATCAGGTGAGCACAGGATCGGGCAGCCATTCACGCCCACAGGCAAGTGGCCTGCCAACACTCAATGTGGAGGGCACCTGGTCCTGGTGGAATTGGACCCTGGTAAGTTGGTGCCTTCACCAGATGGGGGTAATAATTGCAGAGAAAAAGTTAAGCCCTCCCCCCCATCAGACTCTGTACCTTGTACTGTGCCTTGTTTAGTGATCAGGTGAACACTGCAGCCTAGAAATTGGGTGGTTTATCGCCACCCGTTAATGCCACTCTTCTGCCAGCTGGCGGCGGGACCTGCGGCAGCCGCCATTTTGGGGTGGCCGGCAGCGCTGCTGATAGCAGCGTTTGCTGACATGATTGCTATTAAGCAGATCATGATGTCAGTGGGTGTGCAACACTCATTTGACACCCGATCTCCTACATTGGATTTCGCCACTCTTACTGGCATGCCTTAACAGCGACAAGCTGAGCAAGCATTGAGAAGCAGGAAGGAGGCTCCAACAATGGTATTTAAAGGGATCATCAGCAATCACTTGCAACTGACATGTTTCTACAGTTTGACTGTCTCTGTGTTATTTTCTGCAACTCCACCAGCTTTATTAACTTCTTTCAAGGTTCTAAGGTAACAGAGCGTGTTGTTGCAAACGCAGTACGCCTTCATTATTATTTCAAGGCTTCTGCTCACAACACTTGCTCACAGTCATGGGGGCTGTACTGGCAGTTGACTTCGAGCTCGAGGATCTTCGGCGGAGGCAGCGAAGGGGAGAAGATGCGCGCAGAGGGAGGAGCAGTGGGGTCAGGAGCGATCTCAACAGGAGGCCTTAGCCACCTAGGGCCTTCAGCGATCACTTGTCTTGTATCCTATTAAGCAAGGAGCAGTGTTTAAGGTGACTACGCTTCACCAAGGAGGTGGGTCACAGAACTCTGCCACCTCCTGCAACCAGACCTGCAGCCTGAGAGCAGAGCGAACACGACTCTCCCAGTGGCAGTCAAGGTGACCGTGGCCCTCAATTTATTTGCCAGCGGATCCTTCCAGTCTGCACCAGGAGACATAGCTAACATCTCACAGTTTGCCATCCAACACTGCATCCGGGAGGTCACTGAGGCTCTCTAGACCAGGAGAAGGGACAACATTGTCTTCTCTCTGAGCAGAGAGAAGCAGGACGAGCGTGCATGTGGCTTTGCCAGGATAGCTGGCTTCCCCATGGTGCAGGGCGCCATCAACTGCACCTACATGGCTTTGCGGACGCAGTATAACAATCCTGAGATCTTCAGTAACCGCAAAGGCTACAACTCACTTAATGTGCATTTGGTGTGCGACCACGCCCAGCACTTCCTGATTGTCAATGCGGCAGCAGCCATGATGCCGCCTTCATGTGTCAGCACTCTTCCAGCCACCACAAAAAAACTCAAGGGTGGCTGCTCGGAGACAAAGGCTATTCGCTCTCCCCCTGGCTCATGACTCCCCTCCACAACTCTAACACTCGTGCCCAGCAATCATATCATGAGATCCATGCTTCCACCAGGAACATCGTTGAGCAGACCATCAGGTGCTGAAACAACAGTTCCGCTGCCTTGACCACTCGGGAGGAGCCCTCCAGTACCTGCCGGAGCAGGTGTCCCATTTCGTGGGGGTCTGCTGCATACTCCACAACTTGGCCATCATGAGGGCGCAACCCTTGCCACCAGCGATTGCAGGATGACCTCAGGAGGAGGACGATGGAGAGTAGGAGGAGGAAGAGGTTGAGGAGGGAGGGAGGAGACGCACAGCCAATCCCCCTTCTGGGCGGGCTGTCCGTCAATTGCTCATCAGATTCTGTTTCTGATGAATGAAACCCAGATCCCTGTTGCTCACCACATCACCATCATATCATCCCTTTGTCACGGAATATCACAGCGTTCTCCTGGGCACAAAGCTGAAATAAGAGACACCACAAAAGATTCCAAACAAAATTTTAACATTCATCGAAAAACACAACACATATTTACACTAACGATATGAACTAATTACCCTTGTGCAATCCCTTCGTGCCTGTCGCTCGTGTGCCTTTTCCTACTCTAGTGCTCCTACAAAGTGCTCCCCCAGTTGCTGCAGCCTGGATGGTGGAAGGCTACTGAGTTTCCGTGGGGGAGACTTCCATTGGCCTTGCAGGACTACCTTGAACAGCTCTGGCCATAGATGGCCTGGCTGTAGACTGCACCACCTCAGCATGTGCGGCAGCAGTCTGGGCTGGCTGGCTGGCTAACAGGCAGCGACAAGGGAAATGGCGGAGTGGCAGTCGTGGGAATAGGAATACTGTCATCCTGAGAGAGGACAGCAGGGTCCTGCTCCACTGATCCAATGCCACTCCCCCGAGGTGGCGCCTCAACATTCCTGGAAAACTGTTGGAGCACAGATTGCTGGGCTGCTGTGACACCCTGCAAGCCCCGGTCGATAATGGTAAACCCAGCCATGATGGCAGCAGTCAGAGCTTGGGTGGCATCAAGCTGAGATTGCATAACAGCTGTCTGAACATGGGTGGCATCAAGCTGAGATTGTATGAGAGCAGTCTGAGCTTCCGCTGCAGCACTACGGCGGTGGGTCGCTTCCGCCTGTGCTACAATGGCAGCCGCGACATCGTCCATCACATGCACCATCACGTCTGAGTCGACACTGTCTCTTTGGGAGTCTCCCATCATTTCCAGCTTGGAAATCCTGGGCTCTAAGCTCTGCGCAGAGCCCTGTGCAATGTTGGAGGCGGACTCCTCCACGCTCCTTGACATTGCCGAGAGGCTCGCTGGCAGGCTTGCCATTACACCTAGAAATTCGGAGTGCATGCCCATCACCCTTCTTTTGAAAGCCGCCCCATCGAGTTCCTCACCTGAATCCTGTGCAGCAGAACTTGCCCTCTGGGGAGCTCATCCCCGAACTACCCTTTCCCCCTGGCCTTGCTGCAGCCCACTCGTGCCGGGTGCAGATCCCGCTACTACACTAGCCTTTAAACTACACGCAGTGCCAGATTCTGAGCTGGTGTCTGCGAGTGACAGGTGCAATGATGCGGTGTCTTCTTCCTCCTCTTCTTCCCCCTCACTATCTTGCATCACCTTGGGGATAGGCTGGTTCAGTGCTTGTTGATTATCTGAAAGCAGAACGGCACAAGAGTCAGGTTATGGTGAGCGTGGTGGGGAGGGGGGAGGTGGTGGGAAGCTCGATGAGTATCTTGAAAGTGTGAAGATATTGTGGGCTGAGGGGGAAGTGAGATGTGAGAAGAAGGATTAGAAATGAACATACCATTGTGTCCCCTAAGGGTTCAACCTCACCGGTTGCCATGGCCTCTATGATGTGCCACCCAATAAGCTGGAAAACTCTTTCTGCATTTCAGCCTGCCCCCCACTTGTTGTCTGCTGCTCCCTCCAGTTGTGAGCCAACTTGGCCTGCAAGAGAACGAGAAGTGTGTGAGTGAGTGAGTGTGGTGCAATGTGTTTGGGTGATGTGCCTGCCATAGTTGAACAGCTGTCAGTGTGTGCAAGGTGTGAGATGTGGATGTGAGTGTTGCAGCAGTGGTAAAGTTATGAGTGTGAAGTGAAGCTCTGATCGTGAGGTGTGAATGGAGATAGCTAGAGATTGTTGGTAGGTGAGTGCTGGGAGCATGGTGCATTGAGCAGTGTGTGAGGCTTGTGGGATATGGCATTTGCTGAAGCCTTCACTCACCTTGACCACCCGTGTGAGATCATTAAACTTCTTTCTGCATGGGTTTGGCGGACCGTGGCACCACAGTGCTTGCTGTGACATGGGTGGCTAGTTCCTGCCACATCGTACAAAAGGTATACGGCGAGAGCTTCCTGCCAGTTTTGGGGAAGAGGACAGCTTGCGTCATCTCCACGGCCACAATGAGTGCCTCCAAAACTTCGTCCGAGAACCTCCTAGCTCTCTCCCTATTGGGACGCTCTGCCATTGCTTTGGACCTGCTTCTGCTTCTGCTAGCAGCTCCAGTTGTAACTGCCTTGACAATGAGATGCTGCAGCCTCAATGCACCTCTCCTTTAGGTAGTGGAAAAAGCCTGTACCACACATGACTGGGAATTAGACTGGCCCTGATATTGGTGCACCTGTTACCTAGAACATTTTGAGGTGGCGCAGCTTAACATCGTTGGGCCTTAACACTGCCTGTTTTGTGTCTATATCCAATTTCTAGCCCTAAATTCTTCTCAATTCTGATTGAATTACTGTCAGCCTAGCCCAGTGGTAGCACGCTCACCTCTGAGTGAGAAGGTCGTGTAACTCCATATTTGAATCTCTCCAATCAGATTTCTGTCCTGATCACACCACGGAAATGGCCCAAACCAAAGTCACAAATGATATCCTCTGTGACTGTGGTATGTTATCCCTCCTTATCCTATCCGCAACCTTTGACATGGTTGACCACGCCAGAGTGATCTCATAGACTAGTTTTGATCACCTAGATGGGTCGAAGAGAAATTTCCCAGTTTTTTTTCCCCCCCAAATTGGTCTGGATTTTAACTGTTTTTTTGCCTCTCCCAAGAGAGCACATGGTTTCGGGTGGAGTTGGGAGTCGATATATTGTGATATACACAAGGTATCTCAATTGTATGGGACAGGCTGGATGGACCAGAGGGTCTTTACCTGTCTGTCATTGTTTGTATGTTCTGTCCTGAATGGCTTGGCTGATTTCAAGATCCTAGACTCCCACATTAGCAGAAAAAGTTTCTCTCTATATGCCCTATCAGTTTCTTTTAAAATCCTAAAAACCTCAATCAAATTACCCCTTAACCTTCTATATTCCAGGGAATACAAGCCTAGTTTATGTAATCTCTCCTCATAATCTAACCCTTACTGAATACTGATGAGGGCGATAGTTTCTTTGGGGAGTACAGCCAGAGCCTAGTCCACGGCACCATGGGTGGCTCAGCTGTACAGGGTGGGAGGAGGAAGATCGGGTAAGCAATAGTGGTACGGGATTCAATAGTTAAGGGAACAGATACGCGTATCTGTGGCCGCAGACATGTTTCCAAGAAGGTATGTTGCCTCCCTGGTGCCAGGGACAAGGATGTCACTGAGCAACTGCAGAACATTCTGAGGGGGGAGGGTGAACAGCCAGAGGTCATGGTCCATATCAGCGTCAATGACATAGGTAGAAGAGGGATGAAGTCTTGCAGGCAGATTTTAGGGAGCTAGGAAAGAGATTAAAAAGCAGGACCTTAAAGGTAGTAACCTCCAGATTACTCCCGGTGCCACGAGCTAGAGAGTATAGAAATAGGAGGATAGAGCAGATGAATGTGTGGCTGGAGAGATGGTGCAGGAGGGAGGGCTTTAGATTCCTGGGACATTGGGACCAGTTCTGGGAGATATGGGGCCTGTACAGGCTGGATTGGTTGCACCTCAACAGCGCTGGGTCCAATATCCTCACCGGCGGGGTGGGGGGGGGGCGGGGGGGTGCTTGCTAGTGCTGTTGGGGAGGGTTTAAACTAATTTGGCTGGGGATGGGCACCAGGATGTAGCATTAGAAGGGAGAAACAAAGTGCATAAAGGATTGGAAGAGACAGATAGCACTAGAGTAAGAAATAGTAAGGTATTAGGTGGGGTCAGACTAAGAGAATTAAAGAAGGTCTAAGACAGGTTTACAGTGCATGTGTGTAAATGCACGAAGCATGGTAAATAAGGTTGCTGAGCTGCAGGCACAAACAGCCACATAGGAATATATTGTAGCAAACACAGACCTGGCTCAAAAAAGGACAGGATTGGGTATTAAATATTCCTGGATAGAAGGTGTTCAGGAAAGATAGTAAAGGAAAGAAAGGAAGTGAGGTGGCAGTATTGATTAAGGAGAATGTTACAGTGCTGGAGAGAGAGGATGTCCTGGAGCGATCAAGGACAGAATCTATTTGGTTACGGTTAAGAAATAATAGAGGTGCCATTACACTACTAGGTGTATTCTATAGGCCGCCAACTAGAGGAGCAAATCTGCAGAGAAATTACAGAGAGGTGCAAGAACTATAGAGTAGTGATAATGGGGGACTTCAAATATCCTAATATAGACTGGGCTAGTAATAGTGTAAAGGGCAGAGAGGGGGAAGAATTTCTGAAGTGTGTTCAGGAGAACTTTCTTGATCAGTACATTTCCGGCCCAACGAGGGAGGAGGCATTGCTGGATCTGGCTCTAGGGAATGAGGTGGGGCAACTGGAGCAAGTGTCAGTAGGGGAACATTTAGGGAACAGTGATCATGGTATCATAAGGTTTAGATTAGCTATGGAAAAGGACAGGGAGCCAGCTAGAGTAAAATTACTTAATTGGAGGAAGGCCAATTTCAGTGGGTTGAGAACGGATCTGGCCCGGGTAAATTGGAATCAAAGATTGGCAGGCAAAACTGTAATTGAACAATGGGCTGCCTTTAAAGAGGAGATGGTTCAGGTACAGTCGAGGTACATTCCCACGAGGGAGAAAGACAGGGCAACCAAAGTCAGAGCTCCCTGGATGACGAAAGAGATAGAGAGTAACATGAAGCAGAAAAAGAGCACGTATGACAGATGTCAGGTTGAGAATACAAGTGAGAATCAGGCTGAATATAGAAAGTTCAGAGGGGAAGTGAAAAAGAAAATAAGAGGGGCAAAGGGAGAGTATGAGAATAGATTGGCAGCTAACATGAAAGGGAATTCAAAAATCTTTTATAGGCATTGATGGGCCTTCAATAACCACAAAACAAGAAGTTATAGACTTAAACAAGTTGGCTTTTAATCACTAAGATCAGAGCTAACATCTCAACACGCCGACTGGTTCACAGGAATGAGTCATACAGATCCTGGGATCTTTATGTAAGAGAAGCCAGGGGCGGAGCCAAGAGCCAAGACCTGGAACCTCCCAGGTTAGTCGGGAAAGAGGAAGTGAAACTATACACCGTGGGGGAGGGTAATATACATGCGTGCAAAACGAATACAGGATCAAGACAAACAGATTTCATTACATTCACCCCTTCTATAGATTTAGTCCATCAGGGTGATGTTTCTTAAAAGTTGGTATAAGTGAGTCTGTCAGGAGGTTTTGCAGTTCTCAGTGATCGGCGCAAAGCCGGTTGGGGTGCCTCTAGGGGAGTGGATTCTGGTTCCTCCGCAGTGTCTTCCAGGTTATCTGCAGTGTCCTCCAGGTTAAAGTTGGGTATTGATACCTCTGGTGTCCTGTCTCTTTGTAGTGTAGGTCTTCATCGGGTAGTCTCCCATCGTTGTCTCCGCTACCCGAGGGAGCGAGGTCTTTTATGGAAACAGTGTCCTCTCACCTGTCAGAGTATTCGATATAGGCGTACTGAGGGTTTGCATGGATGAGCTGTACCTTTTCCACAAGGGGGTCCGTTTTATGGCCTCTCACGTGCTTCCGCAATAGTACTGTCCCCGGAGACGTCAGCCACGCGGGTAGAGATATGCCCGAGGTGGATTTCCGGGGGAAAACGAACATCTTTTCGTGAGGGGTAGCGTTAGTGGCAGTACATAACGGAGACCTTATGGAGTGGAGCACGTCTGGGAGGACTTCCTGCCAGCGGGAGGTCGGAAGGCCTTTTGACTTTAAGGCTAACGTGACAGCCTTCCAAACAGTAGCATTCTCCCTTTCCACTTGCCCATTACCCCGGGGGTTGTAGCTAGTGGTTCTGCTAGTGGCTATCCCCTTCGAGAGCAAGAACTGGCGCAGCTCATCACTCATAAATGACGTCCCCCTATCGCTGTGTATGTAGTTCGGCATGCCAAACATGCAGGATAGATTACAGAGACACTTGATGACCGTGGCACTGGTCATGTCTGGGCAGGGAATGGCGAAGGGGAAGCGGGAATATTCATCAATGATATTGAGGAAGTATACGTTACGGTCGGCAGAGGGAAGGGGTCCCTTGAAGTCCAGACTTAGGCGCTCGAATGGCCGTGTGGCTTTGATAAGGTGTGCACGGTCAGGCCTGTAGAAACGAGGCTTGCATTCCGCACAGATGCGGCAGGCTCTGGTCATTGCCCTGACCTCCTCGATGGAGTGGGGCAGATTGCGGGACTTTATAAAATGGTATAGTCGGGTGACCCCTGGGTGACAGAGGTCGTTGTGGAGACCCTGTAATTTGTCCGTATGAATGCTGGCACACATTCCCCGCGATAGGGCGTCTGGGGGTTCATTAAGGGCTCCCGGCCTGTACATAATATCATAGTCGAACGTGGATAGTTCGATCCTCCACCTGAGTATTTTGTCATTCTTGATTTTCCCCCTTTGTTTGTTATTAAACATGAAAGCCACCGACCGCTGGTCGGTGAGCAGGGTGAAACGTTTGCCAGCTAGGTAGTGTCTCCAGTGCCGCACTGCCTCCACTATAGCCTGTGCCTCCTTCTCGACAGAAGAGTGCCTGATTTCAGGTCCCTGAAGGGTTCGGGAGAAGAAGGCCACAGGTCTCCCAGCCTGATTGAGGGTCGCAGCAAAGGCAAAGTCTGACGCATCACTTTCGATTGAAAGGGAATGCATTCGTCCACTGCACACACTGCAGCCCTTTCAATGTCCTGTTTAATACTGGTGAAAGCCTCCCGAGCTTCAGCTGATAGTGGGAAGGACGTCGATTTAATGAGGGGTCGGGCCTTATCAGAGTAATTGGGCACCCATTGGGCAGAATACGAAAAAAATCCCAGGCATCTTTTTAAAGCTTTGGGATTGTGTGGCAGGGGCAGTTCCTTTAGGGGGCGTAATCGGTCAGGGTCCGGTCCAATTACCCCATCTTCCACCACACAGCCGAGGATACAGAGACGGGTTGTGTTGAAGACACATTTGTCTTCGTTGTAGGTTAGATTCAGCTTTAGGGCAGTTTTTAAAAATCTCGCAAGATTTAGATCGTGGTCTTGCTGGTTGTGCCCGCAGATAGTGACATTGTCCAGATAGGGGTAGGTAGCTTGTAGTTTATTCTCGTCAAACATGCGGTCCATCTCACGTTGGAAGACCGAGACCCCATTTGTTACCCCGAAGGGCACTCTGAGAAAATGGTAGAGGCGCCCGTTCGCCTCGAAGGCAGTGTATGGGCGGTCCTCCGTTCTAATGGGGAGCTGGTGATACGCGGATTTGAGGTCAATAGTCGAGAAGACTCGGTATTGCGCAATCTGGTTGACCATTACTGATATGCGGGGTAAAGGGTAGGCATCCAGCTGGGTATAAATATTAACAGTCTGGTTGTAGTCAATTACCATCCGTTTCTTTTCGCTATTTTTAACTATGACTACTTGGGCACGCCACGGGCTGGTACTGCATTCAATAATGCCTTCCCGCAGGAGTCTGTCCACTTCCGCCTTGATAAAGTGTCTGTCTTCCAGACTGTACCGTCTACTTTTGGTCGCTATGGGTCTACAGTTCCGAGCGAGATTAGCGAATAAAGAGGGCGGGCTGATTTTTAAGGTTGATAGGCCACAGACTGTGAGTGGCGGCTGGGACCCGCCATATGCTAGCGTGACACTTTCGTGGTGGCACTGGAAGTCCAGGCCCAAGATTACATTAACACAGAGTTCTGGCATCACGAGGAGTTTAAAATCCTTGTAGTCCGTGCCTTTTACAGTCAGTGTTACCACACGGAGCAGCGGGAGCAGAGGAGGAGCAGCCGGGTATAAAAACCCACGACCAGCGAGGCCCGAGAGCACTCGGAGCAGTGGGAGCAGAGGAGGAGCAGCCGGGTATAAAAACCCACGACCAGCGAGGCCCGAGAGCACTCGGAGCAGCGGGAGCAGAGGAGGAGCAGCCGGGTATAAAAACCCACGACCAGCGAGGCCCGAGAGCACTCGGAGCAGCGGGAGCAGAGGAGGAGCAGCCGGGTATAAAAACCCACGACCAGCGAGGCCCGAGAGCACTCGGAGCAGCGGGAGCAGAGGAGGAGCAGCCGGGTATAAAAACCCACGACCAGCGAGGCCCTAGAGCACTCGGAGCAGCGGGAGCAGAGGAGGAGCAGCCGGGTATAAAAACCCACGACCAGCGAGGCCCGAGAGCACTCGGAGCAGCGGGAGCAGAGGAGGAGCAGCCGGGTATAAAAACCCACGACCAGCGAGGCCCGAGAGCACTCGGAGCAGCGGGAGCAGAGGAGGAGCAGCCGGGTATAAAAACCCACGACCAGCGAGGCCCGAGAGCACTCGGAGCAGCGGGAGCAGAGGAGGAGCAGCCGGGTATAAAAACCCACGACCAGTGAGGCCCGAGAGCACTCGGAGCAGAGGAGGAGCAGCCGGGTATAAAAACCCACGACCAGCGAGGCCCGAGAGCACTCGGAGCAGCGGGAGCAGAGGAGGAGCAGCCGGGTATAAAAACCCACGACCAGCGAGGCCCGAGAGCACTCGGAGCAGCGGGAGCAGAGGAGGAGCAGCCGGGTATAAAAACCCACGACCAGCGAGGCTTACCAACTCCGCAGCGGGGAGAGAGGTAAAAAATAGTCAGTGTGTGACGTCACCAGGGAGCAGGTAAGTGATTGGTTGGTGAGTATTTCTCTTTTTTAAACTTTAACTCTGTAGTTTATCGTTACTAGGGTCTTTTCTGGTGTAGCAGGGACTGTCGGTAGACTATACAAGAGCCTTAGAGATATCTTTAATTGGTGATAGTAAATTAATTTAAATTAATTAAGGGGAAAGTCATGCCAGGAGAGCCCAGCCCCGTGATGTGCTCCTCCTGCTCCATGTGGGAATTCAGGGACACTGCCCCTGGTGACTACGTGTGCAGGAAATGCATCCATCTGCAGCTATTAGCAGACCGCATTGAGGAGCTGGAGCTGCGGGTGGATGGGTTGTGGAGCATTCACGAGGCTGAGAAGTTCGTGGATAGCACGTTTAGTGAGTTGGTCACACCGCAGGGAAGGGCTGCACAGGAAGAAAGGAAATGGGTGACCACCAGGCGGAGCAATAGAAGTAGGCAGGTAGTGCAGGAAACCCCTGTGACCATTCCCCTCTCAAACAAGTGTACCGTTTTGGATACTGTTGGGGGGAATGACTCACCAGGGGAAGGCAGCAGCAGCCAGCTTCCTGGCACTGGGGGCGCTCCTGCTGCCCAGGAGGGGAGGAAAAAGAGTGGGAGAGCAATAGTCGTAGGGGATTCTATAGTAAGGGGAACAGATAGGCGTTTCTGTGGCCGTAGACGTGAATCCAGGATGGTTTGTTGCCTCCCTGGTGCCAGGGTCAAGGATGTCACTGAGCGGCTGCAGGGCATTCTGGAGGGGGAGGGTGAACAGCCAGAGGTCGTGGTCCACATTGGTACCAACGACATAGGTAAAAAGAGGGATGAGGTCCTGCAGCAAGAATTTAGGGAGCTAGGGGCAAGATTAAGGAGCAGGACCTCAAAGGTTGTAATCTCTGGATTACTCCCGGTGCCACGTGCTAGTGAGTATAGGAATAGGAGGATAGAACAGATGAATGCGTGGCTAAAGGGATGGTGCAGGAGGGAGGGCTTTAGTTTCCTGGATCACTGGGTCTGCTTCTGGGAAAGGTGGGACTTGTACAAGTCGGACGGTTTACACCTGAACCAGAGGGGAACCAATATCCTTGCGGGGAGGTTTGCTAGCACTGCTGGGGGGGGTTTAAACTAATTCGGCAGGGGGATGGGATACAGAGTGGAGCTATAGTAGGGGGTGATGTACAGCCAAATAAGGAGGAAAAAACAAGTCAGCAGGGAAGGCAGAGCAAAGATGTGAAGGCAAAAGGGAATATGGCAGGGCTGGAAGGCATTTATTTTAATGCAAGGAGTCTTGCAAATAAGGTGGATGAACTGAAGTTGTTGTTGAACACATGGGAGTACGATATTGTTGCTATCACGGAGACATGGTTGAGGGAGGGTCAGGACTGGCAGCTAAATATTCCGGGGTATAGAATCTTCAGGCGAGACAGAGGGGGGTGTAAAAGGGGAGGGGGTGTTGCAATATTAATTAAGGAGTCTATTACTGCTGTAAGGAGGGATGATATATTAGCGGGTTCCTCTAATGAGGCCATATGGGTAGAACTTAAAAACAAAAAGGGGTCAAGCACCTTGCTGGGAGTGTACTATAGGCCCCCAAACAGTCAGGGGGAGATAGAGGAACAGATATGCAGGCAGATACCAGAAAAGTGTGAAAATAATAGGGTAGTAATAGTGGGGGATTTCAACTTCCCCAATATAAATTGGGATAGTCAGAGTGTGAAAGGCTTGGAGGGAGCAGAATTCTTAAAGTGCATCCAGGAAAGCTTTTTGAGCCAACATGTAGAAAGTCCTACAAGAGAGGGGGCAGTACTGGACCTAATTCTAGGGAATGTAGCCGGGCAGGTGGTGGAAGTGTCTGTAGGAGAGCATTTTGGCGATAGTGACCACAATTCGGTGAGATTTAAGGTGGTCATGGAAAAAGACAAAGACGGCCCGGAAATCAGGGTTCTAAATTGGGGGAAGGCCGATTTTAATAAGATAAGACAGGATCTGGCAAAAGTGGACTGGGAGCAGCTACTTATAGGAAAATCCACATCAAAACAGTGGGAGGCTTTCAGAAGGGAAATAGAGAGAGTACAACACCAACATGTTCCTGTAAAGGTCAAGGGTGGGACCAACAAGCAAAGGGAACCTTGGATGACAAAGGATATACAAAAATGCATTAGGAAAAAAAGGGGGGCTTTTGGCAGTTACAAAAGACAAAAGACGGTGGAAGCCCTAGAGGAGTATAAGAGGTGCAGGGGCATACTTAAAAAGGAAATTAGGAGGGCGAGGAGGGGCCATGAAATAACACTGGCGAGCAAAATAAAGGAAAATCCTAAGATGTTTTATAAGTATATTAAGGGCAAGAGGATAACCAGGGAAAGGGTAGGGCCCATTAGGGACCAAAGTGGCAAGCTGTGTGTAGAGCCAGATGAAGTAGGTGGGGTTTTAAATGAATTTTTTGCCTCAGTGTTCACTATGGAGAAAGACGATGTAGATATAGAAGTCGGGCAAGGGGACTGTGACATACTTGAACATATTAGCATCGAGAGGGAGGAGGTACTAGCGGTTTTAGCCGGCCAAAAAGTGGATAAATCCCCAGGCCCGGACGAGATGTATCCCAGGCTGTTGTGTGAGGCAAAGGAGGAGATTGCAGGGGCTCTGACACAAATTTTCAGAACCTCTCTGGCCACAGGGGATGTACCAGAGGACTGGAGAACAGCTAATGTAGTACCATTATTCAAGAAGGGTAGCAGGGATAAACCAGGGAATTACAGGCCAGTGAGCCTAACATCTGTGGTAGGGAAATTATTGGAAAAAATTCTGAGGGACAAAATTAGTCTCCACTTGGAGAGGCAAGGATTAATCGGGGATAGTCAGCATGGCTTTGTCAAGGGTAAATCATGTCTGACCAATCTGATTGAATTTTTCGAGGGGGTGACTAGGTGTGTGGATGAGGGAAATGCTGTGGATGTGGTTTACATGGACTTCAGTAAAGCTTTTGACAAGGTCCCGCATAGGAGACTGGTCAAGAAGGTAAGAGCCCATGGGATCCAGGGGGCCTTGGCGCGTTGGATCCTAAACTGGCTGAGTGGCAGGAGGCAGAGGGTGATGGTCGAAGGTTGCTTTTGTGACTGGAAGCCTGTGTCCAGTGGGGTACCTCAGGGATCGGTGCTGGGTCCCTTGCTGTTTGTGATCTACATTAATGATTTGGATGAGAATGTAAAGGGTATGATCAGTAAGTTCGCGGATGACACGAAAATTGGTGGGGTGGTAAATTGCGAGGAGGAAAGCCTCAGGCTACAGGACAATATTAACGGGTTGGTCAGATGGGCGGAAAAGTGGCAAATGGAATTTATCCCGGAAAAGTGCGAGGTAATGCATTTTGGACGGACAAATAAGGCAAGGGAATACACAATGAGTGGTAGGACCCTAGGAAGTACAGAGGGTCAGAGGGACCTTGGTGTACATGTACATAGATCCCTGAAGGCAGCGGAACAGGTAGATAAGGTGGTTAAAAAGGCTTATGGGATACTTGCCTTCATTAGCAGAGGCATAGAATATAAGAGCAGGGAGGTTATGATGGAGCTGTACAAAACGCTGGTGAGGCCACAGCTGGAGTACTGTGTGCAGCTCTGGTCGCCTCACTATAGGAAGGATGTGATTGCTTTGGAGAGGGTGCAGAGAAGATTCACCAGGATGTTACCTGGGATGGAGCGCCTCAGCTATGAAGAGAGACTGGACAGGCTGGGGTTGTTTTCCTTGGAGCAAAGAAGGCTGAGGGGGGACCTGATTGAGGTGTACAAAATGTTGAGGGGCATAGATAGGGTAGATAAAGAGGAACTTTTCCCCTTAGTAGGGGGGTCAATAACAAGGGGGCACAGATTCAGGGTAAGGGGCAGGAGATTTAGGGGGGATTTGAGGAGGAACTTTTTCACCCAGAGGGTGGTTGGAAGCTGGAACTCACTGCCTGAAAGGGTGGTAGAGGCAGGAACCCTCACAACATTCAAGAAGCATTTGGATGAGCACTTGAAATGCCATTGCATACAAGGCTATGGACCAAATGCTGGAAAATGGGATTAGACTGGACAGGGAGGGATGGGCGGCGCAGACACGATGGGCCGAAGGGCCTCTTTCTGTGCTGTAAAACTCTATGACTCTATGACTCTATGACAGTAGCCCAAAATGTCCGAAGTGTGGGGCTTAGCAGCCATAGCAATTCTGCTCCGTGTAGGGGTTACCGTTAATGAGTGCCGCCGTACCAGGCTAGGGTGGATAAAACTCTCGGTACTCCCACAGTCAATTAAACATTTCATTAAATTCCCGTTTACCTGTATGTCCATCATGGATTTTGTCAACGGGTGTGGCCTGGATTGATCCACCATGACCGAAGCCAGTGTTGGGCCCTGGGCGGCCGTTGAGTCGGGAAAAGATGGCGGATCCCAAGATGGCGGCACGCACGAGGCGGTGACGGAGTTGGAAATCGGATTCCCCCTGCAGACTTTGCTAAAATGCCCCTTTTTCTTACGTTTGAAGCATGTAGCGTCCTTCGCTGGGCATCGTTGTCTGGGGTGCTTGGCCTGGCCGCAGAAGTAGCATTTCGGGCCTCGAGACATTGCCGCTGTAGTAGGACTCCTGGGTGAACTTCTGTGTGGGGACTCCGGCGGCGTAGAGCTGGTCTGAGACCTGGATGGGGAAGATGGCTGATTCCAAGATGGCGGCCCCCTCGGCGCGCATGAGGCGGTGAGGGCCGCATGGCCGGAAGAATAAGAGTCAGAGTTTCTCTGGGCCACGTCCAGCGATCGCGCAGTGGCCACTGCCTTTTTTAAGTCCAGGACCTCCTTCTCCAGCAGTCTCTACCGGATATAATTCGATTTGAGGCCCGTGATGAAGGAATCGCGGACCAATTTGTCAGAGTACGCGTTGGCCGTCACGGCCTTGCAGTTACAGTCCTGGACCAGGTCCTTTAGGCCCTGTAAGAAATCGTCCATTGATTCCTCTGGTCGCTGCCTGCGTGTAGCCAGCAGATTTCTGGCGTACACTTCGTTTACCGGCCTCTGGTATTGGGCCTTCAGGATAGTGATGGCCTCCGTGTAAGAGGTGGCGTCCCGGATGAACGAATAAATCCAATGACTTACGCGAGTAGTCAGTAGACTCAGTTTATCTACCTCGCTAGCGGATGAGGCCCCCGCGAAGAGTTCGAATCATTTGAGCCAGTGTCCAAATTGATTTGATGCTTCAGCAGAATGTGGATCCAAGTCCAGACGCTCTGGTTTTAGGAGTCAATCCATCCTAGTATTCTTTAGTTATTAAAATTGATGGGCCTTCAATAACCACAAAACTAGAAGTTATAGACTGAAACAAGTTGGCTTTTAATCACTAAGATCAGAGCTAACATCTCAACACGCCGACTGGTTCACAGGAATGAGTCATACAGATCCTGGGATCTTTATGTAAGAGAAGCCAGGGGCAGAGCCACGAGCCAAGACCTGGAACCTCCCAGGTTAGTCGGGAAAGAGGAAGTGAAACTATACACTGTGGGGGAGGGTAATATACATGAGTGCAAAATGAATACAGGATCAAGACAAACAGATTTCATTACAGGCATATAAATAGTAAATGGGTAGTAAGAGAAGGGGTGGGGACGATTAGGGACCAAACAGGAGACCCACGCATGGAGGCAGAGGGCATGGCTGAGGTACTAAATGAGTACTTTGCATCTGTCTTTACCAAGGAAGAAGATGCTGCCAAAGTCATAGTGAAAGAGGAGGTAGTAGAGATACTGGATGGGATAAAAATTGGTAAAGAGGCGGTATTAGAAAGGCTGGCTGTACTTAAAGTAGATAAGTAACTAGGACCGGATGGGATGCATCCTAGGATGCTGAGGGAAGTGAAGGTGGAAATCGCGGAGGTACTGGCCATAATCTTCCAATCCTCCTTGGATACTGGGGTGGTGCCAGAGGACTGGAGAATTGCAAATGTTACACCCTTGTTCAAAAAAGGGTGTAAAGATAAACCCAGCATTCGCCTCGGTAGTGGGGAAGCTTTTAGAAATGATAATCAGGGACAAAATTAACAGTTACTTGGACAAGTGTGGATTAATTAAGGAAAGCCAGCATGGATTTGTTAAAGGCAAATCATTTTGAACTAGCTTGATCGAGTTTTTTGATGAGGTAACAGAGAGGGTTGATGAGGACAATGCGATTGACGTGGTGTACATGAATTTCCAAAAGGCATTTGGTAAAGCAACACATAATAGGCTTGCCAGCAATGTTGAAAAGGGACAGTGGCAGCATGGATACAAAATTGGCTAAGTGACAGAAAACAGGGAGTAGTGGTGAACGGTTGTTTATCGGACTGGAGGAAGGTACACAGTGGTGTTCCCCAGGGGTCAGTACTGGAACCACTGCTTTTCTTGATATATATTAATGACTTGGAATTGGGTGTACAGGGCACAATTTCAACATTTGCAGATGAAACAAAACTTGGAAATATAGTGTAAGATATCACACAATACCAGGTTATAGTCCAACAGCTTTATTTGAAATCACAAGCTTTCGGAGCGCTGCTCCTTCGTCACCTGATGAAGGAGCAGCGCTCCGAAAGCTTGTGATTTCAAATAAAGCTGTTGGACTATAACCTGCTGTTGTGTGATATCTTACATTTGTCCACCCCAGTCCAACTCCGGCATCTCCACACCATGGAAATATAGTGAACAGTGAGGAGGATAGTGATAGACTTCAAGAAGACATAGACAGGCTGGTGAAATGGGCGGACACGTGGCAGATGAAATTTAATGCAGAAAAGTACGAAGTGATACATTTTAGTAGGAAGAACAAGGAGAGGCAATATAAACTAAAGGGTGCAATTCTAAAGGAGGTACGTGAACAGAGAGACCTGGAGGTATATGTGCACAAATCGTTGAAGGTGACAGGGCAGGTTGAGAAAGCAGTTAAAAAAGCATACGGGATCCTGTGCTTCATAAGTAGAGGCATAGAGTACAAAAGCGAGGAAGTTATGATGAACCTGTATAAAACACTGGTTTGGCCTCAACTGGAGTATTGTGTCCAATTCTGGACATCAAACTTTAGGAAGGATGTGAAGGCCTTAGAGAGGGTGCAGAAACGATTTACGAGAATGATTCCAGCGACGAGGGACTTCAGTTACGTGGATAGACTGGAGAAGGTTGAGAGGAGATTTGATAGAGGTGTTCAAAATCATGTGGGGTCTAGACAGAGTAGATAGAGAGAAACTGTTCCCATTGGCAGAAGGCTCGAGAACTAGAGGACACCGATTTAAGGTGATTGGCAAAAGAACAAAAGGCGACATGAGGAAAAACTTTTTTACGCAGTGAGTGGTTAGGATCTGGAATGCACTGCCTGAAATTGCACGACTACACCCTCTCCAAAGCCTTCACGCCCATCCTAAAATGTGGTGCCCAGAATTGGCCACAATACTCCAGCTGGGGCTGAACTGTGTATTATATAGGTTTAGCATAACTGCCTGACTTTTGTACTCTATGCCTCTATTTATAAAGCCCAGGATCCCATACACTTTATTAACTGCTTTGTTAACCTGTCCTGGCACCTTCAAAGATTTGTGCACAAACACCCCCAGGTCTCTCTCATCTTGCACCCCCTTTAAATTATACCATTTAGCTTGTATTGTCTCTCCTCATTCTTCCTACCAAAGTGTATGATCTCACACTTCTGAGTTAAATTTCATCTGCCACGTGTCCGCCCATTCCACCAGCCTGTCTATGCCCTCTTGAAGTCTATTACTAATTTCATGTCATCTGTGACATAAGTCGTGCCATTCATGTAGAAAGGACTTATGAAATATACTGGGCGGCCTGCTGGTGGCGCTGTCCAGGGAGAGTATAAATACTTGGGCACGGGCCCAGCTTGCTCAGGGACATTTTGTAAACAGGAACTAGTGAAGGATAACTAGACTTCCATGTTGTGAAACAGTCGATTAAAGCCTTGTTTAATACTCTGACCAAGTGCCTAGTAGTTTTCTTACGTCAATTTAATCGACTGTTTGCTGCTCCATGCTCTGAGTAGTTTTGGGAACAGAAGGCTATGACTCAAATGGTAGAAGGGAACCAGAGCTGGTAATCAATCCATCATGGAGAAACTACTCCGATCCGCCTGTCTTGACCTGGACCCGAATTCACCTACAACGGCTAAAGTATGGAAACACTGGTATCATAGCTTCAGCAACTTCCTCAGGGTGTGTGGTGAGAATGTTCCTGATAAGTTAGAGATACTTGCCAATTATGTATCCCCTGATGTGTTTGATTATATTGAAGACTGTGTAGACTATGACTCCACTATCCAAATATGACAGCAACTATATGTTAAGGCCCCAAATGAAATTTTTGCTCGGCATCTACTGGCCACAACTCAACAACAACCCGGGGTATCACTTGACGAATTCCTTCAAAAGCTTTGCAAGCTCAGCAAGGATTTTAATCTCAAAGCTGTCTCAGCTGAGCAGTACCAGGAGGAGTTAATTCGTGATTCCTTTATTAACGGAATTGCGTCTCCTTTCATATGCCAGCGTCTGTTGGAGAATAAAACCCTCAAGTTACAAGCTGCCTATGACCAGGCATGTTCTCTGGACTTAGCAAAAAAAATGCAGATGCCTATCTTTTACCGCGTGCATGGACTGCTGCTATCACTTTTGGTGACTCCTCCAATGGGCCTCAGGTGGAAGCCCTCACTGATGACTACTCTATCCTAGCCGATGATGACCCTACACTAGAAGCCCTCACTGATGACGACCCTGCCCTAGCGGCATCTTGGCAATCTGGAATGAAGGGTTTCTTCTGTGGAGGTGCGTTCCACTATAGGAAATTTTGTCCTGCTCGTAATGCAATCTGCAATCATTGCAGTAAGAAAGGTCACTTTTCTAAGGTATGTCATTCAAGAGCCTCTGTTAATAAGAAAGGTCACTTTTCTAAGGTATACCGGTCACGAGACCCTGATGGTTTTGCAGCTACTATCTATAAAACTGCTGCTCCCCCAAGAGCTACTACTAAGGTTACAGCTGCTAACTATAAAACTGCTCCTCCCCCAAGAGCCACTACTAAGGTTACAACTGTCAAGGGTAAAACTGCTCCTCCTCCCATCACAGCTGTTTTTTCCCAAAGCCTGTCCCATGCGGCCACGAAGGTTTTGGTAAATGGACACATTTTGAGTGCACTAATCGACTCATGCAGCTCTGACAGCTTTATCAATAAGATAAAACTGCGTATTTACCCCTCGGACAGGCAAATTGCAATGGCTCTGACGACACTGACCACCAACTCTTCCGGCTTTTGTCTTGTCGACCTTATTCTCAATGGCCGCACTTATTCCTCCACCCGGCTCGGGGTGCTCAAAAACCTATGCAGTGATGTGCTCCTGGGAAAGGATTTCCAGAAACAACACAAAAGACTCACTTTTGAGTTTGGAGGGTCAAAACCGGAGCTTACTATTTCCAAAGTACCATTTCGTGCACTTTCGGTGGCTTCACTCGACAAGCCCTCCTTGTTTGCCAATCTTTCCCCCCGATGTAAGCCCATAGTCACTAAATCACGACGTTTCAGCCAAGATGATCTATCCTTTATCGAGGCAGAGATCTCTCTCCTTCTAGCTCATGGTATCATTGAGCCATGTTCATCTTCCTGGCGGGCTCAAGTCATCGTTGTTAAAAATCCTCTGAAGCAACACAAGAAACGTCTTTGCATCGATTACTTGCAAACTATTAACCAGTGTGGTAAACCACTGTTATACCTGCCTGTGTGGGTGTTTGTATTCCACTGTGTACATGTCTGTACATGCCTCGGCTGACTCCTCCCACGAGTCCAGGTATAAAGGTGACTGCTCCACAGTCCCTCTGTATTCTGGACTGATCGACCACTCGAGGCACACCTTCATTCTCTTGTTAATAAAAGCCTGTTAGTTACTCGCTTAACCTCAGTCTTTTGAGTAATTGATAGCGCATCAATTTTATTAACAAGATTTTTTTATAATGGAGAAGATCCTCACACCAGCATGCCTGGACTTAGACCATCGGGAGGCGGACGCATCCACCAGGTTTGCTCACTGGCTTAGGTGCTTTGAAAGATTCCTGATCGCCTCCGCTGCAACGGTCAAATCGGATGAGGACAAACTGGATGTCCTGACCTCCAAAGTGAACCACCGAGCGTACTCGGTCATCCAGGACGCGACCTCGTACACGGCTGCTCTCAAGCTCCTCAAGGACCGGTACACGCGCCCAGTGAACGAGGTGTATGCCAGGCACCTCCTGGGGAGTCGTAAACAACAACCTGGGGAATCGACCGAGGAATACCTTCAGGCACTGTCTGTGCTTGGCCGGGCCTGTGGTTGTAAGGATGTAAAGGCCGCCGGGTACACAGAGGAACTTATCCGGGACGCTTTTGTAGCGGGCCACAGGTCCAATTACACCCGACAGCGACTGTTGGAGCAGAGTGACCTCGACCTCAACAAGGCCTCTGAACTCGTACTATCATTGGACGCAGCCTACCGGGGCATGGATGCCTACTCCTCTGCACCGTGGACGCCGCGGGGAACGACAGCCTGGGACACGGTAGGACCGTCTCATAGCGCTGTGCCACCCCAGCCACATCCCAGCAACGGTCCAACTACCGCAGCAGTGTCCCAAGGCCAGAAATGCTACTTCTGTGGCCAGGCCAAACACCCCAGAGCGCGCTGCCCGGCGAAAAATGTGATCTGCTCGGGCTGCGGGAAGAAGGGACACTACGCCAGCGTCTGCAGGGCCAAAGCCACCCCGAACCCCAGCAGCACCGCGTGTGGGCCGTGCGGGCCGCCATCTTGGGCCTCCCCAGCCATGTGCGAACCACCGGAACAGCAGCCATTTTGGACGCCTCCAGCTACATGGGGATCATGGACGCCGCCATCTTGGACGCCAGCCGGGATGCAGCAGGCCCCCAACACCGCCTCATCTGATACCCGCAGCGACACACCGACCCCTACGCTGTCCTCCGTTACGCTGGACCAAGCGAGACCGCACCAACTGGCCCGGTCCACAATGGACATTAAGGTAAATGGTCACGAAACAACCTGCCTTTTTGACTCTGGGAGCACGGAGAGCTTCATCCACCCCGACACGGTGCGGTGTTGCTCTCTCCCAGTCCTGCCTGCACACCAGCGGATTTCTATGGCCTCCGAGTCCCAGTCGGCGGACATTGGCGGCTACTGCGTGGTGACACTCTTAGTGGATGGGACTGTGTACGATAATTTTAAACTTCCTGCCCCACCTCTGCGCTGCCGTTCTACTGGGGTTAGATTTTCAGTGCCACCTTAAAAGTGTTACAATGGAGTACGGTGCACCCCTCCCCCCACTTACAGTCCGCAGCCAGCAGCTTCCAAACTGCCCACTGTGCACCAGGTGCAACCTCTCCACACTCAGAGTCACCCCACCCCCACTGTTTGCTAACCTCACCCCCGACTGTAAGCCCATCGCCACAAAGAGCAGGCGATACAGTGCCGGGGACAGGGTTTTCATTAAAACGAAGTGGAGCGGCTCCTGAAGGAGGGGATTATTGAGGGCAGCACCAACCCCTGGTGAGCCCAGGTTGTGGTCGTTAAGACCGGCGAGAAGCAGCGCCTGGTCATCGACTACAGCCAGACAATAAATCGCTACACCCTGCTGGACGCTTACCCACTCCCCCGCATAGCTGATATGGTCAACCAGATCGCGCAGTACCGCGTCTTCTCGACCATTGACCTGAAATCAGCGTACCACCAGCTCCCTATCTGCCCTGAGGACCGCCAGTATACTGCCTTTGAGGCAAACGGCCGCCTCTATCACTTCCTTAGGGTTCCCTTTGGCGTCACCAACGTGGTCTCTGTCTTCCAAAGGGAGATGGACCGGATGGTCGATCAAAATGCGTTGCAGGCCACTTTCCCATATCTGAACAATGTGACCATCTGCGGCCATGACTTGCAGGACCATGACGCAAACCTCGAAAAATTCCTCTGCACCGCCCAACTCCTGAACCTGACGTATAACAAGGAGAAGTGCATATTCCGCACAACCCGCCTCGCCATCCTTGGCTGTGTTGTGGAACACGGAGTCATCGGTCCCGACCCCGACCGGATGCGTCCCCTTATGGAACTCCCACTGCCCCACTGCCTCAAGGCCCTGAAGAGGTGCCGAGGGTTTTTCTCCTATTACGCCCAGTGGGTCCCCTACTATGCGGACAAGGCCCGTCCGCTGATCAAGTCCACCTCTTTTCCCTTGACGGCAGAGGCCCGCTTAGCCTTCCACCGTATCAAGGAAGACATTGCCAAAGCCACCATGCACGCAGTGGACGAATCCATCCCCTTCCAGGTGGAAAGCGACGCGTCCGACTTTGCCCTGGCCGCTACCCTTAATCAGGCGGGGAGACCCGTGGCCTTCTTTTCACGAACCCTCCAGGGCCCGGAGACCAGACACTCCACTATTGAGAAGGAGGCCCAGGCTATTGTGGAGGCTGTGCGTCATTGGAGGCACTACCTGGCCGGAAAACGATTTACCCTGCTCACTGACCAGCGTTCAGTTGCTTTTATGTTTAACAACAAGCAGAGGGGCAAAATCAAAAACGAAAAGATCTTGAGGTGGAGAATCGAACTTTCCACCTACAATTACGAGATCTTGTACCGGCCCGGGAAGCTCAATGAACCCCCGGATGCTCTATCGCGTGGCACCTGCGCCAGCGCACAGATCGATAGACTGCGGGCCCTCCACAATGACCTCTGCCACCCGGGGGTCACCAGGTTCTTCCACTTCATCAAGGCCCGCAACCTGCCTTACTCCATTGAGGAGGTCAGGACCATGACCAGGAACTGCCAAGTCTGCGCTGAGTGCAAACCGCACTTTTATAGACCAGACAGGGCTCACCTGATAAAAGCCACTTGCCCGTTCGAGCGCCTGAGCGTTGATTTTAAAGGGCCTCTCCCCTCCTCCGACCGCAATGTGTACTTCCTCAACATTATTGATGAGTACTCCCGTTTCCCGTTCGTCATCCCCTGCCCGGACATGACCAGTGCCACGGTCACTAAATGTCTGAACGACCTCTTCACCCTGTTCGGTTTCCCCAGCTATATCCATAGCGACCGGGGCTCATCGTTTATGAGCGACGAACTTCGCCAGTACCTGCTCGCTAGGGGTATTGCCACAAGCAGGACCACCAGTTACAACCCCCGGGGGAACGGACAGGTGGAAGGAGAGAATGCGACAGTTTGGAAGGCCGCCCTGCTAGCCTTAAAGTCTAGGGGCCTTCCGACCTCCCGCTGGCAGGATGTGCTCCCCGATGCGCTCCACTCTATTCGGTCACTGCTCTGCACTGCCACTAACGCCACCCCTCATGAGAAAATGTTTGTCTTCCCAAGGAAGTCCACATCGGGGACATCGCTACCACCATGGCTGACGTCCCCAGGGCCGGTCCTACTGAGAAGACACGTGAAGACCCATAAAACGGA
The DNA here is from genome assembly GCF_052327205.1 of Somniosus microcephalus. Classification (NCBI taxonomy): domain Eukaryota; kingdom Metazoa; phylum Chordata; class Chondrichthyes; order Squaliformes; family Somniosidae; genus Somniosus; species Somniosus microcephalus. Next base: position 119,040,252 of record NC_140997.1, on the reverse strand, counting down.
CCCCCTGGTCGAGAGGGTCGACCTCCTCCACGCCAACCCCCAGTATGCTTACATTGCGTACCCGGACGGGCGGGAGGACACAGTCTCCATACGAGACCTCGCACCCTCGGGGGCCCCAGTAACCCACTACCCACTACCACCCCCCCCCACGAGCCAGTATCCAACCCCAGCAGACGGCACGCCTGGGCCCCGCGACCCGCTCGACACCCACGAGGACTACACACCAGTGCCCCAGCCTACGCGGGACTCAACACCGGAAGCTTCACTACCCCTGCCGTCGCCACGTCGATCACAGCGGCAGACAAGACCTCCGGAGAGACTCCAATACAGAAACTTTTAATACACTTCACCCCGCCGGACTCATTTTTAAACAAGGGGTGAATGTGGTAAACCACTGTTATACCTGCCTGTGTGGGCGTTTGTATTCCACTGTGTACATGTCTGTACATGCCTCGGCTGACTCCTCCCACGAGTCCAGGTATAAAGGTGACTGCTCCACAGTCCCTCTGTATTCTGGACTGGTCGACCACTCGAGGCACACCTTCATTCTCTTGTTAATAAAAGCCTGTTAGTTACTCGCTTAACCTCAGTCTTTTGAGTAATTGATAGCGCATCAACCAGTATGACCTGGATGCCTACCCACTACCACACATCGATGACATGGTCAATAACCTTGCCAACTACAAGGTATTTTCAACTTTTGACTTAAAGAGCGCATACCATCAAGTACCGTTAAAGAACTCTGACAAAAAGTATACGGCCTTTGAGGCCAATGGTCAACTTTACCAGTTTCGTCGCCTTCCATTTGAGGTCACCAATGGGGTGGCCGTCTTCCAATGGGCAATGGATAGCCTAGTCAAACAGGAGAACTTAATGGACACTTTTCCATATCTGGATACTATCACCATTGCTGGTCATGACTGGCTAACCGGAAACGCACTAAGATCAAGAATAACAAATTACAGCTCTGGAGGATGGAGTTGGCTGCCTTTGGCTACACCATACATTATCGATTCGGCAAAGAGAATGTGGCCCCGGATACCCTCACGCGTGCATTCTGCTCTTCCAGGTCAACTTCGACTCTTGCGGATCTTCATACTGACTTATGCCATCCTGGCAATACCCGTATGTTACACTTTGTGCGATCTAAAAATCTCCCATTTTCTATGGAAGACGTGAGGAAAAACATGCTCCACTTGTAGAATTTGCGCGGAATTAAAACCGCAATTCTTCCGTCCATCGGATGGCTCGCTCATACATGCTACGCAGCCTATGCAGCGACTCAGCATTGACTTTAAAGGGCCACTGACTTCCTCAATGCGAAACACCTACTTGCTTACTATGGTGGACGAATAATCACGCTTTCCCTTTGCTTTCCCCTGTCCCAATATGCTTACTTCCACAGTGATCAAATACCTCGATCAGGTCTTTTCCCTTTGCGGTACGGCCAATTTCATCCACTCTGATTGGGGTCCCTCCTTTATGTCAAGCGAACTCAAAAGTTATCTTTCCCAACGGGGAACCGCCACAAGTAGAACGACACCGTATCATCCTATTGGAAACAGATAGTCTTGCACTGAGGTCACACAACCTATCAGACCAGCAGTGGGAAACTATGCTCCCTGACGCATTGCATTCCATCAGGTCTCTTCTTTCTACATCCACCAACGCTACTCCTCACGAACGATTCTTCGGGTTCCAGCGTCGCTCCACTCATGGGACGTCCCTACCATCATGGTTGGCAGCTCCTGGCCCCGTGCTGCTCCGAAGATTCGTCCAATCCTCTAAGAGTGATCCCCTCATCGACGAAGTGAAACTGATGGATGTCAATCCCACGTATGCATACGTGTGGTACCCTGATGGCCGGGAATCCACAGTGTCACTCCGGGATCTGGCTCCCTGCCCAACCGGTCACATGGACCCAATTGATGGTGGGACCCGTATCAATGATGCCAATACCCTGCGCTCCTCTGAGTATGTCGCCCTACCCGGGACATCAAGGGATCTGCCAGCTATTCCGCCGGATCAACCCGGGGAACAGAGCGCTCCCCGCGGGATGGCCATCCGAAGCCAGGACGCCGGTCAGTCACCGACTACTGGGCAGGGTGAAGCCAGCTCTGCGCCTGTGGGGGCCCGCACCCGGAGCCACAATCTCCCCGGTCCCCCTCAGGTCGATCAAAGCGACATGGACTCTGCCAGCCCGCTGGTACAAACTAAGCAACCCAGGGACCAAAACACGGTCCGAGGAGACGTGCCTTCCAGCCACCGACGGAGATCCAAATGGTTGCGTCTATTCTTAGTCTGACCAGTTCGGTAGAAAGTAGCCTCCGGACTTCCAGTCTTTCAGGTGGGAAGAATGACATAAATTGTGCCATTCATGTAGAAAGGAGTTATGAAATATACTGGGCAGCCTGCTGGTGGCGCTGTCCAGGGAGAGTATAAATACTCAGGCATGGGCCCAGCTTGTTCAGGGACATTTTGTAAACAGGAACTAGTGAAGGATAACTAGACTTCCATGTTGTGAAACAGTCGATTAAAGCCTTGTTTAATACTCTGACCAAGTGCCTAGTAGTTTTCTTACATCAATCTGCAAATTTTGAAATTGTGCCCTGTACCCGCAAGTCCAAATCATTAATGTATATCAAAAACAGCAGTGGTTCGAGCACTGAACCCTGGGGAACACCACTACATACCTCCCTCCAGTCTGAAAAATAGCCATTCACCACAACTCTCTGTTTTCTATCCCTTAGCCAATTTTGTATCCATAAGAACATAAGAAATAGGAGCAGGAGTTGGCCATTTGGCCATTCGAGCCTGCTCCGCCATTCAATAAGACCATGGCTGATCTTCTACCTCAACTCCACCTTCCAGCACTATCCCCATATCCCTTGATTCTCTTAATATCCAAAAATCTATTGATCCCTGTCTTGAATATACTCAACAACTGAGCAGCCACAGCCCTCTGGAGTACAGAATTCCAAAGATTCACTACTTTTTGAGTAAAGAAATTTCTCATCTCAGTCCTAAATGGCCAACCCCTTATTCTGAGACTGTGACCCGGGCTCTTGATTCCCCAGCCAGGGGAAACATTTTCTCAGCATTACCCCTGTCAAGCTGCTTAAGAATTTTATGTTTCAATTAGATTACCTCTCATTCTTCTAAACTCCAGGGAATATAGGCCTTGTCTACTCAATCTCTCCTCATAGGACAATCCCCTCATCCCTGGAATCAGTCTGGTGAATCTTCATTGCACTCATTCTAAGGCAAGTATATCCTTCCTTAGGTAAGGGGACCAAAACTGTGCACAGTACTCCAGGCAAAAGCAAAATACTGCGGATGCTGGAAATCTGAAGTAAAAACAGAAAATGCTGGAAATACTCAGCAGATCAGGCAGCATCTGTATAGAAAGAAACAGAGTTAACGTTTCAGGTATTTTTCTCTCTCTCACATTGTTATGTATTGTGTGTTCTCCTCCCACCTGTGGTGGCGCTGTCACAGGAGATAAATGGTTGGGTGTTCTCTGATAAGTTTAGCTCTCTTTGTTCGGAACTTTCCAGAACTTCCTTTCCTTCCAATAAAGCACTTCATGTTTGAATCTCTGAGTTCTGAGTCCTAAATTGTGTCTAGGTAGAAAGGTACCGACACAACACACATGGCAGCTGTTGATGATTCTGCATTGCCATTTACACCTCCTCTAGAGTCATCTAACTTGTCCCATTGCCATCTCCTTTTGCCTTGCACAATCATCCCATTTGTCTTTTAATCTCTCCTGCCTTCCATCCTATCACAGACCCTCCTTTTTGTTCTTTCCGCCCCTCCTCCCTTTCCCTGCCCCTACAGTTGCTTAAAAGTCTGTGATATCTCTAACATTTTCCAGTTCTGACGAAAGTCATCGACCTGAAAGGTTAACTCTGTTTCTCTCTCTATCACAGTACTCCAGATGTTGTCTTACCAAGGCCCTATATAATTGCAGTGAGACTTCTTTACTCTTATACTCCAATCCTTTTGATAATAAAGGCTAACATACCATTTGCTTTCCTATTTGCTTGCTGTACCTGCATGTTAACTTTATGATTTGTGTACAAGGACACACAGGTCCCTCTGAATACCAACATTTCCCAATCTCTCACCTTTTAAAAAATATTCAGCTTTTCTATTTTTCCTACCAAAGTGGATAACTTCACATTTCTCAACATTTTATTCCATCTGCCACGTTCTTGCCCACTCACTTAGCTCTGTTTTCTGTCCGTTAACCAATTCTCAATCCATGCTAATATATTATCCCAATTCCATGAGCCTTAATTTTCTGTAACACCCTCTTGTGTGGCACCTTATCGAATGCCTTCTGAAAATCCAAATACACCACATCCACTGGTTCCCCCTTATCTATTCTGCTAGTTACAACCTCAAAAAGCTCTAGCAGATTTATCAAACACGAATTCCCTTTCATAAATCATTGTTGACGCAACCCAATCATATGATTTAAGTGCTTTGTTACCACGTCCCTAATAATACATTCTAGCATTTTCCCTACTACTGATGTCAGGCAAACTGGCCTATAGTTCCCTGTTTTCTCTCTCCCTCCTTTCTTGAACAGCTGGATTGCATTTACTGTCTTCCAATCTGTGGGGACCATTCTAAAATCTAGGGAATTCTGGAAGATCAAAAACAATGCATCCACTATCTCAGTAGCAACCTCTTTTAAAACCCTAGGATGTAGGCCATCAGGTTCAGAGGATTTGTTGGATTTTAATCCCATTAATTTCTTCAGTACTATTTTTTTCCTAATACTAATTTCTTTAAGTTCCTCATTCTAACTAGACCCTTGGTTTACCACTATTTCCAGATTTTTTTTGTGTCTTCTACCATGAAGACGGATACAAAGTATTTAATGTCGCTGCCATTTCCTTATTCCCCATTATAATTTCTCCTGCCTCTGCCTGTAAGGGACCCACGTTTACTTTCACTAATCTCTTCCTTTTTACATACTTATAGAAGCTTTTACAATCTGTTTTTATGTCTCTTGCTAGTTTATTCTCATATTCTCTCAATCAATTTCTTGGTCATCCTTTGCTGAATTCTAAAATCCTCCCAATCCTCAGGCTTACTATTCTTTTTGGCAATATTATAAACCTCTTCCTTTAATCTAATACAGTAGTATCTTTAACTGCTTGATCCTGCTACTATCCCTTTTTTCCCATGGGTTTCAATTTTGATAACAAGCCTAATATGTGGTACTTTATCATATACGACTGTCTATTGCATTATCTAAGTCATTAATAAATATAGTGAAATAGTTGAGGCCCCAGCGACACCACCAGTCACTTCCAATTCGAGTCCACAGTCAATGTCCTGGATTTTACGGTAAGAATAACAGTGAGGCTATCTGCATTCACCGTTATAAGAGTAAATCGGACAGCAACATCCGGCATCTGCACATGCGCAGTTAAATGCAGAAATCAGGAAATTGCTGTCCGAGTTGTCCTACTCCTCCAGAAGCTATAACAGTACCTCACCGAGAGACTCGGCATTGAAACACATGAAAAATGTGAAGTTGCGGTACTTACCCACTAGATACACAGCAAACACACTAGAAAAAGTTAGGGCTTCTCCATTCAAGTGTAAGTGAATTTATAACGGTGTGATAAGTCTTAATTACTGCCAAACAACCTCTCTGGCACTGAAAATTTACTTTTAAAAGTGTGGAGTTTCATTCCTTCAGATTTTAATTAATGGAGATTTAAAAAAATGTTTCTTACTTTTACTTTCTGTCTCTTATCTCTCTTAATCCCATCTTTTTTCCTTCTCTTTATTTCGCTTTCTGTACATAATTATGCATTGAATTAACTATTCTAACTGACACTTCTGGTTTAGATTCTGCGTGCCTCAATAAGGATTTTTCGATGTGACTGGTTAAGGAGACACACCGTTGCTTTACCTGTTCACACAGGTCCCACATTGCCTATAGGGGGCGTTGCACTGCTTTGGCTCTTTAATTACTGCAAAGAAAGGGGGGAAGTTATACCTTAAAAATGGTTGGGTTTGGAGCATGGGGGTAGTTAAATTGTTAAAAATGTGATTCCCGACCTGAACCTGCCTCCAACCCGCCCACTTCCAGTTTTACCAGAGGCGTGACGGGGGGCGGGCGACCAAATCACTCCCAGCAGGCGGGATGTCAATTTAAATATTATAATGAGGCTGGAAACCACTTTTTTAACCTCTGTTTTGTTTTTAACTGAATGTGGACGGGTTTCACATAATTTGTGAAACCCGGCAGTTACAGCAATGTGGGGACTGCTGGATCCAGGAGGTGAGTGCCTTTATACCTACCTCCCAGATCCAGGGTCCCTGCCTAACCCACTCCCCGCGATCAAAAACCCCTCAGAAGGCCTCCGATTCCCCCCTCCACACCCCCCCCACACAGGTATTTCCCCCCCCCACCAGCTGAGGCCGGCCCCAACCTTCCCTTTACCACCACCCCGCAATCATCTGGCCCCGATTCTCTCTTCCACCCCCACCCCCATCCACTTAATGGCACGGCTCCCATGCAAGCCCTCCCTTTTTCCTCTGTGTGGCCGCAGGCCTACCCGCCCGCAGCTAGCCAGCCAGCCTCTCAATCTGGCTGGCTGCAGGCGGGAAACCAAGGCCTCACATGCAAATCAGGCACTGACGTTAAAGTCGGCGGGGCCTGCGGGAAATCTGGCTGCCTGGGTTTCCCGACCGCCTCGGAGCGCACCCCCCCCCCAACTTCAACCCACCATCCTCCTTAGGCTTTGGCCGGTTTCGGCCAGAATTTTTTCAGCAAGTGTAAGTGTTTTGAAAGGCGAGCACCATTCATTCACTGACCGCAAAATACGAGCCTTTATCCCTACTTTCTGTCTTGTACCTTTTAACCAATCTCCTAACTAGATCAATAATTTGCCTTCAATTCCACGAGCTTTAACTTTAGCTAACAGTCTCCTATGTGGAATCTTATCACATGCTGGAAGTCCATACAAACTGCATCCATGGACTTTCCCCTGTCTACTACTTTAGTTACTGCCTCAAAAAATTCAATTTGTTTCGTTATACATGAGCTAACTTTTACAAATCCATGTTGGCTCTCTCTGATCAGCTCAATGTCTCTTTCTTTGGCTCAGTATCAATTTTTTGTCAGATTATGCTTCTGTGAAGTGCTGTATAAATGCAAGTTGTTGTTGTTCCTCAGCCTTCTGTGTTTTTTCCCACCCCTTGATATTGAGACTGATGTTTGCTGCAGATTAAAGGCTGGGTAGATGTCACTCAATTGGATACATCTCACCATTCAAGGAGAAATATTACCCTGCAGCACTAGTCAGGCTGTTCGGGCTTGTGGCATTAATGACAAATTAGCTAACTGGATGTAAATCAAAATAGAGAATGCTGAAAATCCACAGCAGGGCATGCAGATGTGAAACAGAAGGATAGATCAATGTTCGTTGGATTTAAATCTGGCTTGGCAACACAAAGCAGGAAATGACTAACGGAAAGGCTCTGTTTGTGTTTGTGTGTGGGTGGGTGTGTGTTTGTGTTTGTGTGGGTGGGTGGGTGGGGGGCGGTCGAGTGGATTTTTGTCGGGATCTGTTTGTGTTTACACTAAAAAGTGCTGTATGGCAGGTGGCTGGTGCAGGGGAGAGCAATAGCGTTCCGAGAGAACTGGGAATATTGAATGGGTGGCTGAGAAAATAACAGCTGGATTTCAATGTGAACAAATGAGAGATACTGCTGACTAGATCAGGGAGCATTCAGAGAAGGTGCGCAATGAACTGGGTGTGATTGTTGCCCATTTGCTGAAGGTTTGCGATTGATGTGGAGTTATTGGCAAGGTTGGCACAAGTACTGGGAGGCACCTCAAGAATGTTTCCTCCAGTCTGAGCACGTTGGGATATCTACATACAGAGATTGCTGGCAAATCACTGTTTGGCATGTGGTGGTGTCATTTTGTAACCCTTCTTTAAAACGAGATTGCTGGCATCGAGGGCAGTTCAGACAAAAGCAGCAAGGATGATTCCAGGCTGCAAATTCACAAAATGGAAATGTTCATTTGAGGAAATAAAATGAAGGTTGCATGGGGGAACAATCCAACTCTTCAAAATATTGAGACACACTGACATTGAACATGAGCAGGAAGAGGCCATTCAACCTCTCAAACCGTTCTATTAGATCACGGCTCAGCTGTACCTCAACTCCATTTACCCGTCTTTGCTCCATATCCCTTGATAACCCATGTTCTCAGTCGGGAGTCAAACCTGGCAACTTCATGTTCTGCATAGCTCAGTACCACATTGAGCAGTACATATACCCACTGAGCCATTGGGGAAACCATAAATACAAAATTCATGAATTTGAAAGAAGATTTGAGATTCAAAGAATTTTTTTATACGGAGTACTGGATATGTGGAACAAACTCCCAACAGAAGCACTTAATACTGATACTGGGTAAACCACAAAGGGTGTACATCATATACTGCATGGACCACAATGGGTTCTGCTGGGACCATGAATGTGTAATCTGTGGAAAGTGACTGGATTCTGGAGAAGTCACCAATTCTGCTGACTTGGTTCGACTACTTACCTGAAACAACACTGCTAGTTTGAAAGAAAGCTGCTATATGAATGGTTATTAAAGAAAGAAAGACTTGCATATATATAGCACCTTTCACGACCTCAGGTCGTCCCAAAATGCTTTACAGCCAATTAAGTACTTTGGAAGTTAGTCATTGTTGTGATGTAGGAAACGCAGCAGCCAATTTGTGTACAGCAAGACCTTACAAACAGCAATGTGATTAATGCCCAGATAATCTGTTTTAGTGATGGTTGAGGGATAAATATTGACCAGGATACCAGAAAGAACTCTCCTGCTCCTCTTCAAAATAGTGCCATGGGATCTTTTACATCAACCTGAGAGAGCAGACATTTTAATGTCTCATCCAAAAGATGGCACCTCTGAAAGTGCAGCACTCCGTTAGTACTGCACTGGAGTGTCAGCCTAGCTTTTTGTGCTTGAGTCTCTGGAATGGGACTTGAATCCATATCCTTCTGACTCTGAGGCACAGACTGAAGATTATCAGTTAAAAAGCAGGACCTCAAAGGTAGTAATCTCTGGATTACTCCTAGTGCCACGTGCTAGTGAGTATAGGAATAGTAGGATAAAACAGGTTAATGCGTGGCTGGAGAAATGGTGCAGGAGGGAGGGCTTCCGATTCCTGGGGCTTTGGGACCAGTTCTGGGGCAGATGATGTGCAAGATGGATGTGTTGCACCTCAACAGACCTGGGACCAATGTCCTCACGGGAAGGTTAACTAGCACTGAGGGGGAGGGTTTAAGCTAATTTGGCAGGGGGATGGGCACCAGGATGAAACATTAGAGAAGAGAAACAAGGTACACAGTGTAGTGATCAATAGCATGTCATTCTATAGTGGACACTAGGTGGAGCTGTGTAGAGCTGTATATAGCTGTATGTTTAAGACTACATTACCCATGAGGCACTAGGCTACCCAGAAGGCAACAGTCAAGATGGCAGCCTGCACACAGGAGCACACACGGAAGCCTCTACAGATACTGAATAAATAATTAGCTAGAAGCTAGCTGTGTTCATAATAAGAATGTCTAGTTATTAATGAACATAACATGGTACCAGGGTGGTGAAGATCTACTGAAAATTGTGAAAAGCGACATGGAGAATTTGAAGCCACCAGGAGGTTTGAATCTCGAGGGAAATGTCGACTACAATTGGCAGATTTTTAAACAACAATTCGAACTCTACGTTGCAGCCATCGGATTCGGTACGAAGCCAGACGCAAGGAAGATAGCGTTGCTGCTTACGGTTGCAGGCCCACAGGTGATAGAGGTATTTAATACATTTGTATTTAATCCAGCGGAGAACAGAGAAAAATTAGAAGATGTGCTAAAAAAAATTGATGCACATTGCTCTCCCAAAAAGAATGAGACGTATGAAAGATACATCTTCCGTTCTCGGACACAGCAACAAAATGAGACTTTTGTTAGCTTTATAACTGATCTGAAACTGAAAGCACAGACATGTAATTTCTCTGAGCTCAAAGCATCCATGATTCGTGACCAGATTGTGTTTGGTATTCATGATAAAAAACTCAGGGAACATCTGTTGAGAGAAACCGAACTAAATTTGGAAAATGCAGTGAAAATATGCCAAGCCAGCGAGCTAGCTCGAAATCACGCAAAGACTTTCAGTGAAATCAATAATGATGCGAATGTAATGAGTGATAATGCTGCTGTCGGTGCTGTGTCCTACAAGGGGAAGAAACGTGGGCAGAACAGAAATGAAAAGCAATCGGAGGATGAAATTTTTAATTGTAAACGCTGTGGTTACAAACACCAGTTAAGACAATGCCCAGCATTTGGAAAAATGTGCACAAAGTGTAATGGAAAGAATCACTTTGCCAAACAATGCTTTTCAAAAGTAAAAACGACAAAAGGGCAACGAGTTAATGTGATTGAGGACACTGATGTAAGTGAGACATTTTTTGTAGGAATGGTGTCATGTGACGATATCAAAAAAGATACAGAAAATGTGCAGCCCTCAGAAATAGACAATGCTGAACATAAAGTTAATGCAGTAAAAGAGGACAAATGGATGATCCCACTGCAGATAAATGGAGCATTAGTTACATTGAAACTGGACACTGGGGCAAAAGCAAACTTAATCAGTATGAGTGACATTAACAATATGAAAGAAAAGCCAAAAATACAGAAAAAGTCAGTACTACTGAAGGACTATAATGGACAGAAAATAGATAGCTTAGGTGTATGCAGACTTAAAGTGACAGTCAAAGACAAAGTGCATCATCTCATGTTTTCTGTTGTAGCTGAAAGGCTTGATTCACTACTGGGCGACAAAGCTTGTGAGGACTTAGAACTGGTCAAAAGAGTCTACCGTATAAACTGTGCCATAAGCAGACCAGATGACTCGGTGGATTCTGTAGTGAATAATTTCCAGGATGTGTTCAAAGGATTTGGAGTTCTACCATTCACTTACAAGATCCAGCTAAAGCAGGATGCTCAGCCAGTGGTACATGCTCCATGAAGAGTTCCAGCACCCCTGCGTGACCGGCTCAAGAATGAACTGGACTGAATGACCACACTGGGAGTCATCAGGAAAGTCGAAGAGCCAACAGACTGGGTTAACTCCATGGTATGTGTAAAGAAAAAGAACAATGATCTAAGAATATGCATGGATCCAAAGGACTTAAATGCAAACATAAAACGTGAACACTACCAGATTCCCAAGCAAGAAGAAATCACCAGTGAAATGTCAGGTGCCAGATACTTTACAAAGCTCGATGCCTCACAAGGATTTTGGCAACTGAAACTGGATGAAGAGAGCACCAAATACTGTACCTTCAACACACCATTTGGCAGGTATTGTTTCCTCAGAATGCCTTTCGGGATAATATCTGCATCTGAAATCTTTCATAGAGCGATGGAACACATAATTGAAGGTCTGGAAGGAGTTCGGGTCTATGTTGATGACATCATCATCTGGGGCTCCACACTGAAAAAACACAATGAGAGACTGACTAAAGTGCTACAGAGCATACGCCGGAATGGACTGAAGCTCAACAAAGCCAAGTGTCAGTTTGGCATCCAGGAAGTCACTTTCCTAGGAGATAATCTATCTGGTAAAGGAATAGAGCCAGATATGGAAAAAGTAAATGCCATACTCAAAATGCCCCGACCCACTGACAAAAAAGGAGTGCTACGCATCATGGGGATGATAAACTTCATTGGAAAGTTCATTCCTAACTTGTCAGCCAAGACAGCCTGTCTGCGAGACCTGCTACATAAAACAAATGAGTTCGCATGGACAGAAAGACATGAACAAGAGTGGATAAACCTCAAAACAGTGCTGACAACCACACCTGTACTCACCTTCTTTGACCCAACCAAAAGAATCAAGTGTCAACGGGTGCATCAGAAGATGGCCTAGGTGCGGTCTTGCTACAAGCAGATGGTGAAGAATGGAAGCCTGTTGCCTATGCCTCCAGGTCTATGACTGATACTGAGTGTCGATACGCCCAGACTGAAAAGGAATGTCTAGGCTTGGTAGTTGGACTAGAAAAGTTTCATGGCTACATATATGGACTTCCCACCTTCACAGTTGAGACAGACCACAGCCCTCTGGTTGCCATCATAAAAAAAAACCTGAATGAGATGTCTCCAAGGATTCAACGACTCATGATGAAGCTGCAAAGATATGACTTTGAACTGATCTACACACCAGGCAAATACATAGTGTTAGCAGATGCACTATCCCGAGCACCCACAATGAGTCATGTGAGCTCTACTGAAGAAGACGTGGATGTTCATGTGAGTATGGTCACTGCTGCGCTGCCCATGTCAGACACGAAATCAAAGCAAATAGCAGAAGAAACAGTAAAAGATACAGTATTACAAACAGTAATAGAGAACATTCATCATGGTTGGCCAAAAGGTTCCTGTCCAAAATATTTTCACATAAGGTCAGAATTGAGTGTCGCAAGTGGACAATTACTAAAACAGAACAGAATAGTTGTTCCACAGGCTCTACATCAAGACATGCTCAAAAGGATTCATGAGGGACACCTCAGAATTGAAAAATGCAAAAGGAGAGCAAGAGACACTGTTTATTGGCCTTACATAAATAAGGACATTGAGAACATGATAGGCAAATGTGAGACATGTCAGAAACACCAAAGCAAACAAGCAAAGGAACCAATGATAGTAGCTGACATACCAACAGCAGCATGGCAAAAGGTTGGTATGGACCTTTTTCATTTAAATGGTAAAGACTATCTAATAGTGATTGACTACTATTCTAACTATCCTGAGATGGCGCTGCTCTCAAGCACCACAGCAAGCAGTGTCATAATGCATGTGAAATCCATCTTCGCCAGACATGGAATTCCCAGGATTGCCGTTAGCGACAATGGTCCGTGCTTCAACTGTAAGGAGTGGCAACAGTTTACAGCACATTATGACTTTCAGCACATCACATCCAGTCCTTTGTATGCTCAGTTAAATGGTAAGGCAGAGAAAGGTGTTCAAGTTGTCAAGCAGCTACTGAAGAAAGCGACAGAAAGCAAGTCTGATCCTTATCTCGCCCTGCTGAGCTACCGAGCCTTACCTTTAGACTGTGGTTCTTCACCTGCTGAACTACTAATGGGTCACAAGTTGCGCACCACGCTACCCTGCTGTGCAAAAGAACAGCAAAGTGAGGAACTGAGACAGAGACTCCAACTGTTAAAGCTGAAACAGAAATCATACTATGACAAGTCATCCAAAACTCTAAAACCATTGACAAAGGATGATGTTGTCAGGATTGAGGATCCAGATGCATGGAACAGGAATGCTACAGTTCTTGAGGAAGCAGGACCAAGGTCATACACTGTTAGAACTGAGGAAGGACAGATTCTCAGGAGGAACCGCCGTTCCCTCCTAAAAACACAAGAGACTATTCAAGACCAGATTGATGACAATGCCGCAACTGCATCTTGTCATTCACCGCCAGAGCAATCTCATGAAGACACATCAGACTTACCCGTGTTGAGAAGATCCACACGTGAAGTAAAGGAGCCTGATAGACTTAATTTTTGAGTACAATGTAAAGCTTTGAAAATGTGTTGACTGTTTTGAAAATGTTTATGTTTATAGAGCACTAACAAAAGTGTTACTGATATTATCTTTATTGTTTTCTTGAAAGTTGATTGATATTGATTTTGTTAAACCTCAAAGAAAGGGGGATGTAGTGATCAATAGCATGTCATTCTATCGTGGATACTAGGTGGAGCCGTAGAGCTGTATATAGCTGTATGTTTAAGACTACATTACCCATGAGGCACTAGGCTACCCAGAAGGCAACAGTCAAGATGGCAGCCTGCACACAGGAGCACACATGGAAGCCTCTACAGATACTGAATAAATAACTAGCTAGAAGCTAGCTGTGTTCATAATAAGAATGTCTAGTTATTAATGAACACAACACACAGAGGACTGGAAGAGGCAAACTGCACCAGAGTAAAGAATAGTTCAGAAATAGGAGGGATCAGAGAGGGGGAGAATGCGAGGCAGTCTAAGATGACCTTGGTGTGCATGTGCGTAAATGCACAGAGCAGGTAAATAAGGTTAGTGAGCTGCAGGCACAGGTCACCACATGGGACTATAATATAGTGGCCATAATAGAGACCTGGCTCAAAGAAGGGGAGGATTGGGAACTTAATATTCCTGGCTACAAGTTATTCAGAAAAGATAGGGATGGGAAAAAAGGAGGTGGGGGTGGCAGTATTGATCAAAGAAACTATTATAGCACTGGAGAGAGATGACGTAGTTGAGGGGCCAAAGACAGAATCTATCTGATTAGAACTAAGGAACAATAGAGGAGCTCGTACGCTATTATATTATAAGCCACAAAATAGTGGGAAGGAGACAGAGCAGCAAATTTGCAGGCAAATTACAGAAAGATGCAAGAACTACAGAGTAGTGATACTAGGGCACTTCAATTATCCTAATATAGACTGGGATAGTAACAGTGTAAGGGGCAAAGAGGGGGAGGAATTCCTGAAATGTGCATAAGAGAACTTTCTTGATCAGTGTGTTTCCAGCCCAAGTAAGGAAGCATTGCTGGATCTAGTTCTGGGGAATGAAGTAGGGCAAGTGGATCATGTTTTAGTGGGAGAGCATTTGGGGAACAGTGATCATCATTTCAGGTTTAGAATAGTTATGGAAAAGGACAAGGTATTATCAAGCATAAAAATACTTAACTGGAGGAGGGCTAACTTCAGTGAGTTGAAAAGGGATCTGGCCCAGGTGGATTGGAATCAAAAATTGGTAGGCAAAACAGTATTTGAAGATTGGACGGCCTTCCAAGAGGAGATAGTTTGGGTACAGAGTAAATACATTACTACGAGGGAGAAAGGAAGGGCATCCAAAGCTAGAGCTCCCTGGATGACTAAAGACATAGAGGTTATAATGAGGCAGAAAAAGGAGGCTTAAGACAATTGTAAGGTTCATAATACAGTAGAGAATCAAGCTGAATATAGAAAGTACAGAGGAGATTAAAAAAGGGAATAAGAGGAGCAATGAGAGTATGAGAATAGATTAGCGGCTAACATAAAAGAGAACCCAAAAGTATTTTATAAACACCTAAATAGTAAAAGGAAGGGTGGGGTGATTAGGGACCAAAAAGGAGATATTCTTGTAGAGGCAGAGAGCATGGCTGAGGTATGAAATGAGTACTTTGCATCTGTCTTCACTGGAGAAGAGGATGCTGCCAATGCAGCAGTAAAGGAGGAGGCAGTAGCAATATTGGATAGGATAAAAATAGATAAAGAGGAGGTACTCAAATGGTTGGCAGTCCTCAAAGTAGAAAAAAATCACCCGAGCCGGATGGGATGCATCCGAGGTTACTGAGGGAAGTAAGGGTGGAAGTTGCAGAGGCTCTAGCCACAATTTTCCAATACTCCTTGGATATGGAACCTCCCTTTCCTCTCCAAATTCCTTGAACGTGCTGTCGCCTCCCAAATCCGTGCCCATCTTTCCCGGAACTGCATGTTTGAATCCCTCCAATTAGGTTTCTGCCCCGCCACAGTACTGGAACGGCCCTTATCAAAGTCACAAATGGCAACCTATGTGAATATGACCATGGTCAACTAACCCTCCTCGTTCTTCTCGACCTCTCCGCAGCCTTTGACATGGTTGACCACACCATGTTCCTTCCAACACTTCTCTGTTGTCCAGCTGGGTGGGACTGCACTCGTCTGGTTCCATTCATCTATTCAGTTGTAGCCAGAGAATCACCTGCAAAGGCTTCTCTTCCCGCTCCCGCATTGTTACCTCTGTGTTCCCCCAAGGATCTATCCTTGGCCCCCTCCTATTTCTCATCTACACGCTGCCGCTCAGCGACATCATCCGAAAGCACAACATCGTGTTCCACATGTATGCTGATGGCAATCAGCTCCACCTCACCGCCACCTCTCTCAACCCCTCAACCGAAACCATTGTTTTCGGTCCCCACCACAAACTCCGTTCCCCAGCCACCATCTCCATCCCTTTCCCTGGCATCTTTCTGAGGCTGAACCAGACCGTTCGCAACCTTGGTGTCGTATTTGACTCCAAGATGAGCTTCCGACCACATATCCGTGCCATCACCAAGACCGCCTACCTCCACCTCCATAACATCATCCAACCCCACCTCTGCTGCTGAAACCCTCATCCATGCCTTTGTTACCTCTATACTTGACTATTCCAACGCTCTCCAGCTTCCCACCTTCCACTCTCCATAAACTTGAGCTCTACCAAAACTCTGCTGCCCGTTTCCTAACTTGCACCAACTCCTGTTCACTCATCACCCCTGTGCTCGCTGAACTACATTGGCGCCCAGTCCGGCATTGCCTCAATTTTAAAATTCGCATCTTTGTTTTCAAGTCCCTCCATGGTCTTGCCCCTCCCTCTCTAACCTCCTCCAGCGCAACAATGATCAGAGATCTCCGTGCTCTTCCAATACTAGCCTCTTGCGCATCTCCTACTTTAATCGCTCCACCATTGACGTCCTTGCTTTCAGCTGCATAGGCCCTAAGCTCTGGAAATTCCTCCCTAAACCTCTCCACCTCTCTACCCCTCTCTCCTCCTTTAAGAGGCTCTTTAAAACCTACCTCTTTGACCAAGCTTTTGATCACCTGTCTGAATATCTCCTTATGTGGCTCGGTGTCAACTTTTGTTTGATAACGCTCCTGTGCAGCGCCTTGGGATGTTTTTACTATGTTAAAGGCGCTATATAAATGCAAGTTGTTTTTGTTGTTGAATATGGTGGGTGGTGCCAGAGGACTGGAGGATTGCAAATGTTACACCCCTATTTAAAGAAGGGGAGAGGGATAAATCCAACAACAAGCAGCGGCAAGAGGATAAAGAGCGGCCCGAGGGCGGACCTGAATTAAAGCAATGGCAGTGGTGAGAGGATAAAGAGCGGCCCGAGGGCGGACCTGAATTAAAGCAGTGGCAGTGGCGAGAGGATAAAGAGCGGCCCAAGAGCGGACCTGTATTAAAGCAGTGGCAGCGGCGAGAGGATAAAGAGCGGCCCGAGAGCGGACCTGAATTAAAGCAGTGGCAGTGGCGAGAGGATAAAGAGCGGCCCGAGAGCGGACCTGAATTAAAGCAGCGGCAGCGGCGAGAGGATAAAGAGCGGCCCGAGAGCGGACCTGAATTAAAGCAGCGGCAGTGGCGAGAGGATAAAGAGCGGCCCGAGAGCGGACCTGAAATAAAGCAGCGGCAGCGGCGAGAGGATGAAGAGCGGCCAGAGAGCGGACCTGAATTAAAGCAGTGGCAGTGGCGAGAGGATGAAGAGCGGTCCAAGAGTGGACCTGAATTAAAGCAGCGGCAGCGGCGAGAGGATAAAGAGCGGTCCAAGAGTGGACCTGAATTAAAGCAGCGGCAGCGGCAAGAGGATAAAGAGTGGCCCGAGGGCAGACCTGAATTAAAGCAGCGGCAGTGGCAAGAGGATAAAGAGCGGCCCGAGAGCGGACCTGAAATAAAGCAGCGGCAGCGGCGAGAGGATAAAGAGCGGCCCGAGAGCGGACCTGAATTAAAGCAGTGGCAGTGGCGAGAGGATGAAGAGCGGTCCAAGAGCGGACCTGAATTAAAGCAGTGGCAGTGGCGAGAGGATAAAGAGCGGCCCGAGAGCGGACCTGAATTAAAGCAGCGGCAACGGCAAGAGGATAAAGAGCGGCCCGAGAGCAGACCTGAATTGAAGCAGCGGCAGCGGCGAGAGGATAAAGAGCGGCCCGAGAGCGGACCTGAATTAAAGCAGCGGCAGCGGCGAGAGGATAAAGAGCGGCCCGAGAGCGGACCTGAATTAAAGCAGTGGCAGCGGCGAGAGGATAAAGAGCGGCCCGAGAGCGGACCTGAATTAAAGCAGCGGCAGCGGCGAGAGGATAAAGAGCAGCCCGAGAGCGGACCTGAATTAAAGCAGCGGCAGCGGCGAGAGGATAAAGAGCAGCCCGAGAGCGGACCTGAATTAAAGCAGCGGCAGCGGCGAGAGGATAAAGAGCAGCCCGAGAGCGGACCTGAATTAAAGCAGCGGCAGCGGCGAGAGGATAAAGAGCGGCCCGAGAGCGGACCTGAATTAAAGCAGTGGCAGCGGCGAGAGGATAAAGAGCGGCCCGAGAGCGGACCTGAATTAAAGCAGCGGCAGCGGCGAGAGGATAAAGAGCGGCCCGAGAGCGGACCTGAATTAAAGCAGCGGCAGCGGCGAGAGGATAAAGAGCAGCCCGAGAGCGGACCTGAATTAAAGCAGTGGCAGCGGCGAGAGGATAAAGAGCGGCCCGAGAGCGGACCTGAATTAAAGCAGCGGCAGCGGCGAGAGGATAAAGAGCAGCCCGAGAGCGGACCTGAATTAAAGCAGCGGCAGCGGCGAGAGGATAAAGAGCGGCCCGAGAGCGGACCTGAATTAAAGCAGCGGCAGCGGCGAGAGGATAAAGAGCGGCCCGAGAGCGGACCTGAATTAAAGCAGCGGCAGCGGCGAGAGGATAAAGAGCGGCCCGAGAGCGGACCTGAATTAAAGCAGTGGCAGCGGCGAGAGGATAAAGAGCAGCCCGAGAGCGGACCTGAATTAAAGCAGTGGCAGCGGCGAGAGGATAAAGAGCGGCCCGAGAGCGGACCTGAATTAAAGCAGTGGCAGCGGCGAGAGGATAAAGAGCAGCCCGAGAGCGGACCTGAATTAAAGCAGTGGCAGCGGCGAGAGGATAAAGAGTGGCCCGAGAGCGGACCTGAATTAAAGCAGTGGCAGCGGCGAGAGGATAAAGAGCAGCCCGAGAGCGGACCTGAATTAAAGCAGTGGCAGCGGCAAGGCTTCAATTGAAAAACAACAAAAAAATCAGTGTGACGTCGCAAGAGAGTAGGTAGGTTGGGGAGTCTAAGTTAGAGAAGGGAGTTAAATTAAGAGCTGAGAAACTGTAACTTGCTAGTACTTATTAAATTAATAACTTAAACTAGATAAAATAATCAAACAATAAAATTAAAATATTGATTTGAATAAAAGCTTGAATTAATTAATTAATTAATTAATAAAGAAGGTTAGTGATGGCAGGGCAGGTGGTGTGTCGTACCTGCAACATGTGGGAGTTTGTGGAGAGCATCGCGATTCCGAACAACCACATCTGCAGTACAAAAGCAAAATACCGCGGATGCTGGAAATCTGAAATAAAAACAGAAAATGCTGGAAATACTCAGCAGGTCAGGCAGCATCTGTGGAGAGAGAAACAGTTAACGTTTCAGGTCGATGACCTTTCATCAGAACTGAATCTGCAGTAAGTGTCTGCAACGCAGGAACTTCGGCTCAGAATTGTTGAGATGGAGTACGAGCTGCAGACATTGCGATGCCTCAGGGAGGGGGAGAGTTACCTGTACACTTTGTTCCAGGAGGCAGTCACACCCTTTAGGTTAAGTAGTACTTTCGAGTTCGCCAGTGGTCAGGGACAGGAAGGTGTGACTGCGAGTCAGGAAGGTATGGGGATCCAGGATGTAGTGATGGAGGAGCCTCAGCCTCAGCCATCGACCTTGTACAACAGGTACGAGGTATTTGCTACCTGTATGGATGAGGAACAGGACCGGAGGGAGGATGGGCAAATTGACCACGGCACCGTGGTACAGGGGGCCATCCAAGTTGGGGGAGAAGGAAGGAATGTGGTAGTAGTCGGGGACAGTATAGTCAGGGGGTTAGATATTGTTCTCTGCAGCCATGAAAGGGAGCCTGCCCGGTGCCAGGTTTAAGGATATCTCCTCGCGGCTGGAGAAGAACTTGGAGTGGGAGGGGAAGGATCCAGTTGTCATGGTCCATGTAGGAACCAATGACATAGATAGAACTAAGAATGAGGTTCTGCTGAGGGAGTTTGAGGAGCTAGGGTCTAAATTAATAAGCAGAAATTGGCATTGGGTCAAGCAGATCAGAGAGTTAAAAAAGTGGCTCAAAGAGTGGTGTGGGAAGAAGGGGTTTCAATTCATGGGGCATTGGCAGCAGTACTGGGGAAAGAGGGAGCTGTTCCGTCGGAATGGGCTCCACTTAAACTGGGCTGGAACCAGCATCCTCGTGAATCGAATAACTAAGGCTGTAGATAGGGCTTTAAACTTAAAAAGTGGGGGGAGGGGTCAGGTGAGGGGAAATTTAGAAATCTAAAGAGAAAGGTTAAGGCAACAGAGCAGTGTAGTGATTTGGGTAAAAATATGCAGAGTGTGAAAGGAAGGGACAGAGTTTAACAGTAGCAGTGCAGCAGAGAATAAGGTCAAAGCAGGGAATAATGGTAAAATTTTTAAATTAAAGGCTCTTTATTTGAATGCATGAAACATTCGTAACAAGATAGATGAACTAGTGGCACAAATAGAGATAAATGGTTTTGATCTAATAGCCATTACAGAGACGTGGTTGCAAGGT
This sequence comes from Somniosus microcephalus, assembly GCF_052327205.1. Lineage (NCBI taxonomy): Eukaryota > Metazoa > Chordata > Chondrichthyes > Squaliformes > Somniosidae > Somniosus > Somniosus microcephalus. The sequence goes on along the minus strand of NC_140997.1, from coordinate 119,019,797 downwards.
GATCAAGGTTGGGAACTAAATGTTCCAGGGTACTTGACATTTTGAAAAGACAGGCAGAATGGAAAAGGAGGGGGAGTAGCCCTGATAATAAAGGATCACATAAGGACAGTAGAGAGAAAGGATCTCGGCTCGGAAGATCAGGAAGTAGAACCAGTATGGGTGGAGATAAGGAATAACATGGGGCAGAAAACACTGGTAGGAGTAGTATATAGGCCCCCTAACAGTAGCTATAATCATTGGACAGAATATTAATCAAGAAATAGTAGGAGCTTGTAACAAAGATAATGCAATAATCGTGGGGGACTTTAATCTTCATATAGACTGGACAAATCAAATTGGCAAAGGTAGTCTGTAGGACGAGTTCATGGAATGCATTCGGGACAGTTTCCTAGAACAATATGTCATGGAAGCAACCAGGGAACAGGCTATTTTAGATCATGTATTGTGTAACGAGACAGGGTTAATTAGCAATCTCATAGTAAAGGATCCTCTGGGGCAGCGTGATCATAATATGATAGAATTTCAAGTAATGTTTGAGAGTGACTTGCCTAAGTCCGAAACTAGAGTCTTAAACTTAAATAAAGCCAATTACATACGTATGAGGGGCGAGTTGGCAATGGTAGATTGGAAAAATAGATTAAAAGGTATGGCAGTAGATAAACAGTGGCTAGTATTTAAATAAATATTTCATAATTCTCAACAAAAATACATTCCATTGAGAAACAAATACTCCACGGGAAAAGTGATCTAACCATGGCTAACAAAAGAAGTTAAGGATAGCATTAGATTGAAAGAAGAAGCTTATAATGTTGCAAAGAATAGTAGTAAGCCTGAGGATTGGGAGAGCTTCAGAAACCAGCAAAGGATGACTAAAACATTGATAAAAAGGGAAAAAATAGAATGAGAGAAAACTAGCAAGAAAAATGAAAGCAAATTGTAAGAGCTTTTACAATTAGTATTGAGGAAGAGAGTAGCAAAAATAAACATTGGTCCCTTAGAGGCTGAGACAGGAGAAATTATTATGGGGAATAAGGAAATGGCAGAAACGTTAAACAAATATTTTATATCTGTCTTCACAGTAGAAGACTCAAAAAGCATACCAAAAATATTGGGGAACCATGGGTCCAATGAGGGTGAGGAACTTAACGCAATTAATATAACTAGAGGAAAAAGTACTGGAGAAACTAATGGGACTAAAAGTTGACAAATCCCCTGGACCTGACGGCCTACATCCGAGGGTTCTAAAAGAGGTGGCTGAAGAGATAGTGGATACATTGGTTTTGATCTTCCAAAATTCCCTAGATTCTAGAATGGTCCCAGCGGATGGGAAGGTCGCAAATGTAACACCGCTATTCAAGAAAGGAGGGAGAGAGAAAACAGGGAACTACAGGCCAGTTAGCCTGACATCAGTCATTGGGAACAATAGACCCAGAGTAACAGACACACCGTGAACAATAGACCCAGATTGACACACTCACCGTGAACTTTAGACCCAGAGTGACAGACTCACCGTGAACAACAAACACAGAGTGACACACTCACCGTGAACAATAGACCCAGAGTGACACACTCACCGTGAACAACAGACCCAGAGTGACAGACTCACCATGAACAATAGACCCAGAGTGGCACACTCACCGTGAACAATAGACCCAGAGTGATACACTCAGCATTAACAATAGACCCAGAGTGACACACTCACATTCAACAATAGACCCAGAGTGACACACTCACCGTAAACAATAGACCCAGAGTGACACACTCACCGTGAACAATAGACCCAGAGTGACAGATCACTGTGAACAATAGACCCAGAGTGACACACTCACCATGAACAATAGACCCAGAATGACACACTCACCGGGAACAATAGACCCAGAGTGACACACTCACTGTGAGCAATGGACCCAGAGTGACATACTCACCGTCAACAGTAGACCCAGAGTGACACACTCACTGTGAACAATAGACCCAGAGTGACAGACTCAATGTGAACAATAGACCCAGAGTGACACACTCACCGTGAACAATAGACGCAGAGTGACAGACTCACCGTGAACAATAGACCCAGAGTGCCACACTCACCGTTAACAATAGACCCAGAGTGACACACTCACTGTGAACAATAGACCCAGAGTGACACATTCACCGTGAACAATAGACCCAGAGTGACACACTCACTGTGAACAACAGACCCAGAGTGACACACTCACCGTGAACAATAGAACCAGAGTGACCCACTAACCATGAACGATAGACCCAGAGTGACACATTCACCGTGAACAATAGACCCAGAGTGACACACTCACTGTGAACAATAGACCCAGAGTGACACACTCACCATGAACAATAGAGCCAGAGTGACAGACTCACCGTGAACAAAAGACCCAGAATGACACACTCAACATGAACAATAGACCCAGAGTGACAGACTCACCATGAACAATAGACCCATAATGACAGACTCACTGTGAACAATAGACCCAGAGTGACACACTCACCATGAACAATAGACCCAGAGTGACACACTCACCGTAAACAATAGACTCAGAGTGACACACTCACTGTGAACAATAGACCCAGAGAGACACACTCACCATGAACAATAGATCCAGAGTGACAGACTCACCATGAACAATAGACCCAGATTGACAGACGCACCGTGAACAACAGACGCAGAGTGACACACTCACCGTAAACAATAGACCCAGAGTGAAACACTCACCATGAACAATGGACCCAGAGTGACAGACTCACTGTGAGCAATGGGCCCAGAGAGACACTCTCACCGTGAACAGTAGAACCAGAGTGACAGACTCACTGTGAACAATAGACCCAGAGTGACACACTCACCGTGAACAATAGACCCAGAATGACAAAATCACTGCGAGCAATGGACCCAGAGTGACACACTCACCATGAACAATAGACCCAGAGTGACACACTCACTGTGAACAATAGACACAGAGTGACAGACTCACCATGAGCAATAGACCCAGAGTGACACTCTCACCATGAACAATGGACCCAGAGTGACAGACTCACCATGAACATTAGACCAAGAGTGACACACTCACCTTGAACTATAGACCCAGAGTGACACACTCACCTTGAACTATAGACCCAGAGTGACACACTCACCGTGAACAATAGACCCAGAGTGACACACTCGCTGTGAACAATAGACCCAGAGTGACACACTCACCCTGAACTTTGGACCCAGAGTGACAGACCCACCGTGAACAACAGACACAGAGTGACACACTCACCGTGAACAATAGACCCAGAATGACACACTCACCATGAACAACAGACCCAGAGTGACACACTCACCGTGAACAATAGACCCAGAGTTACACACTCACCTTGAACAATAGACCCAGAGTGACACACTCACCGTGAACAAAAGACCCAGAGTGACACACTCACTGTGAACAATAGACCCAGAGTGACACACTCACCGTGAACAATAGACCCAGCGTGATACACTCAGCATTAACAATAGACCCAGAGTGACACACTCACATTCAACAATAGACCCAGAGTGACAGACTCACCGTAAACATTAGACCCAGAGTGACACACTCACCGTGAACAATAGACCCAGAGTGACAGATCACTGTGAACAATAGACCCAGAGTGAAACACTCACCATGAACAATAGACCCAGAATGACACACTCACCGGGAACAATAGACCCAGTGTGACACATTCACTGTGAGCAATGGACCCAGAGTGATATACTCACCGTGAACAATAGACCCAGAGTGACACACTCACTGTGAACAATAGACCGAGAGTGACACACTCACTGTGAACAATAGACCCAGAGTGACACACTCACCGTGAACAATAGAACCAGAGTGACCCACTAACCATGAACAATAGACCCAGAGTGACACATTCACCGTGAACAATAGACCCAGAGTGACACACTCACTGTGAACAATAGACCCAGAGTGACACACTCACCATGAACAATAAACCCAGAGTGACAGACTCACCGTGAACAAAAGACCCAGAATGACACACTCACCATGAACAATAGACCCAGAGTGACAGACTCACCATGAACAATAGACCCAGAGTGACAGACTCACTGTGAACAATAGACCCAGAGTGACACACTCACCGTGAACAATAGACCCAGAGTGACACACTCACCATGAACAATAGACCCAGAGTGACAGACTCACCATGAACAATAGACCCAGAGTGACAGACTCACTGTGAACAATAGACCCAGAGTGACACACTCACCATGAACAATAGACCCAGAGTGACACACTCACCGTAAACAATAGACTCAGAGTGACACACTCACCGTAAACAATAGACTCAGAGTGACACACTCACTGTGAACAATAGACCCAGAGTGACAGACTCACCATGAACAATAGACCCAGATTGACAGACGCACCGTGAACAACAGACGCAGAGTGACACACTCACCGTAAACAATAGACCCAGAGTGACACACTCACCGTGAACAATGGACCCAGAGTGATAGACTCACTGTGAGCAATAGACCCAGAGAGACACACTCACCGTGAACAGTAGACCCAGAGTGACACACTCACCGTGAACAATAGACCCAGAGTGACAGACTCACTGTGAACAATAGACCCAGAGTGACACACTCACCGTGAACAATAGACCCAGAATGACAAAATCACTGCGAGCAATGGACCCAGAGTGACAGACCCACCGTGAACAATAGACCCAGAGTGACACACTCACCGTGAACAATAGACCCAGAGAGACACACTCACCGTGAACAATAGACCCAGAGTGACACACCCACCGTGAACAATAGACCCAGAGTGACACACTCACCGTGAACAATAGACCCAGAGAGACACACTCACCGTGAACAATAGACCCAGAGTGACAGACTCAGCGTGAACAATAGACCCAGAGTGGCACACTCACCTTGAACAATAGACCCAGAGTGACACACTCACCGTGAACAAAAGACCCAGAGTGACACACTCACCTTGAACAATAGACCCAGAGTGACACACTCACCGTGAACAAAAGACCCAGAGTGACACACTCACCGTGAACAAAAGACCCAGAGTGACACACTCACCTTGAACAATAGACCCAGAGTGACACACTCACCGTGAACAATAGACCCAGAGTGACACACTCACCGTGAACAATAGACCCAGAGTGACACACTCACCTTGAACAATAGACCCAGAGTGACACACTCACCGTGAACAAAAGACCCAGAGTGACACACTCACCATGAACAATAGACCCAGAGTGACACACTCACCATGAACAATAGACCCAGAGTGACACACTCACCGTGAACAATAGACCCAGAGTGACACACTCACCATGAACAATAGACCCAGAGTGACACACTCACATTCAACAATAGACCCAGAGTGACACACTCACCGTAAACATTAGACCCAGAGTGACACACTCACCGTGAACAATAGACCCAGAGTGACAGACTCACCGTGAACAATAGACCCAGATTGACACACTCACCATGAACAATAGACCCAGAGTGACACACTCACTGTGAACAATAGACCCAGAGTGACAGACTCACTGTGAACAATAGACCCAGAGTGACACACTCACTGTGAACAATAGACCCAGAGTGACAGATCACCGTGAACAATAGACCCAGAGTGAAACACTCACCATGAACAATAGACCCAGAGTGACACACTCACCGGGAACAATAGACCCAGTGTGACACACTCACTGTGAGCAATGGACCCAGAGTGATATACTCACCGTGAACAATAGACTCAGAGTGACACACTCACTGTGAACAATAGACCGAGAGTGACACACTCACTGTGAACAATAGACCCAGAGTGACACACTCACCGTGATCAATAGAACCAGAGTGACCCACTAACCATGAACAATAGACCCAGAGTGACACATTCACCGTGAACAATAGACCCAGAGTGACACACTCACTGTGAACAATAGACCCAGAGTGACACACTCACCATGAACAATAGACCCAGAGTGACACACTCACTGTGAACAATAGACCCAGAGTGACACACTCACCATGAACAATAGACCCAGAGTGACACACTCACTGTGAACAATAGACCCAGAGTGACACACTCACCATGAACAATAGACCCAGAGTGACACACTCACCATGAACAATAGACCCAGAGTGACACACTCACCATGAACAATAGACCCAGAGTGACACACTCACCATGAACAATAGACCCAGAGTGACACACTCACTGTGAACAATAGACCCAGAGTGACAGACTCACCATGAACAATAGACCCAGAGTGACACACTCACTGTGAACAATAGACCCAGAGTGACAGACTCACCGTAAACAATAGACCCAGAGTGACACACTCACCATGAACAATAGACCCATAATGACAGACTCACCATGAACAATAGACCCAGAGTGACACACTCACCGTGAACAATAGACCCAGAGTGACACACTCACCGTAAACAACAGACTCAGAGTGACACACTCACCGTGAGCAATAGACCCAGAGTGACACACTCACCATGAACAATAGACCCAGATTGACACACTCACCATGAACAATAGACCCAGAGTGACACACTCACCATGAACAATAGACCCAGAGTGACACACTCACCGTAAACAATAGACTCAGAGTGACACACTCACTGTGAACAATAGACCCAGAGTGACAGACTCAGCATGAACATTAGACCCAGAGTGACACACTCACCATGAACAATAGACCCAGAGTGACACACTCACTGTGAACAATAGACCCAGAGTGACAGACTCAGCATGAACATTAGACCCAGAGTGACACACTCACCATGAACAATAGACTCAGAGTGACACACTCACTGTGAACAATAGACCCAGAGTGACAGACTCACCGTGAACAATAGACCCAGAGTGACACACTCACCGTGAACAATAGACCCGGAGTGACACACTCACTGTGAACAACAGACGCAGAGTGACACACTCACCATGAACAATAGACCCAGAGTGACACACTCACCATGAACAATAGACCCAGAGTGACAGACTCACCATGAACAATAGACCCAGAGTGACAGACTCACTGTGAACAATAGACCCAGAGTGACACACTCACTGTGAACAACAGACGCAGAGTGACACACTCACCATGAACAATAGACCCAGAGTGACACACTCACCATGAACAATAGACCCAGAGTGACAGACTCACCATGAACAATAGACCCAGAGTGACAGACTCACTGTGAACAATAGACCCAGAGTGACACACTCACTGTGAACAACAGACGCAGAGTGACACACTCACCATGAACAATAGACCCAGAGTGACACACTCACCATGAACAATAGACCCAGAGTGACAGACTCACCATGAACAATAGACCCAGAGTGACAGACTCACCATGAACAATAGACCCAGAGTGACACACTCACTGTGAACAACAGACGCAGAGTGACACACTCACCATGAACAATAGACCCAGAGTGACACACTCACCATGAACAATAGACCCAGAGTGACACACTCACCATGAACAATAGACCCAGAGTGACAGACTCACCATGAACAATAGACCCAGAGTGACACACTCACCATGAACAATAGACCCAGAGTGACACACTCACTGTGAACAATAGACCCAGAGTGACACACTCACCATGAACAATAGACCCAGAGTGACAGACTCTCCTTGAACAATAGACCCAGAGTGACACACTCTCCTTGAACAATAGACCCAGAGTGACACACTCACCATGAACAATAGACCCAGAGTGACACACTCAGCGTGAACAATAGACCCAGAGTGACACACTCTCCTTGAACAATAGACCCAGAGTGACACACTCTCCTTGAACAATAGACCCAGAGTGACACACTCACCATGAACAATAGACCCAGAGTGACACACTCAGCGTGAACAATAGACCCAGAGTGACACACTCTCCTTGAACAATAGACCCAGAGTGACACACTCACCATGAACAATAGACCCAGAGTGACACACTCACCATGAACAATAGACCCAGAGTGACAGACTCACCATGAACAATAGACCCAGATTGACAGACTCACCATGAACAATAGACCCAGAGTGACACACTCACCATGAACAATAGACCCAGAGTGACACACTCACCATGAACAATAGACCCAGAGTGACAGACGCACCGTAAACAATAGACCCAGAGTGAAACACTCACCGTGAACAATGGACCCAGAGTGACAGATCACTGTGAACAATAGACCCAGAGTGACACACTCACCGTGAACAATAGACCCAGAATGACAAAATCACTGCGAGCAATGGACCCAGAGTGACAGACCCACCGTGAACAACAGACACAGAGTGACAGACCCACCGTGAACAACAGACACAGAGTGACAGACCCACTGTGAACAATAGACCCAGAGTGGCACACTCACCGTGAACAATAGACCCAGAGTGACACACTCACCATGAACAATAGACCCAGAGTGACACACTCACCATGAACAATAGACCCAGAGTGACAGACTCACCGTGAACAATAGACCCAGAGTGACACACTCACCATGAACAATAGACCCAGAGTGACAGACTCACCATGAACAATAGACCCAGAGTGACAGACTCACCGTGAACAATAGACCCAGAGTGACACACTCACCATGAACAATAGACCCAGAGTGACAGACTCACCATGAACAATAGACCCAGAGTGACAGACTCACCATGAACAATAGACCCAGAGTGACACACTCACCATGAACAATAGACCCAGAGTGACAGACTCACCATGAACAATAGACCCAGAGTGACACACTCACTGTGAACAATAGACCCAGAGTGACACACTCACTGTGAACAATAGACCCAGAGTGACACACTCACTGTGAACAATAGACCCAGAGTGACACACTCACTGTGAACAATAGACCCAGAGTGACACACTCACCATGAACAATAGACCCAGAGTGACAGACTCACCGTGAACAATAGACCCAGAGTGACACACTCACTGTGAACAATAGACCCAGAGTGACACACTCACCATGAACAATAGACCCAGAGTGACACACTCACTGTGAACAATAGACCCAGAGTGACACACTCACCATGAACAATAGACCCAGAGTGACACACTCACATTCAACAATAGACCCAGAGTGACACACTCACATTCAACAATAGACCCAGAGTGACACACTCACCGTGAACAATAGACCCAGAGTGACACACTCACCATGAACAATAGACCCAGAGTGACACACTCACATTCAACAATAGACCCAGAGTGACACACTCACATTCAACAATAGACCCAGAGTGACACACTCACATTCAACAATAGACCCAGAGTGGCACACTCACATTCAACAATAGACCCAGAGTGACAGACTCACCATGAACAAAAGACCCAGAGTGACACACTCACCGTGAACAATAGACCCAGAGTGACACACTCACCATGAACAATAGACCCAGAGTGACACACTCACATTCAACAATAGACCCAGAGTGACACACTCACATTCAACAATAGACCCAGAGTGACAGACTCAGCGTGAACAATAGACCCAGAGTGACACACTCACCGTGAACAATAGACCCAGAGTGACACACTCACCGTGAACAATAGACCCAGAGTGACACACTCACCGTGAACAATAGACCCAGAGTGACACACTCACATTCAACAATAGACCCAGAGTGACACACTCACCGTGAACAATAGACCGAGAGTGACACACTCACCATGAACAATAGACCCAGAGTGGCACACTCACCGTGAACAAAAGACCCAGAGTGACACACTCACCATGAACAATAGACCCAGAGTGACAGACTCACCGTGAACAAAAGACCCAGAGTGACACACTCACCATGAACAATAGACCCAGAGTGACACACTCACCATGAACAATAGACCCAGAGTGACACACTCACCGTGAACAATAGACCCAGAGTGACACACTCACCATGAACAATAGACCCAGAGTGACACACTCACATTCAACAATAGACCCAGAGTGACACACTCACTGTGAACAATAGACCCAGAGTGACACACTCACCATGAACAATAGACCCAGAGTGACACACTCACCATGAACAATAGACCCAGAGTGACACACTCACATTCAACAATAGACCCAGAGTGACAGACTCACCGTAAACATTAGACCCAGAGTGACACACTCACCATGAACAATAGACCCAGAGTGACACACTCACATTCAACAATAGACCCAGAGTGACAGACTCACCGTAAACAATAGACCCAGAGTGACAGATCACTGTGAACAATAGACCCAGAGTGAAACACTCACCGGGAACAATAGACCCAGTGTGACACACTCACCGGGAACAATAGACCCAGAGTGACACACTCACTGTGAGCAATGGACCCAGAGTGATATACTCACCGTGAACAATAGACCCAGAGTTACACACTCACCGTGAACAGTAGACCCAGAGTGACAGACTCACTGTGAACAATAGACCCAGAGTGACACACTCACCGTGAACAATAGACCCAGAATGACAAAATCACTGCGAGCAATGGACCCAGAGTGACACACCCACCGTGAACAATAGACCCAGAGTGACACACTCACTGTGAACAATAGACACAGAGTGACAGACTCACCATGAGCAATAGACCCAGAGTGACACTCTCACCATGAACAATGGACCCAGAGTGACAGACTCACCATGAACATTAGACCAAGAGTGACACACTCACCTTGAACTATAGACCCAGAGTGACACACTCACCGTGAACAATAGACCCAGAGTGACACACTCGCTGTGAACAATAGACCCAGAGTGACACACTCACCCTGAACTTTGGACCCAGAGTGACAGACCCACTGTGAACAACAGACACAGAGTGACACACTCACCGTGAACAATAGACCCAGAATGACACACTCACCATGAACAACAGACCCAGAGTGACAGACTCAGCGCGAACAATAGACCCAGAGTGGCACACTCACCGTGAACAATAGACCCGGAGTGACACACTCACCGTGAACAATAGACCCAGAGTTACACACTCACCTTGAACAATAGACCCAGAGTGACACACTCACCGTGAACAAAAGACCCAGAGTGACACACTCACCGTGAACAATAGACCCAGAGTGACACACTCACCGTGAACAATAGACCCAGAGTGACACACTCACATTCAACAATAGACCCAGAGTGACAGACTCACCGTAAACATTAGACCCAGAGTGACACACTCACCGTGAACAATAGACCCAGAGTGGCAGACTCACCGTGAACAATAGACCCAGAGTGACAGACTCACCGTGAACAACAAACACAGAGTGACACACTCACCGTGAACAATAGACGCAAAGTGACACACTCACCGTGAACAACAGACCCAGAGTGACAGACTCACCATGAACAATAGACCCAGAGTGGCACACTCACCGTGAACAATAGACCCAGAGTGATACACTCAGCATTAACAATAGACCAAGAGTGACACACTCACATTCAACAATAGACCCAGAGTGACAGACTCACCGTAAACATTAGACCCAGAGTGACACACTCACCGTGAACAATAGACCCAGAGTGACAGATCACTGTGAACAATAGACCCAGAGTGAAACACTCACCATGAACAATAGACCCAGAATGACACACTCACCGGGAACAATAGACCCAGTGTGACACATTCACTGTGAGCAATGGACCCAGAGTGATATACTCACCGTGAACAATAGACCCAGAGTGACACACTCACTGTGAACAATAGACCGAGAGTGACAGACTCACTGTGAACAATAGACCCAGAGTGACACACTCACCGTGAACAATAGACGCAGAGTGACAGACTCACCGTGAACAATAGACCCAGAGTGCCACACTCACCGTCAACAATAGACCCAGAGTGACACACTCACTGTGAACAATAGACCCAGAGTGACACACTCACCGTGAACAATAGAACCAGAGTGACCCACTAACCCTGAACAATAGACCCAGAGTGACACATTCACTGTGAACAATAGACCCAGAGTGACACACTCACCGTGAACAATAGACCCAGAGTGACAGACTCACCATGAACAATAGACCCATAATGACAGACTCACTGTGAACAATAGACCCAGAGTGACACACTCACCATGAACAATAGACCCAGAGTGACAGACTCACCATGAACAATAGACCCATAATGACAGACTCACTGTGAACAACAGACCCAGAGTGACACACTCACCATGAACAATAGACCCAGAGTGACACACTCACCGTAAAGAATAGACCCAGAGTGACACACTCACTGTGAACAATAGACCCAGAGAGACACACTCACCGTGAACAATAGACCCAGAGTGACAGACTCACCATGAACAATAGACCCAGATTGACAGACGCACCGTGAACAATAGACGCAGAGTGACACACTCACCGTGAGCAATAGACCCAGAGTGACACACTCACCGTGAACAATGGACCCAGAGTGACAGACTCACTGTGAGCAATGGGCCCAGAGTGACACACTCACCATGAACAATAGACCCAGAGTGACACACTCACTGTGAACAATAGACACAGAGTGACAGACTCACCATGAGCAATAGACCCAGAGTGACACTCTCACCATGAACAATGGACCCAGAGTGACAGACACACAGTGAACAATAAACCCAGAGTGACACACTCACCCTGAACTTTAGACCCAGAGTGACAGACACACCGTGAACAACAGACACAGAGTGACACACGCACCGTGAACAATAGACCCAGAATGACACACTCACCATGAACAACAGATCCAGAGTGACAGACTCACCGTGAACAATAGACCCAGAGTGGCACACTCACCGTGAACAATAGACCCGGAGTGACATACACACCGTGAACAATAGACCCAGAGTTACACACTCACCTTGAATAATAGACCCAGAGTGACAGACTCACCGTGAACAAAAGACCCAGAATGACACACTCACCGTGAACAATAGACCCAGAGTGACACACTCACCGTGAACAATAGATCGAGAGTGACAGACTCACCCTGAACAATAGACCCAGAGTGACAGACTCACTGTGAACAATAGACCCAGAGTGACAGAGTCATCATAAACAATAGGCACAGAGTGACACACTCACCGTGAACAATAGACCCAGAGTGACACACTCACCGTGAACAATAGACCCGGAGTGACACACTCACCGTGAACAATAGACCCAGAGTTACACACTCACCTTGAACAATAGACCCAGAGTGACACACTCACCATGAACAAAAGACCCAGAGTGACACACTCACCGTGAACAATAGACCCAGAGTGACACACTCACCGTGAACAATAGATCCAGAGTGACAGACTCACCCTGAACAATAGACCCAGAGTGACAGACTCACCGTGAACAATAGACCCAGAGTGACAGAGTCATCATAAACAATAGACACAGAGTGACACACTCACCATGAACAATAGACCCAGAGTGACACACTCACTGTGAACAACAGACCCAGAGTGACAGACTCACCATGATCAATAGACCCAGAGTGGCACACTCACCGTGAACAATAGACCCAGAGTGATACACTTAGCATTAACAATAGAGCCAGAGTGACACACTCACATTCAACAATAGACCCAGAGTGACACACTCACTGGAAACAATAGACCCAGAATGACACACTCACCGTGAACAATAGACCCAGAGTGACAGATCACTGTGAACAATAGACCCAGAGTGACACACTCACCATGAACAATAGACCCAGAATGACACACTCACTGGGAACAATAGACCCAGTTTGACACACTCACTGTGAGCAATAGACCCAGAGTGACAGACTCACTGTGAAAAATAGACCCAGAGTGACACACTCACCGTGAACAATAGACGCAGAGTGACAGACTCACCATGAACAATAGACCCAGAGTGCCACACTCACCGTTAACAATAGACCCAGAGTGAAACACTCACTGTGAACAATAGACCCAGAGTGACACACTCACCGTGAACAATAGAACCAGAGTGACCCACTAACCATGAACAATAGACCCAGAGTGACACATTCACCGTGAACAATAGACCCAGAGTGACACACTCACTGTGAACAATAGACCCAGAGTGACACACTCACCGTGAACAATGGACCCAGAGTGACAGACACACAGTGAACAATAAACCCAGAGTGACACACTCACCCTGAACTTTAGACCCAGAGTGACAGACACACCGTGAACAACAGACACAGAGTGACACACTCACCGTGAACAATAGACCCAGAATGACACACTCACCATGAACAACAGACCCAGAGTGGCACACTCACCGTGAACAATAGACCCGGAGTGACACACTCATCGTGAACAATAGACCCAGAGTTACACACTCACCTTGAACAATAGACCCAGAGTGACACACTCACCGTGAACAATAGACCCAGAGTGACACACTCACCGTGAACAATAGATCGAGAGTGACAGACTCACCCTGAACAATAGACCCAGAGTGACAGAGTCATCATAAACAATAGACACAGAGTGACACACTCACCGTGAACAATAGACCCAGAGTGACACACTCACCGTGAACAATAGACCCGGAGTGACACACTCACCGTGAACAATAGAGCCAGAGTTACACACTCACCTTGAACAATAGACCCAGAGTGACACACTCACCATGAACAAAAGACCCAGAGTGACACACTCACCGTGAACAATAGACCCAGAGTGACACACTCACCGTGAACAATAGATCCAGAGTGACAGACTCACCCTGAACAATAGACCCAGAGTGACAGACTCACCGTGAACAATAGACCCAGAGTGACAGAGTCATCATAAACAATAGACACAGAGTGACACACTCACCGTGAACAATAGACCCAGAGTGACACACTCACCGTGAACAACAGACCCAGAGTGACAGACTCACCATGAACAATAGACCCAGAGTGGCACACTCACCGTGAACAATAGACCCAGAGTGATACACTCACCATGAACAATAGACCCAGAGTGACACACTCACATTCAACAATAGACCCAGAGTGACACACTCACCGTGAACAATAGACCCAGAGTGACAGATCACTGTGAACAATAGACCCAGAGTGACACACTCACCATGAAAAATAGACCCAAAATGACACACTCACCGGGAACAATAGACCCAGTGTGACACACTCACTGTGAGCAATGGACCCAGAGTGACATACTCACCATGAACAATAGACTCAGAGTGACAGACTCACTGTGAACAATAGACCCAGAGTGACACACTCACCGTGAACAATAGATGCAGAGTGACATACTCACCGTGAACAATAGACCCAGAGTGCCACACTCACCGT
The DNA here is from genome assembly GCF_052327205.1 of Somniosus microcephalus. Lineage (NCBI taxonomy): Eukaryota > Metazoa > Chordata > Chondrichthyes > Squaliformes > Somniosidae > Somniosus > Somniosus microcephalus. The sequence continues at coordinate 119,004,468 of NC_140997.1, read as the reverse complement.
TAACAATAGACCCAGAGTGACACACTCACTGTGAACAATAGACCCAGAGTGGCACACTCACCGTGAGCAATAGAACCATTGTGACCCACTAACCATGAACAATAGACCCAGAGTGACACATTCACCGTGAACAATAGACCCAGAGTGACACACTCACTGTGAACAATAGACCCAGAGTGACACACTCACCGTGAACAATAGACCCAGAGTGACACACTCACCATGAACAAAAGACCCAGAGTAACAGTCTCACCGTGAACAATGGACCCAGAGTGACAGACTCACTGTGAGCAATGGACCCAGAGAGACACACTCACCGTGAACAAAATACCCAGAGTGAAAAACACACTGTGAGCAATCGACCCAGAGTGACACACTCACCGTGAACAATGGACCCAGAGTGACACACTCACTGTGAGCAATAGACCCAGAGTGACAGACTCACCATGAACAATAGACCCAGAGTGACACAATCACCGTGAACAATAGTCCCAGAGTGCCAGACTCACCCTGAACAATAGACCCAGATTGACACACTCACCGTGAACTTTAGACCCAGAGTGACAGACTCACCATGAACAACAAACACAGAGTGACACACTCACCATGAACAATAGACCCTGAGTGACACAATCACTGTGAACAACAGACCCAGAGTGACACACTCAGCATTAACAATAGACCCAGAGTGACACACTCACCATCAACAATAGACCCAGAGTGAAACACTCACCATGAACAATAGACCCAGAGTGACACACTCACCGTGAACAATAGACCCAGAGTGCCAGACTCACCCTGAACAATAGACCCATATTGACACACTCACCGTGAACTTTAGACCCAGAGTGACAGACTCACCATGAACAACAAACAGAGTGACACACTCACCATGAACAATAGACCCAGAGTGGCACACTCACCTTGAACAATAGACCCAGATTGACACACTCAGCATTAACAATAGACCCAGAGTGACACACTCACCATCAACAATAGACCCAGAGTGAAACACTCACCATGAACAATAGACCCAGAGTGACACACTCACCGTGAACAATAAACCCAGAAAGACACACTCACCATCAACAATAGACCCAGAGTGAAACACTCACCATGAACAATGGACCCAGAGTGACACACTCACCGTGAACAATAAACCCAGAGTGACACAATCACTGTGAACAATAGCGCCAGAGTGACACACTCACTGTGAAAAATGGAGCCAGAATGACACACTCACTGTGAACAATAGACCCAGAGTGACAGACTCATTGTGAAAAATAGACCCAGAGTGACACACTCATCGTGTACAACAGACACTGAGTGACACACTCACCATGAACAAAAGACCCAGAGTAAGAGACTCACCGTGAACAATGGACCCAGAGTGACAGACTCTCTGTGAGCAATGGACCCAGAGAGACACACGCACCGTGAACAATATACCCAGAGTGATACACTCACTGTGAGCAATGGACCCAGAGTGACACACTCACCGTGAACAATGGACCCAGAGTGACACACTCACTGTGAACAATAGACCCAGATTGACACACTCACCGTGAACAATAGACCCAGCATGACACACTCACTGTGAGCAATGGACCCAGAGTGACATACTCACCATGAACAATAGACCCAGAGTGACACACTCACTGTGAACAATAGACCCAGAATGACAGTCTCACTGTGTACAATAGACCCAGAGGGACACACTCACCATGAACAATAGACCCAGCGTGACAGACTCACCATGAACAATAGACCCAGAGTGACACACTCACCGTGAGCAATAGACCCAGAGTGACACTCTCCTTGAACAATAGACCCAGAGTGACACACTCACCGTGAACAATAGACCCAGAGTGACACACTCACCGTGAACAATAGACCCAGAATGACACACTCACCGTGAACAATAGATCCAGAGTGACAGACTCACCGTGAACAATAGACCCAGAGTGACAGACTCACCGTGAGCAATAGACCTAGAGTGACACTGACCTTGAACAATAGACCCAGAGTGACACACTCACCATGAACAATAGACCCAGAGTGACACACTCACCGTGAACAATAGACCCAGAATGACACACTCACCGTGAACAATAGATCCAGAGTGACAGACTCACCGTGAACAATAGACCCAGAGTGACAGACTCACCGTGAGCAATAGACCCAGAGTGACACTGACCTTGAACAATAGACCCAGAGTGACACACTCACCGTGAACAATAGACCCAGAGTGACACACTCACTGTGAACAATAGACCCAGAATGACACACTCACCGTGAACAATAGATCCAGAGTGACAGACTCACTGTGAGCAATGGACCCAGAGAGACACACTCACCATGAACAAAAGACCCAGAGTAACAGACTCACCATGAACAATGGACCCAGAGTGACAGACTCACTGTCAGCAATGTACCCAGAGAGACACACTCACCGTGAACAAAATACCCAGAGTGAAAAACACACTGTGAGCAATTGGCCCAGAGTGACACACTCACCGTGAACAATGGACCCAGAGTGACACACTCACTGTGAACAATAGACCCAGAGTGACAGACTCACCATGAACAATCGACCCAGAGTGACACAATCACCGTGAACAATAGTCCCAGAGTGCCAGACTCACCCTGAACAATAGACCCAGATTGACACACTCACCGTGAACTTTAGACCCAGAGTGACAGACTCACCATGAACAACAAACACAGAGTGACACACTCACCATGAACAATAGACCCTGAGTGACACAATCACTGTGAACAACAGACCCAGAGTGACACACTCAGCATTTTCAATAGACCCAGAGTGACACACTCACCATCCACAATAGACCCAGAGTGAAACACTCACCATGAACAATAGACCCAGATTGACACACTCACCATGAACAATAGACCCAGAGTGCCAGATTCACCCTGAACAATAGACCCAGATTGACACACTCACCATGAACAATAGACCCAGAGTGACACACAGGCATATCTACAGATGGAGGTTGAGGAGGCCTCTAAAAAGTATCTCACGATAAACACACACAAAGGCCTGTACCAGTACAATCGACTGGTTTTTGGAGTAGCATCAGCTCCAGCTATCTGGCAAAGAGCTATGGAGCAAGTCCTGCAAGGGATTCCGGGGACTCAATGCTACCTAGACGACATCCTTGTAACAGGAGAAAATGACAACGAGCACCTTGCCAATTTGGAGCAGGTGCTCACTAGGCTGAAAGAATGAGCGAATCGCCCCAAGTGCGAATTTTTCCAAAATCAGATATCATATTGTGGCCACATAATTAATAATGAAGGGTTGCATAAGTCACCTGAAAAAATTGAAGCGGTTATAAAAGCCCCAGCACCTGAAAATGTTTCACAATTAAGGTCGTTCCTGGGATTAATAAATTACTATCATAAATTTTTACCGAACTTATCAACTCTTCTACACCCTCTTAATGAACTTCTACAAACAGGATTGATTTGGAAATGGAACGAAGACTGTAAACATGCCTTCCATAATTGCAAAGACTTAATCACATCCGAAGAAGTTTTGGCTCATTACAACCCATCACTGCCAATCAGACTGGCGTGCGATGCATCCCCTTACAGCATAGGAGCAGTATTATCCCATAAATTCCCTGATGGTTCAGAACGGCCGATAGCTTTTGCGTCACGCTCATTAAACTCAGCTGAGCGTAACTATGCCCAAATCGACAGGGAAGCACTCAGCCTGGCATGGGGAGTGAAGAAATTCAACCATTACCTACACGGACAAAAATTTACCTTGTTGACTGACCATCAACCGCTCATCTCCATATTCAACCCTAAAAAAGGTGTTCCCATTATGACAGCGCAAAGGCTACAGAGGTGGTCCCTTTTTCTAGGGGCACACCAATACAACATAGAATACAAAGGGTCAAAACAGCATGGGAATGCTGACGGTTTATCGCGCCTACCGTTGCCAACGGTAGAAGAGGCACCAACAGTAGACCCAGTAGAGATGTTCCACTCTACCATAGTGGAATGTCTACCAGTGACAAATTCTGCCATTGAAAGAGAGATGAGAAATGACCCGACTCTCTCACGGGTCTACGATTTAACAGTGAAGGGATGGCCAGCACATGGCGAACCACTGTTGCCAGCATTCTCGCAAAGAAGAGAACAGCTGTCAGTGTGCCGAGGAACCTTGATGTGTGGATCCAGAGTGGTGATTCCACCCAAACTCCAGGATAAAGTGCTAAAGGAGCTTCACGAGGGGCATCTGGGTGGAGTGAAAATAAAGAACCTAGCTAGGGCGTTTGTATGGTGGCCAGGTATCGATGGAGAAATCGAAGAAATGACCAAGAGCTGCCTAGGATGCCAGAAGGTCCAAAACGCTCCACCACAAGCCCCTCTACATCCATGGGAGTGGCCCTCATCTCCCTGGCAAAGGGTGCACATCGACTTTGCTGGTCCATTTATGGACTCAATGTTCTTAATCGCAGTTGATGCACACTCCAAGTGGCCGGAGGTAATAAAGATGTCCTCCACCACCACGGAAAAAACCATCACAGTATTAAGGACCATATTTGCCAGGAATGGGCTGCCGGAACAGATATGTTCTGATAATGGACCGCAATTTGTGTCCGAAGAATTCAGAAAGTTCTTAAAAAACAATGGGGTTAAGCACTACACGTCCGTCCCATACCATCCCGCCACCAATGGATTGGCTGAAAGGTTTGTCCAGACCTTCAAGAAGGCCATAAAGGCCATGGGTAATGAAGACATAAAACTTCAGCACAAGGTGGATAACTTCTTATTCGCATACAGGAATGCAACACATATGGTTACCAACCAAACTCCTGCCATGATGTTCTTCAATAGAAACCTAAGATGCCGGCTGGATTTGGTCAAGCCCAACATCAGAAGGGACGTGGAGAACCGGCAGTTTCAAGGCATGAATGAAAGGCCAACTAGAACCTTCCAGATAGGTCAACAAGTTTTGGCCCGGGACTACCGTACCGAGAAATGGCAGCCTGGAACTATCTGCACACGACTAGGACCACTGATGTATACCATGGACATCGGAGAAAGCATAATAAGGCGCCATGCTGACCAAATCATAAAGTCATCCGAAAAGGGACAACCTACACCACAACTCTATACATCTAACGATGAAGTAGAGATACCCATATCTACCTTCGATCCGGTGATACTGGAACCCGATGAACCCGACACTGGCATTCAAGCCAAATCAGCCTTGCCAGAAGAACCTACTACACCACCAGAAACTAATACATCCCCGAGGCGTTATCCGGACCGAGTCAGGAAGCCTCCTGAGAGACTAACTTATAATTAATTAACTACAGCAATGTATATTATTTTGCTTATAACATGTAATTAATAATTACTTAAAATATGATGTACTGGTTGGCTAAAAGGGGAGGAATTGTGGTGTATGTGCCTTTAAGAGCCCCAGGTGTGCTGTAATGCCAGTAATTGCCACTCGGACTATATAAGCCTGTATATTGTGTATATCCGTTAGAACCCCCCCCAGACTTTGCTTAATAAATACCTATGAACCAACTCCTGTCTTCAGTGTCTTTATCAACACACGGACACTACACAGATGCTCTGGTTTTAGGAGTCGATCCATCCTAGTATTCTTTTGTGATTAAAATTGATGGGCCTTCAATAACCACAAAACTAGAAGTTATAGACTTAAACAAGTTGGCTTTTAATCACTAAGATCAGAGCTAACATCTCAACACGCCGACTGGTTCATAGGAATGAGTCATACAGATCCTGGGATCTTTATGTAAGAGAAGTCAGGGGCGGAGCCAAGAGCCAAGGCCGGGAACCTCCCAGGTTAGTCGGGAAAGAGGGAGTGAAACTATACACAGTGGGGGAGGGTAATATACATGAGTGCAAAACGAATACAGGATCAAGACAAACAGATTTCATTACAATATATATATAGACTAGCTGGGGGTGCCCGGCGGTGCCGAGGCTTTTTTGAGGGCATGTTGTTGTTGGAAGAGAGAGAGGGAGCGACTGGGTGGAAGAGAGGGAAGGACAGAGAGAGAGAGAGAGGGAAGGAGAGAGAGGGAAGGAGAGAGAGAGAGAGAGAGGGAAGGAGAGAGAGAGAGAGATGGAAGGAGAGATAGAGAGAGGGAAGGAGAGAGAGAGATGGAAGGAGAGAGAGAGAGAGATGGAAGGAGAGAGAGAGAGATGGAAGGAGAGAGAGAGAGAGATGGAAGGAGAGAGGGAAGGAGAGAGGGAAGGAGAGAGAGGGAAGGAGAGAGAGAGAGAGGGAAGGAGAGAGAGAGAGAGGGAAGGAGAGAGAGGGAAAGAGAGAGGGAAGGAGAGAGAGAGGGGGAAGGAGAGAGAGAGAGGTGGAAGAAGAGAGAGAGAGAGAGGGAAGGAGAGAGAGACGGGGTGAGAGAGAGAGAGACTGGGGGAGGGGGAGAGAGAGAGCGAGAGACTGGGGGGCGAAGAGAGAGAGAGAGATTGGGGGGAGAAGAGAAAGAGAAAGATTGGGGGGAAGAGAGCGAGACTGGGAGTGTGAGAGAGAGCGAGAGAGAGAGAGAGAGACTGGAAGTGTGAGAGAGAGAGAGAGACTGGGAGTGTGAGAGAGAGAGAGACTGGGAGTGAGAGAGAGAGAGAGAGAGAGATTGGGAGTGAGAGAGAGAGAGAGAGAGAGAGAGACTGGGAGTGAGAGAGAGAGAGAGAGAGAGTGGGAGTGTGAGAGAGAGAGAGAGTGGGAGTGTGAGAGAGAGCCCGGCGGTGCCGAGGCTTTTTTGAGGGCATGTTGTTCTTGGAAGAGAGAGAGAGAGAGCGACTGGGGGGAAGAGAGAGAGCGACTGGGGGGAAGAGAGACAGTGACTGGGGGAAGAGAGAGAGCGACGGGGGGGAAGAGAGAGAGCGACTGGGGGAAGAGAGAGAGCGACTGGGGGGAAGAGAGACAGTGACTGGGGGAAGAGAGAGAGCGACTGGGGGGAAGAGAGAGCGCGACTGGGGGGAAGAGAGAGAGCGACTGGGGGGGAGGGGGGAGGGAGGGGAGGAGTGGGAGGGGAGGGGGAGGGGGAGGGGGAGCGGGGAGTGAAGGGGGGCAGGGGGAGAGAAGGAGAGAGAGAGACAGAGGGAAGGAGAGAGAGAGAGGGCGAGTGGCCCGCGGCCGCAAATGGAGCCAAGCCCCGGGAACAGGCGTGAGCTGGCTTGAGGCTGTGAGAGACGGCCACGCCTGGTTGCCGGGGTAACCCTTCCCCCCCTTCCGAGCCCCCGTCCTCCCGAGCCCCGGCCGCCCCGCACCGCACTCCCGAGAGCCCCGCTCTGCGAGCTCCGGCCGCCCCGCCCCGCACTCCCGAGAGCCCCGCTCTCCGAGCCCCGGCCGCCCCGGCCCGCACTCCCGAGAGCCCCGCTCTCCGAGCCCCGGCCGCCCCGCAATCCCAACAGCCCCGCTCTCTGAGCCCCGCCCCCCCGCCCGAGCCAGCTTCAAGACCGTCGAGCGGGGAAGAGAGAGAGACGCCGCATCTCAGCTGCTGGCTTCCCGCGCTCTGTGCGTCGCCTGCTGCGCGCACACCCTGTGCATGTCCCATGACCCTCGCGGCTGACGCCGTTGCCCCGGGTAACATGATGGGGGGACTGGGGGGGAGGAGCTTACCAGAAGCCGTGGGACAATTACCTAGCTCGGGCATGGCTGGGCAGGAGAGGCCCAGGCTTTGAGGCCTTACAAAAATGGGGAAAGGTAGGAAAAAGAATCATCAGGTTAGAGAAAATATTTACAAATGAATGAACTTTTTTTGAAAACAATTTAATAAAAGCATTTTTTTTTTGTTGGAAATGTAGATTTGAAAAGAAACACGCAGAAAGCGGGAAAAAGAATGGAATCAAGATGGCGGCCACTCACCTCGGTTCAAAACGATAAGGCACGCCCACACACGCACCGATTGGTCAATCGTCCTGTCACTCGACTCTAGGAGGGCCCGCCTGCACGCGCGACAAACCCGCCCCGTGACGCAGCGATTGGTCGACCGTCGGGTCGCTCGACCGGACGATTGGTCGACCTTTGCGTCACTCGATGCTAATGAGCGGATAATGAGCGGAATTTTGAACATTTTTTGGATACCGTGGGCGCAATTTTTGTCTCGCCAAAACGTAAATACGCTTATGACCGTTCCGGAATCGTAAGCTTTCTTTTGATGTAACGCACGTGTAGGTACGCTCTATAACTTTCGAGTGCATAGCCGGACAGACAGACGGAAGGACAGACAGACAAACAGACAGACAGATCAATCCTTTTATATATATAGATAAATAAGATATAAGATGAAAGTAAAATAGCAAAAAATATAAAAACAGAACACAAAGAAAAAGGGTGGCTAAAGTGAATATTGGTCCCTTAGAGGACGAGACCAGGAAATTAGTGGTGGGGAACATGGAGATGGCAAAAACGCTGAACAAATATTTTGTATCAGTCTTTACGGTAGAGGACACTAAAAATATCCCAACACTGGACAAACAGGGGGCTATGGGGGGGGAGGAGCTAAACACGATTAAAATCCCTAATGAGGTGGTACTCGGTAAGATAATGGGACCGAAGGCGGATAAATCCCCTGGACCTGATGGCTTACATCCTGGGGTCTTGAGAGAAGTAGCTGCATTGGTGGTAATTTTCCAAAACTCCCTGGATTCAGGAAAGGTCCCAGCAGATTGGAAAACTGCTAATGTAATGCCCTTATTTGAAAAGGGAGGCAGACAAAAGGCTGGAAACTATAGACCAGTTAGCCTAACATCTGTGGTTGGTAAAATGTTGGAGTCCATTATTAAGGAAGCTGTAACAGGACATTTGGATAAGCATAATTTAATCGGACAGAGTCAGCATGGTTTTACGAAGGGGAAGTCATGTTTGACAAATTTGCTCGAATTCTTTGAGGACGTAACAAACAGGGTGGATAAAGGGGAACCAGTGGATGTGGTGTATTTGGACTTCCAAAAGGCATTTGACAAGGTGCCACACAAAAGATTACTGCACAAGATAAAAAATCACAGGATTGGGGGCAATATACAGGAAACTTTCGATTTACCGGCACCTAAATAACCAGAAATCTCGGTTAACCGGCAAAATTCAGGAGTAGGTTCAGGTAAGTTTTACTTCATATTCTACTTGCCTTCCTCGATCTGTTGCTGTGCAAGGGTGTGGCTGCAGCTGTTGCTAAGCTACAGAGATGCTTGGAACTTGTGGCCATTGTTCTGAGCCTGTTGCTAAGCAACAGGGTTTGTTGCTTTATACGGAGCTCTCAGCTCTCCGTATCTTTTACTATAGCTTTCGGTTATCCGGAATTTTTGATGAACCGGCACCACGTCGATCCCGTCGGTGCCGGATAAAAAAAAGTTTCCTGTACTGGCATGGGTGGAAGATTGGCTATCTAATAGAAAACAGAGAGTTTTGATAAATGGTTCATTCTCGGGTTGGCAATCAGTAACTAGTGGTGTTCCACAGGGGTCAGTGCTGGGACCCCAACTCTTTACAATCTATATTAACGATTTGGAGGAAGGGACCGAGTGCAACGTATCCAAGTTTGTCGACGATACAAAGATGGGAGGGAAAGCAGTGAGTGAGGAGGACATAAAAAACCTGCAAAAGGACATAGACAGGCTAAGTGAGTGGGCAAAAATTTGGCAGATGGAATATAATGTTGGAAAGTGTGAGGTTATGCACTTTGGCAGAAAAAATCAAAGAGCAAGTTATTATCTAAATGGAGAGAAACTGCAAAGTGTTACAGTACAAAGGGATCTGGGGGTCCTGGTGCATGAAACACAGAAGGTTAGTATGCAGGTGCAGCAGGTGATCAGGAAGGCTAATGGAATCTTGGCTTTTATTGCAAGGGGGATGGAGTATAAAAGCAGGGAAGTCTTGCTGCAGTTATACAGGGTACTGGTGAGGCCACACCTGGAATACTGCGTACAGTTTTGGTTTCCATATTTAAGAAAAGATATACTTGCTCTCGAGGCAGTTCAGAGACAGTTCACTCAGTTGATTCCGGAGATGAGGGGGTTAACTTATGAGGAAAGGTTGAGTAGGTTGGGCCTCTACTCATTGGAATTCAGAAGAATGAGAGGCGATCTTATCGAAACATATAAGATTGTGAGGGGGCTTGATCGGGTGGATGCGGTGAGGATGTTTCCACTGATGGGTGAGACTAGAACTAGGGGGCATAATCTTAGAATAAGGGGCTGCCCTTTCAAAACTGAGATGAGGAGAAACTTCTTCACTCAGAGGGTAGTAAATCTATGGAATTTGCTACCTCAGATAGTTGTGGAAGCTGCGACATTAAATAAATTTAAAACGGAGATAAACAGTTTCCTAGCTGATAAGGGAATAAGGGGTTATGGGGAGAGGGCAGGGAAGTGGATGTGAGTCTAGGTTCGGATCAGCCATGGTCCTTGTTATGTCCCCTATGAGACTTTTAGTATAGTGTTTTGTCTCCCCCTAGTGGTTTTACTACTTACCTCCTTATTGTTGATTTATGTCATGTGACATGATGAGAAAGTGAAAGTTAAACACAACCACGAGGGAGCCCAGAATTCATGGCTGGTGATGTATACAGTATCTAACACCATCCTTCTCAGTTTCCCCCTTTGATTGGCATTGTCTGTAAGTAGCCTTTTACCAGATGTCTTTATGTTTGATCTATGTCACCATTTCTTGATATTTGTGGCCAGATGAGTTAAAATATTGCACTTTGTGGAGTTTCCATGTGGCTGGCTATTTGTCTTTCCCCTGGCATTCATGTGTTAGACCTTTGATTGTTGTATCAGATTTACCTCAAATTGTAATAGAACCATTGAGTTATAGTGGTAACGTTTCGGGTTTATTCTGTGTATTCAGATCGTGATTGTAATACCAATCGGCCTTATTTGATGTTGTAATTTCTTGCTCTCTTTGTAGTTACACCCTGTGTCATTAAACTGGATTAAAAGTAACAACGCCTCCTGTTTGGTGATAAGGGTTTAGCTGTCTATCGAATCATAGTCGTGAGGAGGACAGAACAGTCCTATTGAATGGCGGAGCAGGCCCGAGGGGCCGTATGGCCTACTCCTGCTCCTACTTCTTATGTTCTTATGTTCTAAGCTGTGGAATTCCCTCTCTAAACCTCTCCTCCTCTCTACCCCTCTCTCCTCCTTTAAGGCCTCTTTAAAACCTACCTCTTTGACCAAGCTTTTAGTCACCTGCCCTAATATCTCCTTATGTGACTCGCTGTCAAATTTGGTTTGATAGGCTCCTGTGAAGCGCCTTTGGGACATTTTGCTATGTCAAAGGCACTATATAAATGCAAGTTGTTGTTGCTGTTGGAAAAGGTTAAGGTACAATCAAACATAAACATACTTGACTGAAGGAAGGCTAACTTTTCAGTGAGTTGAAAAGGGGTCTGGCCCAGGTGGATTGGAATCAAAATTGGCAGGCAAAACAGTAATTGAACAATGGGAGGCCTCCAAAGAGGAGATAGTTCGGGTACAGAGTAGACACATTTCTATAAGGGGGAAAGAAAGGGCATCCAAAGCTGGAGATCCCTGGATGTCTAAAGATATAGGGGGTGAAATTCAGTACGTTAGCGCCCCGGGTGAGGGTGCTAACGGGGCATTCAGGCAGCAGCGCCATGGCGGGGCGAATCCCACGCCGTACAGCAAATTTGCCGGCCCCATAGCGCCGCCAATAACAGTTAGCACCTCAGTCACTTTCGCCATGCAGATTATGACATCAGTGAGTGCAACGCTCGCTGGGCGCCCGATCTGCAAACTTCAGTAGTGCCCCCTGCCATACTGCCTCGCGCCAACAGCGCCAGGGAGCGGAGGCATGAACCGGCTGTCTGGCGGCTGGTGGGGCGCTACTTAAAGGGATGCGTCCCAGCTGTCAATGAACCTCCTGTCGAAAGGTCAGTTATGAGTGGCAGAGAGCGCAGGATGTATCTGCAGCCAAATAAAGGCTGCTTAGTCCCTGGAGTGTTGCGGGTCATCAAAGCACTTTGCATTTTATCTCACAGCATATCGCCGTTCTGCACTCCCCGAATCACTGGGGGCTGGTGTGCGGACTCCAATGACCCTCCCCTTTAATGGCTGGAAGGCGCCTGCACCAATGCTCACTTCCGATTGCACACCTCTTATTTGTTATCGCTCAGAGCCTAACACCACTCACCTATGCCATTAGCGCCTGATTTAGCGCTCCCCTGCATTCATTGAGCACTGAGACTTAATTTAGCAGGCAGTGAGATTGATTAGCGCCTGGTGCTAAATTTCTAACTTCTCAAAAGTTAGCGCCCCTTCCTGCGTGCTACTGAAATTCTCCCCCATAGATTTTAAAATGAGACAGGAAATGAAAGCTTATGACAATTGTAAGGTTCATAATACAGTGGAGAATCAAGCTGAAAATAGAAAGTACAGAGGAGATAAAAAAGGGAACAAGAGGGGCAAAGAAAGTGTATGAGAATAGATTAGCAGCTAACATAAAAGAGAACCCAAAAGTATTTTATAAACACACAAATAGTAAAAGGGCAGTCAAAGGAAGGGTGGAGCCATTTCGGGACCAAAAATGAGATAATCTTGTGGTGGCAGAGGGCATGACTGAGATACTAAATGAGTACTTTGTATCTGCCTTCACTAGAGAAGAGAATATAGCAGTAAAGGAGGAGCAAAAGCAATATTGGATAGGATAAAAATTGATATAAGAGGAGGTACTTAAAAGGTTGGCAGTCCTCAAAGTAGAAAAACCACCCGGTCCGGATGGGAAGCATTTGAGGTTGCTGAGGAAAATAAGGATGGAAATTTCAGAGGCTCTGGCCACAATCTTCCATTCCTTCTTGGATAGGGGGGTGGTTCCAGAGGACTGGAGGATTGCAAATGTTTACACCCCTGTTTAAAAAAGGGGAGCGGGATAAACCTGGCAACTTTTAGAGACAATAATCTGGGACAAAATTAATTGGCATTTAGAAAAGTATGGGTTAATAAATGAAAGTCAGCACAGGTTTGTTAAAGGCAAATCGTGTTTGACTAATTTGATCGAGTTCTTTGATGAAGTAACGGAGAGAGTTGATGAGAGTAGTGCAGTTGATGTATATATGGACTTTCAAAAAGCATTTGACAAAGTACCACATTAAAGCACATGCGATTAAAGGCAGTGGCAGCATGGATACAAAATTGGGTAAGGGACAGAAAGCAGAGAGTAGTGGTGAAGGGTTATTTTTCAGACTAGATGGGGGTTATACAGTGGTGTCCCCCAGGGGTTGGTATTGGGACCACTGCTCTTTTTGATATATATTAATGACCTGGGCTTGGGTTACAGGGTATAGTTTCAAAGTTTTCAGCTGACAGAAAATGTGGAAATGTAGTAAACAAGGCAGATAGTAACAAACTTCAGGAGGTCATAATCAGACTGGTGAATTGGGGAGACCAAACGCAGATTGGGTGACCGGTTTGCGGAACACCTCCGTTCAGTCCGTAAGGGGGACCCCGAGCTCCCGGTGGCCTGTCACTTTAATTCACCGCTCCATTCCCACTCAGACCTCACCGTCCTCGGCCCCTTGCATTGTTCCACGGAAGCTCAGCGTAAGCTCGAGGAACAGCACCTCATCTTTCGATTAGGCACTCTACAGCCCTCTGGACTCAACATAGTGTTCAACAAGTTCAGATCATAACCTCGGCCCCTATCACATATATATATTTTCTTTTTTTTAATCTACACTTTTTGTTTGGCCTTTTTTTCTTCCCTCCCACATGGCAGCTGTCCTTCATTCTGCCAGCGCAATTCACACTTCATCTAGAGCCATCCTTTGTTCCTTAACCTGTCCCATTACCACCTCCTCTTGCCTTGAATATCTCTTAATGTCTCTCAATCTCTCCTGCTTTCTATCCTATCACTGACCTTCCCTTTTGTTCTCTCATCCCCTCCCCCTTTTCCCAGCCCCTAAACTTGCTTTCCATGTCTTGCTTTTTTCCAGTTCTGACGAAAGGTCTTCGACCTGATACGTTAACTCTGTTTCTCTCTCCACGGATACTGCCTGGCCTGCTGAGTTTTTCCAGCATTTTCTGTTGTTATTTTGGTGAAATGGGCAGATGGAATTTAATGCAGAGAAGTGTGAAGTGATACATTCTGGCAGAACGAATGAGGAGAGACAATATAAACAAAATGGTACAATTTTAAAGGAGCTGCAGGAACAGAAAGTTATGTGTATGTACACAAATCTTTGAAGGTGGCAGGACAAGTTGAGAAGGCTGTTAAAAAGGTATATGGGATCCTGAGCTTTATTATTCAAAAGCAAGGAAGTTATGTTAAACCTTTATAAAACATTGGTTAGGCCTCAGCTGGAGTAGCCAGTTCTGGGCATCACAGTTTAGGAAGGATGTCAAGGCCTTGGAGAGGGTGCAGAGGAGATTTACGAGAATGGTTCCAGGGATGAGCGACTTCAGTTATGTGGAGAAGCTGGAGTTGTTCTCCTTAGAGCAGAGATGGTTAAGAGATTAAGAGAAGAAGGTTAAGTTCCTCGGAGTCCACATCACGGAAGACCTCTCCTGGTCCCTCAACACCTCCTCTCTGGTGAAGAAGGCCCAGCAGCGCCTATATTTCTTGAGGAGGCTGAAGGGATGTAATCTGTCACCCCCGATCCTCTCTAACTTCTACCGCTGCACTATAGAGAGCATCCTGACAAACTGTATCACGGTATGGTACGGCAGCTGTAGCTCCCATGACCGGAAAGCCCTGCAGCGGGTAGTCAAAACTGCCCAACGCATTACCGGCACCCGGCTACCGACCATAGAACATATATATCAGAAACGCTGCCTACGGAGGGCACGGTCCATCATCAAAGACCCTACCCACCCCAGCCACAGTCTGTTCGCCCTCCTACCATCTGGAAGACGCTACAGATGCATTCGCACCCGTACGACCAGATTTAGGAACAGCTTCTTTCCCAGGGCTGTCATCCTACTGAACTCCACAAATAAACACTAAAGCCTGCACATCTGCCGATGCACTTTATTATGGTCATATTTATGCTAATATATATGTACAAATGTATGTTGAAATGTTTAAGTGTCCTAATCCAAATTGTACACTCTCGGGAGCCGCAAGCCTACATTTCGTTGTACTGCACTTGTGCACTAACAATGACAATAAAAGTTGATTTGATTTGATTTGATTTGAGATTTGATAGAGGTGTTCAAAATCATGAATGGTTTAGATAGAGTAAATAAGGAAAAACTGTTTCCAATGGTTGAAGGGTCAGTAACCAGATGACACAGATTGAAGGTGATTGCCAAAAGAACCAGAGGCGACATGAGGGAACATTCTTTTACACAGTGAGTTGTTGTGATCGGGAAAACACTGCCTGAAAGGATCATGGAAGTAGATTCAATCATAACATTCGAAAGGGAATTGGATAAAAACTTGAAGGAAAAGTATTGACAGGACTATAAGGAAAGAGTAGGGGAGCGGGATTAATTGGATAGCTCTTTCAAAGAGAGGGCACAGACATGATGGGTCCAATGGTCTCCTTCTGTGCTGTATCATTCTGCGAAATTGTAGGCAACACAAATAGGTTTGACAGCCTAACTCCAAAGGCAAGCAGTTTGGTGTCTTCTTTAGATGAGATGGGATCACCTGTGACTTAACCAAGCAGATGTGAAGTAAACTAAAAGCTAACTTTTGCAAAGACACATTTGGAAAATTTATTAATGAATTAGAACTCACTGTTCAGCAGTCTCTTATCTGCAATTGGGGCTGCTCTTTCAGCCCCATTGAACACAGCACTCAACCACATATAATAGTTTTGGTGTATGAGATGATGGTGCCTGAGGTTCTGGACCATGAAGCAGAGAGCACTCCATGACAAGTTAATCCTTTAACCCCAGCAGTCAGCCAAGAGATGGGCACTGAAGGAGTGATTCCAGTGAGGGCCAAGAGGAGCTTGGTGAACCTGCAGAGCCACCATATTACTGTATATTTACAAAAGAGAGAGGGAAGGTTATTATGCTCGTCGAGCCTGTTAAAACAGGAACATGTAGGTGTGTAAGAATGGCCAGCTTTGAGACAAAGGGTTACCGATCTTAGGATATCGATCTGAGGAACAGGGTGACTGTTAGATCAGGGCCAACACACAACTCTGATTCTATCATACATCAGGTTCACTCTGGGTCTATTGTTCACAGTGAGTGTGTCACTCTGGGTCCATTACTCACAGTGAGTGTGTCACTCTGGGTCCATTACTCACAGTGAGTGTGTCACTCTGGGTCCATTACTCACAGTGAGTGTGTCACTCTGGGTCCATTACTCACAGTGAGTGCAAAAGCAAATTACTGCAGATGCTGGAAATCTGAAATAACAACAGAAAATACTCAGCAGGTCAGGCAGCATCTGTAGAGAGAGAAACAGAGTTAACGTTTCAGGTCGATGACATGAAACAGATTTTAAACACGTGCAGGGGCAGGGAATGGTGGGAGGGGAAGAAAGAATGTGCGAGTCAGAGTAGAAATAGAAGGATATTTCAGATGAATACGTGGCTAGAGGAATGGTGCAACGGGGAGGGATTCATGTTCCTGGGACATTGGAACGGTTCTGGGGGAGGTGGGAGCAGTTCAAACCGGACGGTTTGCACCTGGCAGGGCTGGAACCAATGTCCTAGGGGGAGTGTTTGCTAGTGCTCTGGGGAAGGGTTTAAACTAAAATGGCAGGAGGTTGGGAACCTGAGCAGAGGGACAGAGGAAAGGGAAACAAGGATAAAAGCAAAAGATAGGAAGGAGAAAAACAAAAGTGGCAGTCAGAGAAATCAACAGTTTAAATCAAACATGGCCACAGTAAATAATAATTCTAATAGGTCTAAGAACGCTAAAAAAACAAGCCTGAAGGCTTTGTGTCTTAATGCGAGGAGCATTCGTAATAAGGTGGATGAATTGGCTGCGCAAATAGAAGTAAACAAATATGATTTGGTTGGGATTACGGAAACGTGGCTCAAGGATGGCCAAGGCTGGGAACTCAACATCCAGGGGTATTCGATATTCAGGAAAGATAGGCAAAAAGGAAAGGGAGGTGGGGTAGCTTTACTGGTTAAAGAAGGGATTAACACAATTGTAAGGAAGGATATTAGCTCTGATGATGTGGAATCTGTATGGGTAGAATTGAGAAATACTAAGGGGCAGAAAACATTAGTGGGAGTGGTATACAGACCTCCAAACAGTAAGGCGGAGGTTGGGGATGGCATTAAAAGGGAAATTAAAGAAGCGTGCAATAAGGGCACAGCAGTCATCATGGGTGACTTTAATCTACATATAGATTGGGCTAACCAAATTAGTAATAATACTGTGGAGGAGGATTTCCTGGAGCATTTACGGGATGGTTTCCTGGACCAATATGTCGAGGAACCAACCAGAGATCAGGCCATCTTAGGCTGGGTATTATGTAACGAGAAAGGATTAATTAGCAATCTTGCTGTAAGAGGCCCCTTGGGTCGGAGCGATCATAATATGATCGAATTCTTCATTAAGATGGAGAATGAAGTAGTTGACTCAGAGACTAGGGTCCTAAATTTAAATAAAGGAAACTACGATGGTCTGAGGCGCGAGTTGGGTAGGATTGATTGGGGAATGTCACTCAAAGGATTGACGGTGGATAGGCAATGGCAAACATTCAAAGACCGAATGGATGAACTACAGAATTTGTTCATCCCAGTTTGGCATAAAAATAAAACAAAAAAGGTGACTCAACCGTGGCTAACGAGGGAAATTAGGGATAGCATAAGATCCAAGGAAAAGCAATAATCCTGAGGATTGGGAGCAGTTTAGGATTCAACAAAGGAGGACAAAGGGATTAATTAAGAAGGGGAAAATAGAATATGAGAGTAAGCTTGCTGGGAACATAAAAACTGACTGTAAAAGCTTTTATAGATATGTGAAGAGAAAAAGATTGGTGAAGTCAAGCTTAGGTCCCTTGCAGTCAGAATCAGGGGAATTTATAATGGGGAACAAAGAAATGGCAGACCAACTAAATACATATTTTGGTTCTGTCTTCACAAAGGAGGACACAAATAACCTCCCAGAGATGCCGGGGAACATAGGGTCTGATGAAAGGGTGGAACTGAAAGAAATCAGTATTTGTAGGGAAATGGTGTTAGGAAAATTGATGGGACTGAAGGCCGATAAATCCCCAGGGCCTGATAATCTACATCCTAGGGTACTTAAGGAAGTGGCCCTAGAAATAGTCGATGCATTGCTGGTCATCTTCCAGAACTCGATAGACTCTGGAACAGTACCCATGGATTGGAGGGTAGCTAATGTTACCCCACTATTCAAAAAAGATGGGAGAGAAAAAGCGGGGAATTATAGACCGGTAAGCCTGACATCAGTAGTGGGGAAAATGCTAGAGTCCATTATAAAAGATGTAATGGCAGAGCACTTGGAAAGCAGTGACAGGATCGGACAAAGTCAACATGGATTTACAAAAGGTAAATCGTGCTTGACTAATCTACTGGAATTTTTTGAGGATGTAACTGGTAAAATAGATAAGGGAGAACCAGTCGATGTGGTGTATTTGGACTTTCAGAAGGCTTTCAATAAGGTCCCGCATAAGAGATTAGCGTGCAAAATTAAGGCACATGGGACTGGGGGCAAGGTATTGACTTGGATAGAGAACTGGTTGGCGGATAGAAAGCAAAGAGTTGGAATAAACGGGTCGTTTTCTGAGTGGCAGGCAGTGACTAGTGGGGTACCGCAAGGATCGGTCCTAGGACCGCAGCTGTTCACAATATATATTAATGATCTGGACGAGGGAAGTGGATGTAATATCTCCAAATTTGCAGACGACACAAAGCTGGGTGGGAGGGTATGCTGTGAGGAGGATGCCGTGAAACTCCAGTACGATTTGGACAGGTTGGGTTTTTGGGCAGAAACATGGCAAATGCACTATAATGTGGATAAATGTGAGGTTATCCACTTTGGTGGCAAAAACAGGAAGGCAGATTATTATTTGAATGGCAATAGATTGGGAGAAGGGGAATTGCAACGAGACCTGGGTGTTCTTGTGCACCAGTCGCTGAAGGTAATCATGCAGGTGCAGCAGGCGGTTCAGAAGGCAAATTGTACGTTGGCCTTCGTAGAAAGAGGGTTCAAGTACAGGAACAAGGATGTCTTGCTGCAATTGTACAGGGCCTTGGTGAGACCGCACCTTGAGCATTGTGCGCAGTTTTGGTCGCCTTATCTGAGGAAGGACGTTCTTGCCATGGAAGGTGTGCAGCGAAGATTCACCAGGCTGATACCTGGGATGGCAGGAATGACGTATGAGGAGAGATTGTGTCGATTGGGCTTATGCTCACTGGAGTTTAGAAGATTGAGAGGGGATCTCATCGAAACCTATAAAATTCTGTCAGGCCTGGACAGACTAGATGCAGGAAGGATGTTTCCGATGGTCGGGGAGTCCAGAACCAGGGGTCATAGTCTAAGGATAAGGGGTAAGCCATTTAGGACTGAGATGAGGAGGAATTTCTTCACCCAGAGAGTGGTGAACCTGTGGAATTCTCTGCCACAGAGGGCGGTGGAGGCCAGTTCATTAAATATTTTCAAGAAGGAGTTGGATATATTTCTTAAGGCTAAAGGGATCAAGGGATATGGGGAGAAGGCAGGGACAGGGTACTTAATTTGGATGATCAGCCATGATCTCATTGAATGGCGGAGCAGGCTCGAGGGGCCGAATTGGCCTACTCCTGCTCCTATCTTCTATATTTCTATGTTTCTAACTGATGTGCCTTCAATAACCACAAAACTAGAAGTTATAGACTTTAACAAGTTGGCTTTTAATCACTAAGATCAGAGCTAACATCTCAACATACTGACTGGCTCACAGGAATGAGTCAGACAGATCCTGGGATCTTTAAGTAAGAGAGGTCAGGGGCGGAGCCAAGAGCCAAGACCTGGAACCTTCCAGGTTAGTCAGGGAAGAGGAAGTGAAACGATACACCGTGTGGGGGAGGGTAATATACATGAGTGCAAAACGAATACAGGCAAGACAAAGAGATTTCATTACATTCACCCCTTCTTTAGATTTAGTCCATCGGGGTGATGTTTCTTAAAAGTTGGCATAAGTGAGTCTGTCAGGAAGTTTTGCGGTTCTCAGTGATCGGCGCAAAGCCGGTTGGGGTGCCTCTAGGGGAGTGGATTCTGATTCCTCCGCTGTCCGGGCCTCCGCAGTGTCTTCCAGGTTATCTGCAGTGCCCTCCAGGTTAAAGTTGGGTATTGATACCTCTGGGCGTCCTGTCTCTTTGTAGTGTAGGTCTTCCTCGGGTAGTCTCTCATCGTTCTCTCCGCTCCCCGAGGGAGCGAGGTCTTTTATGGAAACAGTGTCCTCTCACCCGTCAGAGTATTCGATATAGGCGTACTGAGGGTTTGCATGGAGGAGCTGTACCTTTTCCACAAGGGGGTCCGTTTTATGGCCTCTCACGTGCTTCCGCAATAGTACTGTCCCCGGAGACGTCAGCCACGCGGGTAGAGATATGCCCGAGGTGGATTTCCAGGGGAAAACGAACATCTTTTCATGAGGGGTAGCGTTAGTGGCTGTACATAACAGAGACCTTATGGAGTGGAGCACGTCTGGGAGGACTTCCTGCCAGCGGGAGGTCGGAAGGCCTTTTGACTTTAAGGCTAACGTGACAGCCTTCCAAACAGTAGCATTCTCCCTTTCCACTTGCCCATTACCCCGGGGGTTGTAGCTAATGGTTCTGCTAGTGGCTATCCCCTTTGAGAGCAAGAACTGGTGCAGTTCGTCACTCATAAATGACGTCCCCCTATCGCTGTGTATGTAGTTCGGCATGCCAAACATGCAGAATAGATTACAGAGACACCTGATGACCGTGGCACTGGTCATGTCTGGGCAGGGAATGGCGAAGGGGAAGTGGGAATATTCATCGATGATATTGAGGAAGTATACGTTACGGTCGGCAGAGGGAAGGGGTCCCTTGAAGTCCAGACTTAGGTGCTCGAATGGCCGTGTGGCTTTGATAAGGTGTGCACGGTCAGGCCTGCAGAAACGAGGCTTGCATTCCGCACAGGTGCGGCAGGCTCTGGTCATTGCCCGGACCTCCTCGATGGAGTGGGGCAGTTTGCGGGACTTTATAAAATGGTATAGTCGGGTGACCCCTGGGTGACAGACGTCGTTGTGGAGTGTGGTAAACCACTGTTATTGTTACACTGTTGTTATCACCTACACAAGGTTACCTCTTGCCTCGCACGCTGTTATACCTAGGCATACCTCAGCTGACTCTGCCCATGGCTCCGCCTGCTTGCCCAGGTATAAAGGTGATTGCTTGGCTAGTATTCTTCCTTGCTGGAACCGATCACCCACGAGGGTGGGCTCTGTTATTTAGCCAATAAAAACCTATAGTTACTATCTTAACTCGTCGCTTTTCATGGAATGAATTGATAGGTATATCAATTTTATTGGCTAAATTTTGAAATGACTGACCAGCCCCAGCAGCCGACTTGGCTGCGAGCCCTCCGACCTCCGTACCTGGATCTAAATCCACAGGCAGCGAATTCAGCCCTCGACTTCGATCACTGGCTGAGCTGCTTTGAATCCTACCTGGTAGCCTCCGGCGTGCCATCGGAAGCTGACAAACTAAGAGTTCTGACTGCCCAGGTGAGCCCTAAAGTATTTGCACTCATCCGGGACCTTACTACATACGAGGAGGCCCTCGACCTGCTAAAAGAGCAGTACCGGAGCCCAGTAAATTCAATGTATGCCAGACATCTCCTAAGATCCCGCTCGCAACCGCCAGGAGAGTCTGCAGATGAATTTTTACAGGCGCTACAAACACTCGGCAGGGACTGTGACTTTAAAGCTGTATCGGCTGCACAACATGCTGAAGGAAATATCCGTGATGCCTTCGTGAAAGGCCTTCGGTCCGACTACTCACGGCAAAGACTGCTTGAATCAAAGGACCTCGACTTGAAAGCAGCTACAGCCCTCGCTCGCTCCCTGGAAGTGGCCCATCGGGACCTCGAGGTGTACTCCGGGTACAGTGCTGCGCGACCGTGGGACTCGGGCCCGACTCCGGCCGCAATACCCCTCACACCGCCGCCCCTGGGACCTACTACGGCGTCGGTGTCCCGGAATCGATCGGGACCGCCACCCCCGGGACCTGCTGCGGCAGCGGAGCCACGCGATCGGGCCGCCAGCTGCTATTTCTGTGGCCAGGCGAGACATCAAAGGGCGCGCTGCCCTGCAAGGAACGCGACCTGCTCCGGCTGCAGAAAAAAAGGCCACTTCGCGAACGCCTACAGAGGGAAAGCTACAGACGCCAGCAGTGCCTCATGTGAGTTGTGGGGGCAGCCATCTTTGATCAAGGCCACAGACGCCAGCAGTGCCTCATGTGAGTTGTGGGGCGGCCATCTTTGATCAAGGCCACAGACGCCAGCAGTGCCTCATGTGAGTCGTGGGGGCGGCCATCTTTGATCAAGGCCACAGACGCCAGCGGTGCCTCATGTGAGTCATGGGGGCGGCCATCTTCTCCGCCATTTTGTTCGCCGCACTCGGCCGCCATGTTGTCTCCAGACCCGACCACCGCCTCACCTGCCGACGACAGCAGCACACTCAGCCATACACTGGCCTCCGTCACGCTTGACCAAGCTCTCCCGCATCATTTGTCCAGGTCCATGATGGACATCGAAGTAAACGGCCACGCCACGACCTGCCTGTTCGACAGCGGGAGCACGGAGAGTTTTATTCACCCAGACACGGTGCGCTGCTACTCCCTCACTGTCCGGCCAACGCGCCATTGGATCTCGATGGCGTCGAAGTCCCATTCAACAGACGTCAGCGGATACTGTGTGGTGACCCTGTCGGTTAGGGGCACGGAATATAAAAACTTTAAACTTCTCGTCCTGCCCCAGCTCTGCGCTGCCGTCCTACTAGGGCTGGATTTCCAATGCCACCTCCAAAGTGTCACTTTGGCATACGGTGGACCCCTCCCCCCACTCACAGTCTACAACCAGCAGTTTTTAAACCGCCCGCCACATACCACCTGCAGCCTCTCCACTCTCAAAGTCCCGCGCCCCTCCTTGTTCGCTAACCTCACCCGCGACTGTAAACCCATCGCTACCAAAAGCAGGCGGTACAGCGCCGGGGACAGAGCCTTTATTAGCTCTGAGGTGCAGCGTCTCCTGAAGGAGGGCATCATCGAGGGGAGCACCAGCCCCTGGCGTGCCCAGGTCATAGTCGTTAAGACCGGCAATAAAAACCGCCTGGTCATCGACTACAGCCAGTACACCCAGCTGGACGCATACCACCTTCCCCGCATATCTGACATGGTCAACCAGATTGCACAGTACCGGGTATTCTCCACCATCGACCTTAAGTCGGCCTATCACCAACTCCCTATCCGCCCTGAGGACCGCCAGTATACCGCCTTCGAGGCGAATGGCCGCCTCTACCACTTCCTTATGGTTCCCTTCGGCATCACCAACGGGGTTTCAGTCTTCCAAAGGGAGATGGACCGGATGGTTGACCAGAACGCGCTGCAGGCCACGTTTCCTTATCTAGATAACGTCACCATCTGCGGCCACGACCAGCAGGACCACGATGTTAATCTGGAGAAATTCCTCCGTACGGCCCAACGGCTGAATCTCACTTACAATAAGGAGAAATGTATATTTAACACCTCGCGCCTTGCCATCCTCGGCTGCGTAGTAGAGAACGGAGTCATCGGCCCCGACCCCGAAAGAATGCGCCCCCTCATGGAGCTTCCCCTTCCCCACTGTCAAAAGGCACTGAAGAGAACCCTGGGGCTCTTCGCTTACTATGCCCAATGGGTGCCCAATGATGCGGACAAAGCCAGACCCCTCATGAAGTCCACCTCCTTCACCCTGACAGCAAAAGCATGCGCAGCCTTCTCCCTCATAAAAGGAGACATTGCGAAGGCCACAATGCACGCAGTGGATGAGTCCATCCCTTTCCAAGTGGAGAGCGATGCATCCGACTTCGCCCTAGCTGCAACCCTTAACCAGGCGGGGAGACCTGTGGCCTTCTTCTCAAGGACCCTCCAGGGCCCTGAGATCCGACACTCTTCTGTCGAGAAGGAGGCCCAGGCGATTGTGGAAGCGGTACGACGCTGGAGGCATTACCTGGCAGGCAAATGATTTACCCTCCTCACCGACCAGCGTTCGGTTGCTGTTATGTTTAATAACAAGCTGAGGGGCAAAATCAAGAATGACAAGATCTTGAGGTGGAGAATTGAGCTCTCCACCTACGAGTACGATATCTTGTACCGGCCTGGTAAACTCAACGAGCCCCCAGATGCTCTATCACGAGGTACATGTGCCAACGCGCAAGTTGATAGACTGCGGACCCTCCACAATGACCTCTGCCGCCCCGGGGTCACTAGACTTTACCACTTCATTAAGGCCCGCAACCTGCCCTACTCCATCGAGGAGGTCAGGACCATGACCAGGAACTGCCAAGTCTGTGCCGAATGCAAACCACATTTCTATAGGCCGGACAGAGCAAGCCTGATCAAGGCCACCCGCCCCTTCGAGCGCTTGAGCATCGATTTTAAGGGGCCCCTCCCGTCCTCTGACTGTAATGTGTACTTCCACAACATTATTGACGAGTACTCCAGTTTCCCCTTTGCCATCCTCTGCCCAGACATGACCAGTACCACGGTCATCAAATGCCTGAACGACCTCTTCGCCTTGTTCGGGTTCCCGAACTATATACATAGCGACCGGGGCTCATCCTTCATGAGCGAGGAACTTCGCCAGTTCCTGCTCGCGAGAGGTATTGCTGCAAGCAGGACCACCAGCTACAACCACCGGGGGAACGGCCAGGTGGAAAGAGAGAACGCGACAGTTTGGAAGGCCGTCCTCTTAGCCCTAAAGTCTAAGGGCCTCCCAACCTCTCGCTGGCAGGAAGTCCTCCCAGCAGCACTCCATTCCATCCGGTCACTGCTTTGTACTGCCATTAACGCCACCCCTCATGAGCAAATGTTCGTTTTCCCCAGGAAGTCGACTACGGGAACCTCGCTACCAACATGGCTGACTTCTCCGGGGCCCGTCCTGCCGCGGAAGCACGTGAAGACCCATAAAATGGACCCCCTGGTCGAGAGGGTGAACCTCCTGCACGCCAACCCCCAGTATGCCTATGTGGAATACCCAGACGGGCGGGAGGACACAGTCTCCTTGCGGGACCTCGCACCCTCGGGCACCCCTGAGACACCACCGTTATCCCCCACCACTCCCCCAAATCCAGCTCCTGTAGGCGGCATGCCGGAACCCCAGGGGCCTTCGTCGACCACGCAGACACCAGCATTAACATCGGATACTGCACCACCGCCGCCGCTGCTGCGCCGGTCAGAAAGGCTTACGAGGCCTCCTGATAGACTGACATACACGAACTAGTAGTACACTTCACCCCGCCGGACTCAATTTTAAACAAGGGGTGAATGTGGTAAACCACTGTTATTGTTACACTGTTGTTATCACCTACACAAGGTTACCTCTTGCCTCGCACGCTGTTATACCTAGGCATACCTCAGCTGACTCCGCCCATGGCTCCGCCTGCTTGCCCAGGTATAAAGGTGATTGCTTGGCTAGTATTCTTCCTTGCTGGAACCGATCACCCATGAGTGTGGGCTCTGTTATTTAGCCAATAAAAACCTATAGTTACTATCTTAACTCATCGCTTTTCATGGAATGAATTGATAGGTATATAATGGAGACCCTGTAATTTGTCCGTATGAATGCTGGCACACATTCCCCGCGATAGGGCGTCTGGGGGTTCATTAAGGGCTCCCGGCCTGTACATAATATCATAGTCAAACGTGGATAGTTCGATCCTCCACCTGAGTATTTTGTCATTCTTGATTTTCCCCCTTTGTTATTAAACATGAAAGCCACCGACCGCTGGTCGGTGAGCAGGGTGAAATGTTTGCCGGCTAGGTAGTGTCTCCAGTGCCACACTGCCTCCACTATAGCCTGTGCCTCCTTCTCGACAGAAGAGTGCCTGATTTCAGGTCCCTGAAGGGTTCGGGAGAAGAAGGCCACAGGTCTCCCAGCCTGATTGAGGGTCGCAGCTAAGGCAAAGTCTGACGCATCGCTTTCGACTTGAAAAGGAATGCTTTCATCCACTGCACACAGTGCAGCCCTTTCAATGTCCTGTTTGATACTGGTGAAAGCCTCCCGAGCTTCAGCTGATAGTGGGAAGGACGTCGATTTAATGAGGGGTCGGGCCTTATCAGAGTAATTGGGCACCCATTGGGCATAATACGAAAAAAATCCCAGGCACCTTTTTAAAGCTTTGGGATTGGGTGGCAGGGGCAGTTCCTTTAGGGGGCGTAATCGGTCAGGGTCCGGTCCAATTACCCCATCTTCCACCACACAGCCGAGGATACAGAGACGGGTTGTGTTGAAGACACATTTGTCTTCGTTGTAGGTTAGATTCAGCTTTAGGGCAGTTTTTAAAAATCTCGCAAGATTTAGATCGTGGTCTTGCTGGTTGTGCCCGCAGATAGTGACATTGTCCAGATAGGGGTAGGTAGCTTGTAGTTTATTCTCGTCAACCATGCGGTCCATCTCACGTTGGAAGACCGAGACCCCATTTGTTACCCCGAAGGGCACTCTGGGAAAATGGTAGAGGCGTCCGTTCGCCTCGAAGGCGGTGTATGGGCGGTCCTCCGTTCTAATGGGGAGCTGGTGATACGCGGATTTGAGGTCGATAGTCGAGAAGACTCGGTATTGTGCAATCTGGTTGACCATTTCTGATATGCGGGGTAAAGGGTAGGCGTCCAGCTGGGTATAAATATTAACAGTCTGGCTGTAGTCAATTACCATCCATTTCTTTTTGCTATTTTTAACTATGACTACTTGGGCACGCCACGGACTGGTACTGCATTCAATAATGCCTTCCCGCAGGAGTCTGTCCACTTCCGCCTTGATAAAGTGTCTGTCTTCCAGACTGTACCGTCTACTTTTGGTCGCTATGGGCCTACAGTTCGGAGCAAGATTAGCGAATAAAGAGGGCGGGCTGATTTTTAAGGTTGATAGGCCACAGACTGTGAGTGGCGGCTGGGACCGGCCATATGCTAGCGTGACACTTTCGTGGTGGCGCTGGAAGTCCAGGCCCAAGGTTACATTAACACAGAGTTCTGGCATCACGAGGAGTTTAAAATCCTTGTAGTCCGTGCCTTTTACAGTCAGTGTTACCACACAATAGCCCAAAATGTCCGAAGTGTGGGGCTTAGCAGCCATAGCAATTCTGCTCCGTGTAGGGGTTACCGTTAATGAGTGCCGCCGTACCAGGCTAGGGTGGATAAAACTCTCGGTACTCCCACAGTCATTAAACATTTCGTTAAATTCCCGTTTACCTGTATGTCCATCATAGATTTTGTCAACGGGTGTGGCCTGGATTGATCCACCATGATCGAAGCCACTGTTGGGCCCTGGGCGGCCGTTGAGTCGGGAAAAGATGGCGGATCCCAAGATGGCGGCCCGCACGGCACGCACGAGGCAGCGACGGAGTTGGAAATCGGATTCCCCCTGCAGACTTTGCTAAAATGCCCCTTTTTCTTACATTTGAAGCATGTAGCGTCCTTCGCTGGGCATCGTTGTCTGGGGTGCTTGGCCTGGCCGCAGAAGTAGCATTTCGGGCCTTGAGACATTGCCGCTGTAGTAGGACTCCTGGGTGAACTTCTGTGTGGGGACTCCGGCGGTGTAGAGCTGGTCTGAGACCTGGATGGGGAAGATGGCTGATTCCAAGATGGCGGCGCGCACGAGGCGGTGAGGGCTGCATGGCCGGAAGAATAAGAGTCAGAGTTTTTCTGGGCCACGTCCAGCGATCGCGCAGTGGCCACTGCCTTTTTAAAGTCCAGGACCTCCTTCTCCAGCAGTCTCTGCTGGATATAATTTGATTTGAGGCCCGTGATGAAGGAATCGCGGACCAATTCGTCAGAGTACACGTTGGCCGTCACGGCCTTGCAGTTACAGTCCCGGACCAAGTCCTTTAGGCCCTGTAAGAAATCGTCCATTGATTCCTTAGGTCGCTGCCTGCGTGTAGCCAGCAGATGTCTGGCGTACACTTCGTTTACTGGCCTCTGGTATTGGGCCTTCAGGATAGTGATGGCCTCCATGTAAGAGGTGGCGTCCCGGATGAACGAATAAATCCGATGATTAACGCGAGTAGTCAGTAGACTCAGTTTATCTACCTCACTAGCGGATGAGGCCCTCGCGAAGAGTTCGAAGCATTTGAGCCAGTGTCCAAATTGATTTGATGCTTCAGCAGAATGTGGATCCAAGTCCAGACGCTCTGGTTTTCGGAGTCGATCCATCCTAGTATTCTTTAGTGATTAAAATTGATGTGCCTTCAATAACCACAAAACTAGAAGTTATAGACTTTAACAAGTTGGCTTTTAATCACTAAGATCAGAGCTAACATCTCAACACACTGACTGGCTCACAGGAATGAGTCATACAGATCCTGGGATCTTTAAGTAAGAGAGGTCAGGGGCGGAGCCAAGAGCCAAGACCTGGAACCTTCCAGGTTAGTCAGGGAAGAGGAAGTGAAACTATACACCGTGTGGGGGAGGGTAATATACATGAGTGCAAAACGAATACAGGCAAGACAAGCAGATTTCATTACACTAACAATGGGAAAGTCTGCGATAGGTTGGAAGGCAGGAGAGATTAAATGACAAAAGGTATGATGGTACAAAGCAAATGGAGATGGTAATGGGCCAAGTAAAGAAACAAAAGATGCGTCTAGAAGAAGCATAAATGGCAACAACAGAATCATCAACAGCTGCTGTCTGGAAAAAAAATAGGGGCAGAGGTTATGGTCTGAAATTGTTGAACTTGATGTTGAGTCCAGAAGGCTGTAAAGTGCCTACTAGAAAGATGAGATGCTGTTGCTTGAGCTTCGTTGGAACAGCATAAGAGGCCAAGAACAGTGGTTAGTGAGAGTGGAGCGGAGAATTAAAGTGAGAGGCAACCGGAAGCTCGGGATCACGCTTGCGGACTGAAAGGAGGCATTCTGCAAAGCGATCACCCAATCTGCATTTGGTCTCCCCAATGTAGAGGAGACCGCATTGTGAGCAGCGAATACAGTTTACTAAATTGCAAGATGTACAAGTAAATCACTGTTTCACCTGGAAGGGGTATTTGAGGCCCTGGGCCGTGGGAAGGGAGGAGGTAAAAGGGGAGGCGTTGCATCTCCTGCGCTTGCACGGGAAGATGCCATGAGAAGGGGAGGGGGTGTTGGGGGTGATTGAGGAGTGGACCAGAATGTTGTGGAGGGAGCGGTCTCTTCGGAATGCTGAAAGGGGAGGCGAGGGGAAGTTGTGTTTGGTGGTAGGATCATGCTGGAGGTGGCGGAAATGGCGGAGGATGATCCGTTGAATGTGGAGGCTGGTGGGGTGAAAGGTGGTGAGAAGGGAAATCCTATCATGGTTCTGGGAGAGAGGGGAAGGGTTGAGAGCAGAAGTGTGCGAAATGGAACAGACACGGTCGAGGGTCATGTCAACCACGGTAGAGGGAAATCATCGGTTGAGGAGAATGGTAGACATATCGGAAGGTGGCATCGCCAGAACAGATGCAACGGAGAAGGAGAAACTGGGAGAATGGAATAGAGTCCTTACAGGAAGTGGGGTGGGAGGAAGTGTAGTCCAGGTAGCTGTGGGCGTCAGTGGATGTTTGTTGATAGCCTAACCCCAGAAACGGAGACAGAGAAGTCGAGGAAGGGAAGGGAATGGAAGAGTCAGAGATGGACCATGTGAAGGTGAATGAAGGGTGGAAATTGGAAGCAAAGTGAGTGAAATTTTCCAGTTCAGGGCAAGAGCAGGAAACAGCAATCACAATGTATCTGAAATAGAGCTGCGGGAGGGGACCTGAGTAGGACTGGAACAAAGAATGTTCAACATATTCCACAAAAAAGCAGGCATAGCTAGTACTCATGCGGGTTTCCATAGCAACACCTTTAATTTGGAGGAAGTGAGTGGAGTCAAAGGAGAAATTGTTCAATGTGCGAACAAATTCAGCCAGGCCGTGGTGGAGGATGGGGACTGGTTGGGCCTCCGTTCAAGGAAGAAGCAGAGCACCCTCAGGCCGTCCTGGTGGGGGATGGAGGTGTAGAGGGATTGTACGTTCATGATGAAAAGGAGATGGTGGGGGCCAGGAATCTGGAAACTGTTAAAGTGGCGGAGGGTGTTGGAAGAGTCGTGGATGTCGGTGGGAAGGGACTAAACAGGAGGAGAAAACTAGAGTTGAGATAGGAAGAAATTAGTTCCGTGGGGCAAGAACAGGCTGAAACGATGGGTCTACCAGGGCACTCCTGTTTGTGGATCTTGGGAAGGAGGTAGAAGTGGGCTGTGTGGGGTTGAGGCAGGGGGACTGTGATATACATGAACAAATTAGCATTGAGAGGGAGGAGGTACTAGCGGTATTAGCGGGCTTAAAATTGGATAAATCCCCAGGCCCAGACAAGATGTATCCCAGGCTGCTGTGTGAGGCAAGGGAGGAGATTGCAGGGGCTCTGACACAAATTTTCAGAACCTCTCTGGCCACAGGGGAGGAGCCAGAGGACTGGAGGACAGCTAACGTAGTACCAGTGTTCAAGAAGGGTAGTAGGGATAAACCAGGGAATTACAGGCCAGTGAGCCTAACATCAGTGGTAGGGAAATTATTGGAAAAAATTCTGAGGGACAGAATTAGTCTCCACTTGGAGAGGCAAGGAATAATCAAGGATAGTCAGCATGGCTTTGTCAGGGGGAGATCATGTCTAACCAATTTGATTGAATTTTTCGAGGGGGTGACTAGGTGTGTGGATGAAGGTAGTGCAGTTGATGTAGTCCACATGAACTTCAGTAAGGCTTTTGACAAAGTCCCGCATGGGAGACTGGTCAAGAAGGTAAGAGCCCATGGGATGCAGGGCAATTTGGCACATTGGATCCAAAATTGGCTTAGTGGCAGGAGACAGAGGGTGATGGTCAAAGGATGTTTTTGTGACTGGAAGCCTGTGTCCAGTGGTGTACCGCAGGAATCGGTGCTGGGTCCCTTGCTGTTTTTAGTGTACATTAATGATTTAGATATGAATGTAGGAAGTATGATCAGTAAATTCACAAATGACACGAAAATTGGTGGAATGGTAAATAGCGAGGAGGGAAGCCTCAGGCTACAGGACGATGTAGACGGGTTGGTCAGATGGGCAGAACAGTGGCAAATGGAATTTAACCCTGAAAAGTGTGAGGTGATGCATTTTGGGAGGACTAACAAGGCAAGGGAATACACAATGAATGGTAGGACCCTAGGAAGGACAGAGGATCTTGGTGTGCATGTACATAGATCCCTGAAGGAGCAGGACAGGTGGATAAGGTGGTTAAGAAGGCATATGGGATACTTGCCTTCATTAGCCGAGGCATAGAATATAAGAGCAGGGAGGTTATGATGGAGCTGTACAAAACGCTAGTTGGGCCACAGCTGGAATAATGTGTGCAGTTTTGGTCGCCACACTATAGGAAGGATGTGATTGCATTAGAGAGGGTGCAGAGGAGATTCACCAGGATGTTACCTGGGCTGGAGCGTTTCAGCTATGAAGAGAGACTGGACAGGCTGGGATTGTTTTCCTTAGAGCAGAGAAGGCTGAGGGGGGACCTGATTGAGGTTTACAAAATTATGAGGGGCATAGATAGGGTAGATAGAAAGGAACTTTTCCCCTTAGTAGAGGGGTCAATAACCAGGGGGCATAGTTTCAAGGTAAAGGGCAGGAGCATTAGAGGGGATTTGAGGAAAAACTTTTTCACCCAGAGGGTGGTTGGAATCTGGAACTCACTGCCTGAAAGGGTGGTAGAGGCAGGAACCCTCACAACATTCAAGAAGCATTTAGATGAGCACTTGAAACGCCATAGCATACAAGGCTACGGACCAAGTGCTGGAAAATGGGTTTAGAATAGGCAGGGCTTGATGGCCGGCGCGGACACAATGGGCTGAAGGGCCTCTTTCTGTGCTGTATAACTCTATGACAATAAGGTTGGTGGCCGTGGAGGGAAGACCTCCAGAGGAAATGAGGTCAGTGACAGTCTTGGAAACAATGGCTTGATGTTCAGTAGTGAGGTCATTGTCCAGAGGGGAGGTAGGAGGAGGTGTTGGAGAGTTGGCGTTCAACCTCCGCAAGGTAGAGGTCGGTTCGCCAAACAACAGCAGTGCCACCCTTGTCAGCAGGTTTAATGACAATCACTCAGTGAGCTTGTCATTCTGTGTCCACTTCTCAGCGTGAGTGTGTCCACTGCTCAGCGTGAGTGTGTCCACTGCTCAGCGTGAGTGTGTTCACTGCTCACTGTGAGTGTGTCCACTGCTCACGTTCCTCACACTGAATCACTGATTACGACCCTGAATTCCTGAACGTCTGTCTTGACATAAGAGACTCGGGCAATGTCGAGATTCAGCTCTGGGATTTAGTTGCATTTGCTACTGGAACTTGCTGGATGGGTGGAATCTCATTGTTGTGTGAGGCTCTGAGTGAGATATCAGTTATAATTTCATTTAGGGCCTAGCAGTGCAGTAAGTAACTAGTGTTCTATTGCACACGGCCTGGTGCAGATTTGAACTATACTGTAACACTGAGGCTCACATCCAGCACCTTGCCTGTAAAATCACCAATGATCTCCTTGATGTTTCTGTCCCAATCCGTGTGTACTGTGGGAAATATCTGGAGCAGAGTTGCTGTCTCAATATATTTGAAAATTATTAAGATCAGCTTTAGCGGCATGTTGTTTTGCTCAATTCAGCATACCTGGGCCCACAGGGAGCCATTGTCTCTGTGAATAATCACTTAGAAACACCCAATTAGGCAGTGCTATTGTAGCGTGTAGTTGAACGGCATCACCAGGGAGCTAAGAAACACACTAAAGATGTGCCTATATTAAACCAGTGCAGAGTTGTTAATATATTCATTCATTATCTAATCAAATATTCAGCAGATAAAGCATTGTGCTAGGTTGGTGAAGGAATCTCATTCTATATTGAAAATAGTTTTTATTCTACTGTAATAGAGGTGATGGTGCCATTGGTGGGAATAATGAAGGGGGAGGGGTTAATATTATGCTGGGAACAGTGGGATTATGAAAACAATAGTGACTTTGAATGTTGTAACACTGTGTTGCCATCCATAATATTGGATTAGCTCCTATAATGTGTGTTGTGATTGCTGCACAGAATGAACTCCAATCCAATCACTTTCACGTGGTCTCTTTAGAGTATCTGATGCTAACTTGGCTCAGTTGGTAGCATTCTCTCTAAATCAGAAGATTGTGGGTTGGAATCCAACTCCAGGCTGACACTCCAATGTAGTACTGAGGGAGTGCTGCACATTTGGAGGTGCCGTCTTTTGGACAAGACGTTAAACGTCTGCCCTCTTGGGTGGACATATAAGATCCATGGCAGTATTCAAAGAAGAGCAAGGGAGTTCTGTCCGGTGTCCTGACCAATTTTTATCTCTCAACCAACATGACGAAAGCAGATTATCTGATCATTTACCACATTGCTGTTTATGGGACCTTGCTGTGCTCAAATTGTCTGCCCTGTTTGCATGCAAAACAGTGACTACAATTAAAAGTAATTAATTGGCTGTGAAGCAATTTGGGATGACCTGCTATATCGTGCAAGTTGTGTCATCTTCTTTCTGTTATTTCCATGAGTGGAATCCTTGTCTCCGCTCCATGTTAACAAAGTGTGACCAACACCATACTTTCCTGTCACAAAGTGACATGCCTTGAATGTTTCAGTTGAAATTAGATTTTAGCCTGACTGAATACAGTGATAAATGCCATGGGGATCTCTTCAAAAAAATTTGGTTTGCCAATTTTCTCCCTCCTCTCCTAGAGGTGCTCACTGTTGCTGACACTGTGGTCCATTTGATGGACATAGGACATCTCTGGTTCCTCACCCAAGTGAGCTCGTTTCCTGTGCAAGCCTAGACAGTTAGCATTGACTATTTCACCACAGATACAGCACAGCTGAACTCGATCTATCCTCACGTGGGCATAGTCCAGCAGGAGTCACCAGATGGTGATCAGGAGCAAGTGCTCACACTTGGGGCTCGATGGAACAGAGAGGGTTAAGGGGAGATTCCAATAGAGATTTCCATCAATTATGAAAGGAGTGGGTCAACAGTGAATAAGTAACAAGGGGGCAGAGACTGAGGATTATCACTGGTAGAACTTTATAAGGGAATGCTTTACCACAAGGGGTTACTGAGGAAGAGCCTCTAATATCATTTAAAAAAGGCAATTGGATAAGTATTTGAAAAGCAAGAAATTAAAAGGATATAGAGAAAGGGAATTGCACAGAAATTAAAACATGGAAACAGGCCATTTGGCCCAACCAGTCTGTGTTGGTGCTAATTTTTTTTGGGTGGCACGGCCCCTTTAACGGGCTGTGTGGCCCATTCAAATTTCCGCACATGCATGATTTTTCTATTTAAAAGCCGATGAGCCGGCCTGCGCGGGACCTCCAGGCGGCCGTGCAGCTTAACGGGACCTTTGATGCTTATTCTCCACAGGAGCAGTATCCTGATCCATGTGCTCACCCTGTTTCTACTTCCCTTTATTCCCCTTTCCTTCAACCACCTATTTAACCTGTTCTTAAAAGTTGACGTAGTCTCTATTTCAATCACTAATCAGTGAATTCAAAAGCCTCATAACCTAAATCTCTTACATTTAACCTTATATCTATATCCCCTCATTCTAGACTCCTCAATCACCAGAAACAGTGTATTTATAGCTATTCTGCCCGATCCCATCCTCATTTTAAACCCCACTGTCAAGCCATCCTCTGTTGCAATGAAAACAGCCCCAGTTTTCCAAGTCTTTCTTTGTATTTGTATGTCCACACACCAGGCAGCATCCTAGTGAATCTGTTTTGTACCCTCTCTATTACCTCAACATCCTTCCTATAGTGTGGAGCCCAAAACTGCGCACAGTTCTCCAGCTGTGGCCGTACTAAGGTTTTATATAGATTCGCTATGACATCTTGATTTTTACATTTCATACATCTTGCCATAAAACCCAGTGGCCTAGAAATTCAGTATAGCCACTTTTGGGGCGGTAAAGTCGGGCGGGCGCTAAAGTTAGCGCCCGCCGGAAAGTGGAGGCCACTTCGCCGATATTCAGTAGCTTTGGCCAAGGAGTTTGGGCGAGCGCTGAAACTGGCGTTGCACCCCTATCTTTAGGCGCTAAGCCGGCGGTGCAGAGTGATAACGCCGAGGCCGGGCGCAGCGCAGGTGCGGTCATGTTTTGAATGACAGCAGACACCCTGACGCCGGCCAGCTCTTAAAGGGGGAAGGGTCGACTTGGTCTGCTGCCACGCCCTGGATAGTGGAGCCCTCCAGCTAGGCCTGAACACTGCTGCTGGACCCAAATAGCGCCTGAAGCCATGCAGAAGGCCCGTGAACGAGCGCAGCGCTTCTCAGAGCATGCTTTGAGGGTGCTGCTTAGGGGTTTGGAGAAGAAAAGAGATATCTTGTGCCCGGACAGTGGCAAGAAGGCTCCCAAGAGGCTGTACAGGAGAGCCTGGAGGGAAATCGCCCAGAGGGTCACAGCCAACAGCGATGTCCCCAGGACTGGTGACCAATGCCGCAAGAAGTTCAACGGCCTCACTCGGTTGGTCAGGGTGAGTACTCTTACCAGTGTCCTCCTCATCCTTGCATGTGCACCTCACATTATGGGCAAAGGGACCTCAAAGGTCTAATGGCCAGCCCTCCTCCAGCAGCTATGGCACTGGCATGATCATCAGTAGCACTTTCTGCACTTGACACACTGGCCAAGCTATTCGACCATGGGAGGCAGTGCACACAACAACAGGGCACCACACTGGCCAAGCTATTCCACCATGGGAGGCAGTGCACACAACAACAGGGCACCACACTGTACTTAGAGGCCGTCCTTTCTCTTGCAGGCCAAGCTGGCGCAGAATCTGAAGAGCCGGACTGTCACCGGGGGAGGCCGTGTCCAGTTCCAGGAGCTCAGTGACCTGGAGGAGCGCGTGGCTCGACTCATGCGTGCCCGGGTGATTGGCCCCGTTGCTATTGGAGATGCCGACCCTGGGCTGGGCCCCAATGGTAAGGACATGACCGTTTGGACCTCTCTCGTTCCCCTTGCGCTTCAGATCTACATCCTTTGCCACTGTCCCACCAATGCGCATAATGCCACCACTCATGCCTCCCTCGCTGACGCCCTGTCCTCACTCTAAAGCTACTCTTGCGCCTTCCTGCTTTCAGCTGGTGAGGAGGAGGTCCCTGAAGCTGCGAGTGTCAGTCCCTCGGAAGAGGAGGACGACGAGGACCAAGAGGAAGGCGGCACATCGGGGGAACCCTCATCCGCGCCAGGGGATGGCAATGGAGGGGACACGTCTTGCCTGGAGGAGAGCCAGGGGGAAGTGTTGCAGGGGGGTGTAGCTCCTGTGCCCAGTGGCGTCCAGCCACGCGGGAAGGGTCGGGCAGCACGGCTGCCTTCTCCCCAGAGGGGGGAAGTGTTGCAGGGGAGGGCAGTTGCTGGGCCCAGTGGCGTCCAGCCACGCGGGAAGGGTCGGGCAGCACGGCTGCCTTCTCCCCAGAGGGGGGAAGTGTTGCAGGGGAGGGCAGTTGCTGGGCCCAGTGGCGTCCAGCCACGCGGGAAGGGTCGGCCAGCTCGGCGGCCTTCTCCCCAGAGGGAGAGCCCGGCCTCCAGTCCGGAGACGGTCCTTGCCCAGGAGGTGCGCCTCCTTGATCAAATGTCCGCGGATTTGGAGCGGCGCCACACCGAGTTCATGGGGGTTGTGGGACAGTTGCCTCAGGCCATTGAGTCCCTGGCTCATAGTGGGGCCGATTTCGGGGACTCACAGGCCAGGGGTGTCGAACAACTCGCGGCAGCACAGGACGCGAGTCGAGAGTTCATGAGTGGTGCCGTGCAGACACTGGCTGGTCTGATGCGGGCACAGACCAGGGCAGTACAGGCACTCACTTCTGCCACACTCGCTGTGACACAGACGCATCGCCAGGGCACCCGCCGCGCTGCTGCAGCACAGCGGTCTGGCCTTCACCAGATTGCTGCGCTTGCTGCAGTGCCAGCCCGGCCGAGTGCCAGTGTCTCTGGCGACCAGCGAGCGCCTGGCATCAGCCAGCTTGCCCCCATTGCTGCAGCCGCCACTGCCACTCCCCCAGCAAAGCTGCGACGAGCTGCTGGAGAGACTGATGCTGCCCAGCCACAGCTGCAGCAGTCAGCAGCCGGCCCCTCCAGGGCCGGACCTCGTCTAGGCCGACCCCCAAGGGCATCTGCCGTCACGCTTTGTGCCCCTCAGGAGCCTTCCCCCAGCTTTGCAACACCCACAGGGCCCAGGTTGAGGCGGAGCAGCAGGTCGGGCAGGGGCCGGAGAAGCCTGCACAAGGACTCGCCCTCTCGGCACACCAAGTAGAGTGTGTTGCCAAATGATTTTTTATATGGGGGTGTTTGTGTTCTGTATGGGGGGGTTTATTTTGGTAAGGCCGAAGATGATGGCAAATGTTTTTTTAGATGGGGGTGTTTGTGTTCTGTATGGGGGGGTTTGTCTTGGTAAGGCCGAGGATGAAGGCCAATTGGATGGACAAGTTTTGTTATTCCTCCCCAGGTTGTGGGTCTTGTCTGTTTTTGTGTTTCATGTGGGAAGGGCCCTGAGTTTGTTAAATAAAGCTTTTTATTTATTCAGCTTGTCCATGTGTCATGTTTCAAGTGGTTGTTGCGTTAACCGGCTGAGGGCTTGCGGAGCGGCTGCATTCAGGTGCGTTCATTGCCACAAGCCATTCCCTGACAGGGGGCCTAGAAGTGTCGTTCAATAAGCCGCCGGCGGACGGCCCTTGGACCTTGTGGCTCCCTCCTGGGCTGGTACTCCTCCTCCTCCTCCTCCTCCTCCTCATGGTCCTCCTGCTCGTCCTCCTGAGGTGGTGGTCCAACGTGAGGTGGCAGTGCCTGAGTCCTGCGGATAGCCAGGTTGTGCAGCATGCAGCAAACGACGACGAACTGGGAGACTCTATCCGGCGAATACTGTAGAGATCCGCCGGAACAATCCAGGCAGCGGAACCGTTGCTTGAGGATGCCAATCGTTTGCTCTATGATGTTCCTTGTGGCTTGATGGCTTTCGTTGTATGCCTCTTCAGCAGGGGTCCTGGGCGCGCGGAGTGGGGTCATGAGCCATGTACACAAAGGGTAGCCCTTGTCCCCGATAAGCCATCCCCTTGGGGGAGGCTGTGCCTGGAACATGTCAGCCACAGTAGTCTGGCGCAGGATAAATGCATCGTGGCTGCTTCCTGGAAAGCGGGCATTGACAGCTAGGATGCGCTGCCTGTGGTCACACACCAGCTGTACATTGAGGGAATGGTAGCCCTTCCGGTTGCGGTAATCCTCGGCATTGTCGATAGGTGCCCGCATAGCCACATGCGTGCAGTCAATGGCGCCCTGCACCATGGGGAAGTCGGCGATCCTGGTAAATCCGACTGCACGCTGCTCCTGCCTCTCTAGGGTCATGGGGAAGGAGATGAATTGGTGCCTCCTTGCGAAAAGGGCATCGGTGACCTGCCGGATGCAGCGATGCACGGCGAACTGGGAGATGTTCACTATGTCCCCAGCAGCGGCTTGGAAGGAGCCGCTTGCATAAAAGTTCAGAGCCACCGTGACCTTCACTTCCACCGACAGAGACGTCCTGCACATCAGCTGTGGACGCAGATCTCTGTGAAGCAGCTGGCAGATCTCTGCAACCACCTCCCTTCTGAAGCGCAGCCTCTTAACACAATGCGCGGCAGGCATGGTGAGATAGGACACCTGCTGCCGGTATTCCCTGAGTGGGTAAGGCCTACGTTGCCAACGCCTGATGGCCCCTCTGCGTCTAGGCATGGCTGCCCCTCTCACACAGCGTCTGCGAGCCCTTCGCACATAATGCTGGAACTGAGGGTTGGAACCCCATGCAGCCCCCATAATATACTTGCAAACAGTCAAATCACAATGAGTCAAATTTCCAAGCTCTGGCCAGAAGCCAAAAATACCTCTCCTATGTTGTCCCAAATCAGTAAGGTCTGTTCCTTGGTCTCTGTCCAGAAATCCAAAGCACTAAAGTCATTGCAGCAAAATGGCTGGCCTTTATACCTCAGTCTAAGTGCCCTTTAATTAGCGCTCCCCGAGGCCCGCAGGGCCTCTGCTGCGTTCCACTTCACAGTTCTTAACAGCGCCACGCCCACATTGGGCGGGCGCCACTGAAGTTCCAGTTTGGGGCGCACAAATGGCGTTGCACGACGAAATGACGTCATAAGGTGCGTGCGCAGCTGAGCGCGCGCAAACACTTTGCGCCGGCGCAAAATGTCAACTGAAGTTGGGCGTAGGCGCAGATCGCTCTGCGCCCGGGCGCAAAGTGCCTAGCGCTTGAAATCTACTCCTCTTATGGCGCTAACGGCTGGCGAACGC
Source organism: Somniosus microcephalus (assembly GCF_052327205.1). Taxonomy (NCBI): domain Eukaryota; kingdom Metazoa; phylum Chordata; class Chondrichthyes; order Squaliformes; family Somniosidae; genus Somniosus; species Somniosus microcephalus. The sequence goes on along the minus strand of NC_140997.1, from coordinate 118,965,007 downwards.
AACTGAATTTCTAGGCCAGTATACCAGAATCGTATTTTATTGCCTTATCCGCTTGAGGTGCTGCTTTTAACATCTTGTGAATCTGAACCCCAAATCCTCTTCTCCTCCACCTGTTCCTCATTCAAAGTATAATTTTTTTTAAACCAAAATGTACTGCCTCACGTTTACCGATATTAAATTCCATCTGCCAGTATTTTCCCATTCCACCATTTTATCACTATCCTCTTGTGGCTTCCTTTGGTCCTCAGAATTATTTACTACGCCTCCTATTTTAGTATCGTCTACAAAGTTGAACATCACTCCCTCTCGTCCTGTATCCAAGTCATTAATGTCCACAGTGAACAGGAGAAATTCAAGAAATGATCTCTGTGTGACACCGCTACCCACTTCCAACCACTGACAAACTATCTTTAACTCCAAATCGGTTTCCTTCCTTCTAATCAGTTTTTAATCCAATTTGCTAGCCTCCTCTTAATTCCCCTTAATTCAGTATCCCCCAATTAGAGTAGAGACATGCAGCTGAAGCGCTAGCACAGACCCAATGGCCTCCTTCTGTGCTGTAATTTCTGTGATACTCCGCTCCCTATCACTGGGGTTCAAAGGCGAATTGCAACTCCTCTACCATCACCCCAACCAGGTAATTCAGCGCAAGCCGGGCATCAGAATAGGGCATGCTGATTTGTGTGGCTAAGTTGCATGCCACCTTTACCAAGGGAGTCATTGTGGAAAGGCATCTGTTGGCCTCTCTACTGTGTATTTTCCTGTGTAATATCTCCTGAAAGCACGGCGCTGTGTATTATTGATACTCTAACTGGCATGGATTATTTGATACCTCACTCTTTCCCTTCTGTCAGATATGGCATCGCTTCTTAGTCCAATCGTACCTGCGATTCTGCTCATATGCTCCACATTACAACTGGGATCATGTAACTTTATTGCAGTGTGGGCTTTACCCAGATTTCTGAATTCAAAAAAGACATTCTGTCAGTCTTTCCACAGTGTCTGCTCCAGTCTGTGTTACTTGCTCCTCAGCAACATACGTTCCACATGCTGAGGATAGGCTGTGGCTGCCCTGCTAGCTGGTCTCAGCCAGGGTGGCAACTGGGCACGACAACCGTCATTACCATCACTGGGCTAGGGAGGAGGAGTCAGCCCAGGTTCCTGTTCCCAGTGGCTCGTGCTGGGAAGTGGCATGTTGCACACCTTGGGTGAGTAAAGGACCAGGCTTGGCTGTGATCTCACCTGTGGTCGAATAGCCCACTTACCTTCACGGCTAAGGATCACACGTGAATAATGGCCTCTTGACCATTGTATGGGACGATCGTGTCTGTGGAACTGTTCTCCAGCTTGAATCAGGACCTTTATAAGAGATGGGGAAATAAGACAATCTTTTAAAGGACACATATTTTATATGGGGGTTGAGGATACCGGTATACGGTTCCCTGAAACAATTAGGAAGCTAAGCATTTTATCCACATGGAGTTGGCGTTTCCTTAGAGTGTATTGCCCCCACATGGAGACCTGAGAGATTCTGCACAATACAAGGCACCATCACTGATGCTTGGACTCAGCAGCTAAGTGTGGCTAACATACAGGTGCCAAACTTCAGGCTGCACCTGTCTGTTTTACCTGGGTTCCTGTCTTGGCTTCAGGGCTAGGCAGTATCATGTAAGGGGATTATGGTATATTGAGAATTAGGGAGCAGTATCAATACAGAAATAAATAGGAAACTACAGCCAGTAGGTAAGGAACAGTGGAGTAAAAACAGCACTTAAGTTAGCATGTGCAAGGGAAGGCCAGGTTAACATTTCAGGTGCAACCTTTCATCAGAGCAGGTAAGGTAAGGACTAGGTTAAGGATTGCTTCCCTTTTTTCTCTTCCAGTTTGCTCCTCTCCTCTTCTCTCCTGAAGGTACTGACTATTCCTGTTATAACATTCTGCGATTTCATCACCCTCCAGTACCTCACCTACATATGTGAGCCAAAATAGCAAGTGTTGGCATGCTAATCAACTGTGGTGGGCATCACACCAGAACTCTATCCTGTCCTCACACAGTGTTCACACACTTGCTAGCAAGGCTCTGCGATGGGAGCTCTGACTGGTAAAATGTACCCCAGTAATCCAGGTGGAGTCTGATCAATGCATTGTAAAATCCTCAGCATCACCTCTAAACACCTCGCAGTTTTCTCCCCATATCCCAATATTATGTTAGCTTTTTTAATTGCTTTATACATTGTACTGACATTGAAGTGATGACTGTACATTTACTCCTTGATCCCTTTCTAAGTCTCAGTATTAACTCTATTCCTTTTATTTTATACTAGATCACTTTTTTTTTGCCAAGTCTGCAATTCATTGCATTTGACAGCATTAAATTTAACTTGCCATTTGTTTGTCCAATTGCATAACCAATCTAAACCTTCTGCAAAGTTTGACTGTGTCCGCTATCCCGACCTTGGTATCCCTCCCTATATTAATACTTTTCCATTTTCTATTGGGTTTTTGTGCCGAAGTAGATTGAGAAACAGCAAGGGAACCAAGGACTGTGGTACTCAACTCAACCACACCTGCCAAATCTGACCGTACTCTCCCCCAACACCTGCCAAATCTGACCATACTGCTGCCCAACTTGTCATGACCCTGGCAATGGAGCCTCGCTGCTGGCCGGCACAGGTCACACATTCTGCCCCTTGACCTCGTGCACCTGGTTCACGACACATTCCGTTTGGCAGTGCAACTTTTTTGTGAAGCTAGACCACAGGCAAGCATGAGCCTCATTTAATGGTGCTTTAAGAGAAATGAGGTCCCATGCTGGTCTCAGGTGAAGCTTCACTCTTGATATAAAAGGGGTTCGTGACAGGAAAAGAGCAAGTTTGCCATTTTCTCACTGAATGTCTAGGTTTATCATGGTGAGCATATTTTTCACGTGTGCAATGAACATCGCCGATCGTCTTATTTGACTCCAGGCAACTTTGTTTTCCTGTGAAAGTCTTCAGTTTACCAAGACACACATTTCCTGGAAACTTGCCGATTACTGCAGCAGTATCAGTGTCACACTGCAGAAAGCTGCCCCTGTGATTATATGGTGCGTGTGTTGGTGATTATATTGTGTGTGTATTGGTGATTATATGTTGTGTGTGTTGGTGATTATATGGTGTGTGTGTTGGTGATTATATGGTGTGTGTGTTGGTGATTATATGGTGTGTGTGTTGGTGATTATATGGTGTGTGTGTTGGTGATTATATTGTGTGTGTATTGGTGATTATATGTTGTGTGTGTTGGTGATTATATTGTGTGTGTATTGGTGATTATATGTTGTGTGTGTTGGTGATTATATGGTGCGTGTGTTGGTGATTATATGGTGTGTGTGTTGGTGATTATATGGTGCGTGTGTTGGTGATTATATGTTGTGTGTGTTGGTGATTATATGTTGTGTGTGTTGGTGATTATATGGTGTGTGTGTTGGTGATTATATGGTGCGTGTGTTGGTGATTATATGGTGTGTGTGTTGGTGATTATATGGTGTGTGTGTTGGTGATTATATTGTGTGTGTGTTGGTGATTATATTGTGTGTGTATTGGTGATTATATGTTGTGTGTGTTGGTGATTATATTGTGTGTGTATTGGTGATTATATGTTGTGTGTGTTGGTGATTATATTGTGTGTGTATTGGTGATTATATGTTGTGTGTGTTGGTGATTATATGGTGCGTGTGTTGGTGATTATATGGTGTGTGTGTTGGTGATTATATGGTGCGTGTGTTGGTGATTATATGTTGTGTGTGTTGGTGATTATATGTTGTGTGTGTTGGTGATTATATGGTGTGTGTGTTGGTGATTATATGGTGCGTGTGTTGGTGATTATATGGTGTGTGTGTTGGTGATTATATGTTGTGTGTGTTGGTGATTATATGTTGTGTGTGTTGGTGATTATATGGTGTGTGTGTTGGTGATTATATTGTGTGTGTGTTGGTGATTATATTGTGTGTGTATTGGTGATTATATGTTGTGTGTGTTGGAGATTATATTGTGTGTGTATTGGTGATTATATGTTGTGTGTGTTGGTGATTATATGGTGCGTGTGTTGGTGATTATATGTTGTGTGTGTTGGTGATTATATGGTGTGTGTGTTGGTGATTATATGGTGTGTGTGTTGGTGATTATATGGTGTGTGTGTTGGTGATTATATGTTGTGTGTGTTGGTGATTATATGTTGTGTGTGTTGGTGATTATATGGTGTGTGTGTTGGTGATTATATGTTGTGTGTGTTGGTGATTATATGTTGTGTGTGTTGGTGATTATATGGTGTGTGTGTTGGTGATTATATTGTGTGTGTGTTGGTGATTATATTGTGTGTGTATTGGTGATTATATGTTGTGTGTGTTGGTGATTATATTGTGTGTGTATTGGTGATTATATGTTGTGTGTGTTGGTGATTATATGGTGCGTGTGTTGGTGATTATATGTTGTGTGTGTTGGTGATTATATGGTGTGTGTGTTGGTGATTATATGGTGTGTGTGTTGGTGATTATATGGTGTGTGTGTTGGTGATTATATGTTGTGTGTGTTGGTGATTATATGTTGTGTGTGTTGGTGATTATATGGTGTGTGTGTTGGTGATTATATGGTGCGTGTGTTGGTGATTATATGGTGGGTGTGTTGGTGATTATATGGTGTGTGTGTTGGTGATTATATGGTGTGAATGTTGGTGATTATATGGTGGGTGTGTTGGTGATTATATGGTGTGTGTGTTGGTGATTATATGGTGTGTGTGTTGGTGATTATATGGTGTGTGTATTGGTGATTATATGGTGTGTGTATTGGTGATTATATGGTGTGTGTGTTGGTGATTATATGGTGTGTGTATTGGTGATTATATGGTGCGTGTGTTGGTGATTATATGGTGCGTGTGTTGGTGATTATATGGTGCGTGTGTTGGTGATTATATGGTGCGTGTGTTGGTGATTATATGTTGTGTGTGTTGGTGATTATATGGTGTGTGTGTTGGTGATTATATGGTGTGTGTGTTGGTGATTATATGGTGGGTGTGTTGATGATTATATGGTGTGTGTGTTGGTGATTATATGGTGTGTGTGTTGGTGATTATATGGTGTGTGTGTTGGTGATTATATGGTGTGTGTGTTGGTGATTATATGGTGTGTGTATTGGTGATTATATGGTGTGTGTGTTGGTGATTATATGGTGCGTGTGTTGGTGATTATATGGTGCGTGTGTTGGTGATTATATGGTGTGAATGTTGGTGATTATATGGTGTGTGTGTTGGTGATTATATGGTGTGTGTATTGGTGATTATATGGTGTGTGTGTTGGTGATTATATGGTGCGTGTGTTGGTGATTATATGGTGCGTGTGTTGGTGATTATATGGTGTGTGTGTTGGTGATTATATGGTGTGAATGTTGGTGATTATATGTTGTGTGTGTGTTGGTGATTATATGGTGTGTGTATTGGTGATTATATGGTGTGTGTGTTGGTGATTATATGGTGCGTGTGTTGGTGATTATATGGTGCGTGTGTTGGTGATTATATGGTGCGTGTGTTGGTGATTATATGGTGTGTGTGTTGGTGATTATATGGTGTGTGTGTTGGTGATTATATGGTGGGTGTGTTGATGATTATATGGTGTGTGTGTTGGTGATTATATGGTGTGTGTGTTGGTGATTATATGGTGTGTGTGTTGGTGATTATATGTTGCGTGTGTTGGTGATTATATGGTGTGAATGTTGGTGATTATATGGTGGGTGTGTTGGTGATTATATGGTGTGTGTATTGGTGATTATATGGTGTGTGTGTTGGTGATTATATGGTGTGTGTGTTGGTGATTATATGGTGCGTGTGTTGGTGATTATATGGTGTGAATGTTGGTGATTATATGGTGCGTGTGTTGGTGATTATATGGTGTGTGTGTTGGTGATTATATGGTGTGTGTGTTGGTGATTATATGGTGCGTGTGTTGGTGATTATATGGTGTGTGTGTTGGTGATTATATGGTGCGTGTATTGATGATTATATGGTGTGTGTTGGTGATTATATGGTGTGTGTGTTGGTGATTATATGGTGCGTGTGTTGGTGATTATATGGTGTGTGTGTTGGTGATTATATGGTGTGTGTGTTGGTGATTATATGGTGTGAATGTTGGTGATTATATGGTGTGTGTGTTGGTGATTATATGGTGTGTGTGTTGGTGATTATATGGTATGTGTGTTGATGATTATATGGTGTGTGTGTTGGTGATTATATGGTGCGTGTATTGATGATTATATGGTGTGTGTTGATGATTATATGGTGTGAATGTTGGTGATTATATGGTGCGTGTGTTGGTGATTATATGGTGCGTGTATTGATGATTATATGGTGTGTGTTGATGATTATATGGTGTGAATGTTGGTGATTATATGGTGTGTGTGTTGATGATTATATGGTGTGAATGTTGGTGATTATATGGTGCGTGTGTTGGTGATTATATGGTGCGTGTATTGATGATTATATGGTGTGTGTGTTGGTGATTATATGGTGCGTGTGTTGGTGATTATATGGTGCGTGTGTTGATGATTATATGGTGTGAATGTTGGTGATTATATGGTGCGTGTGTTGGTGATTATATGGTGTGAATGTTGGTGATTCTATGGTGCGTGTGTTGGTGATTATATGGTGTGTGTGTTGGTGATTATATGGTGTGAATGTTGGTGATTATATGGTGTGTGTTGGTGATTATATGGTGTGTGTGTTGGTGATTATATGGTGTGTGTGTTGGTGATTATATGGTGCGTGTATTGATGATTATATGGTGTGTGTGTTGATGATTATATGGTGTGAATGTTGGTGATTATATGGTGCGTGTGTTGGTGATTATATGGTGCGTGTATTGATGATTATATGGTGTGAATGTTGGTGATTATATGGTGCGTGTGTTGGTGATTATATGGTGTGTGTGTTGGTGATTATATGGTGTGTGTGTTGGTGATTATATGGTGTGTGTATTGGTGATTATATGGTGTGAATGTTGGTGATTATATGGTGCGTGTGTTGGTGATTATATGGTGTGTGTGTTGGTGATTATATGGTGTGTGTGTTGGTGATTATATTGTGTGTGTATTGGTGATTATATGGTGTGTGTGTTGATGATTATATGGTGTGAATGTTGGTGATTATATGGTGCGTGTGTTGGTGATTATATGGTGTGAATGTTGGTGATTATATGGTGTGTGTGTTGGTGATTATATTGTGTGTGTATTGATGATTATATGGTGTGAATGTTGGTGATTATATGGTGCGTGTGTTGGTGATTATATGGTGTGAATGTTGGTGATTATATGGTGCGTGTGTTGGTGATTATATGGTGTGAATGTTGGTGATTATATGGTGTGTGTGTTGGTGATTATATGGTGCGTGTGTTGGTGATTATATGGTGCGTGTGTTGGTGATTATATGGTGTGTGTGTTGGTGATTATATGGTGTGTGTGTTGGTGATTATATGGTGTGTGTGTTGGTGATTATATGGTGCGTGTGTTGGTGATTATATGGTGCGTGTGTTGGTGATTATATGGTGTGTGTGTTGGTGATTATATGGTGTGTGTGTTGGTGATTATATGGTGTGTGTGTTGGTGATTATATGGTGCGTGTGTTGGTGATTATATGGTGCGTGTGTTGGTGATTATATGGTGTGTGTGTTGGTGATTATATGGTGTGAATGTTGGTGATTATATGGTGCGTGTGTTGGTGATTATATGGTGTGTGTGTTGGTGATTATATGGTGTGTGTGTTGGTGATTATATGGTGCGTGTGTTGGTGATTATATGGTGCGTGTGTTGGTGATTATATGGTGTGTGTGTTGGTGATTATATGGTGTGTGTATTGATGATTATATGGTGTGAATGTTGGTGATTATATGGTGTGTGTGTTGGTGATTATATGGTGTGTGTGTTGGTGATTATATGGTGTGTGTATTGATGATTATATGGTGTGAATGTTGGTGATTATATGGTGTGTGTGTTGGTGATTATATGGTGCGTGTGTTGGTGATTATATGGTGTGTGTATTGATGATTATATGGTGTGAATGTTGGTGATTATATGGTGTGTGTGTTGGTGATTATATGGTGTGTGTGTTGGTGATTATATGGTGTGTGTGTCGGTGATTATATGGTGCGTGTGTTGGTGATTATATGGTGTGTGTGTTGGTGATTATATGGTGTGTGTGTTGGTGATTATATGGTGCGTGTGTTGGTGATTATATGGTGTGTGAATGTTGGTGATTATATGGTGCGTGTGTTGGTGATTATATGGTGTGAATGTTGGTGATTATATGGTGTGTGTGTTGGTGATTATATGGTGTGTGTGTTGGTGATTATATGGTGTGTGTGTTGGTGATTATATGGTGTGTGAATGTTGGTGATTATATGGTGCGTGTGTTGGTGATTATATGGTGTGTGTGTTGGTGATTATATGGTGCGTGTGTTGGTGATTATATGGTGTGTGTGTTGGTGATTATATGGTGTGAATGTTGGTGATTATATGGTGTGTGTGTTGGTGATTATATGGTGTGTGTGTTGGTGATTATATGGTGCGTGTGTTGGTGATTATATGGTGTGAATGTTGGTGATTATATGGTGTGTGTGTTGGTGATTATATGGTGTGTGTGTTGGTGATTATATGGTGTGTGTGTTGGTGATTATATGGTGTGTGTGTTGGTGATTATATGGTGTGTGAATGTTGGTGATTATATGGTGCGTGTGTTGGTGATTATATGGTGTGTGTGTTGGTGATTATATGGTGTGTGTGTTGGTGATTATATGGTGTGTGTGTTGGTGATTATATGGTGTGTGTGTTGGTGATTATATGGTGTGTGTGTTGGTGATTATATGGTGTGTGTGTTGGTGATTATATGGTGTGTGTGTTGGTGATTATATGGTGTGTGTGTTGGTGATTATATGGTGTGTGAATGTTGGTGATTATATGGTGCGTGTGTTGGTGATTATATGGTGTGAATGTTGGTGATTATATGGTGTGTGTGTTGGTGATTATATGGTGTGTGTGTTGGTGATTATATGGTGTGTGTGTTGGTGATTATATGGTGTGTGAATGTTGGTGATTATATGGTGCGTGTGTTGGTGATTATATGGTGTGTGTGTTGGTGATTATATGGTGTGTGTGTTGGTGATTATATGGTGTGTGTGTTGGTGATTATATGGTGTGTGTGTTGGTGATTATATGGTGTGTGTGTTGGTGATTATATGGTGTGTGTGTTGGTGATTATATGGTGTGTGTGTTGGTGATTATATGGTGTGAATGTTGGTGATTATATGGTGTGTGTGTTGGTGATTATATGGTGTGTGTGTAATGAAATCTGTTTGTCTTGATCCTGTATTCATTTTGCACTCATGTATATTACCCTCCCCCACTGTGTATAGTTTCACTTCCTCTTTCCCGCCTAACCTGGGAGGTTCCAGGTCTTGGCTCTTGGCTCTGCCCCTGACTTCTCTTACATAAAGATCCCAGGATCTGTATGACTCATTCCTGTGAACCAGTCGGCGTGTTGAGATGTTAGCTCTGATCTTAGTGATTAAAAGCCAACTTGTTTAAGTCTATAACTTCTAGTTTTGTGGTTATTGAAGGCACATCAATTTTAATCACTATAAAATACGAGGATGGATCGACTCCTAAAACCAGAGTGTCTGGACTTGGATCCACATTCTGCTGAAGCATCAAATCAATTTGGACACTGGCTCAAATGCTTCGAACTCTTCGCGGGGGCATCATCCGCTAGCGAGGTAGATAAACTGAGTCTACTGACTACTTGCATAAGTCATCGGATTTATTCGTTCATCCGGGACGCCACCTCTTACACGGAGGCCATCACTATCCGGAAGGCCCAATACCAGAGGCTGGTAAACGAAGTGTACGCCAGACATCTGCTGGCTACACGCAGGCAGCGACCAGAGGAATCAATGGACGATTTCTTACAGGGCCTAAAGGACCTGGTCCGGGACTGTAACTGCAAGGCCGTGACGGCCAACGCGTACTCTGACGAATTGGTCCGCGATTCCTTCATCATGGGCCTCAAATCAAATTATATCCGGCAGAGACTGCTAGAGAAGGAGGTCCTGGACTTAAAAAAGGCAGTGGCCACTGCGCGATCGCTGGACGTGGCCCAGAGAAACTCTGACTCTTATTCATCCGGCCATGCGGCCCTCACCGCCTCGTGCGCGCCGAGGGGGCCGCCATCTTGGAATCAGCCATCTTCCCCATCCAGGTCTCAGACCAGCTGTATGCCGCTGGAGTCCCCACACAGAAGTTCACCCAGGAGTCCTACTACAGTGGCAATGTCTCGAGGCCCGAAATGCTACTTCTGCGGCCATGCCAAGCACATCAGACAACGATGCCCAGCGAAGGACGCTACATGCTTCAAATGTAAGAAAAAGGGGCATTTTAGCAAAGTCTTCATGGGGAATCCGATCTCCAACTCCGTCACCGCCTCGTGCGTGCTGTGTGGGCCGCCATCTTGGGATCCGCCATCTTTTCCCGACTCAACGGCCGTCCAGGGCCCAACAGTGGCTTCGGTCATGGTGGATCAATCCAGGCCACACCCGTTGACAAAATCCATGATGGACATACAGGTAAACGGGAATTTAACGAAATGTTTAATTGACTGTGGGAGTACCGAGAGTTTTACCCACCCTAGCCTGGTACGGCGGCACTCATTAACGGTAACCCCTAATCAGCCCACCCTCTTTATTCGCTAATCTTGCTCCGAACTGTAGGCCCATAGCGACCAAAAGTAGACGGTACAGTCTGGAAGACAGACACTTTATCAAGGCGGAAGTGGACAGACTCCTGCGGGAAGGCATTATTGAATGCAGTACCGGCCCGTGGCGTGCCCAAGTAGTCATAGTTAAAAATAGCGAAAAGAAACGGATGGTAATTGACTACAGCCAGACTGTTAATATTTATACCCAGCTGGACGCCTACCCTTTACCCCGCATATCAGAAATGGTCAACCAGATTGCGCAATACCGAGTCTTCTCGACTATCGACCTCAAATCCGCGTATCACCAGCTCCCCATTAAAACGGAGGACCGCCCATACACCGCCTTCGAGGCGAACGGGCGCCTCTACCATTTTCTCAGAGTGCCCTTCGGAGTAACAAATGGGGTCTCGGTCTTCCAACGTGAGATGGACCGCATGGTTGACGAGAATAAACTACAAGCTACCTACCCCTATCTGGACAATATCACTATCTGTGGGCACAACCAGCAGGACCACGATCTAAATCTTGTGAGATTTTTAAAAACTGCCCTAAAGCTGAATCTAACCTACAACGAAGACAAATGTGTCTTCAACACAACCCGTCTCTGTATCCTCGGCTGTGTGGTGGAAGATGGGGTAATTGGACCGGACCCTGACCGATTACGCCCCCTAAAGGAACTGCCCCTGCCACACAATCCCAAAGCTTTAAAAAGGTGCCTGGGATTTTTTTCATATTATGCCCAATGGGTGCCCAATTACTCTGATAAGGCCCGACCCCTCATTAAATCGACGTCCTTCCCACTATCAGCTGAAGCTCGGGAGGCTTTCACCAGTATTAAACAGGACATTGAAAGGGCTGCAGTGTGTGCAGAGGACGAATGCATTCCCTTTCAAGTCGAAAGCGATGCGTCAGACTTTGCATTAGCTGCAACCCTCAATCAGGCTGGGAGACCTGTGGCCTTCTTCTCCCGAACCCTTCAGGGACCTGAAATCAGGCACTCTTCTGTTGAGAAGGAGGCACAGGCTATAGTGGAGGCAGTGCGGCACTGGAGACACTACCTAGCCGGCAAACGTTTCACCCTGCTCACCGACCAGCGGTCGGTGGCTTTCATGTTTAATAACAAACAAAGGGGGAAAATCAAGAATGACAAAATACTCAGGTGGAGGATCGAACTATCCACGTTCGACTATGATATTATGTAAAGACCAGGAGCCCTTAATGAACCCCCAGACGCCCTATCGCGGGGAATGTGTGCCAGCATTCATACAGACAAATTACAGGTTCTCCACAACGACCTCTGTCACCCAGGGTTCACCCGACTATACCATTTTATAAAGTCCCGCAATCTGCCCCACTCCATCGAGGAGGTCAGGGCAATGACCAGAGCCTGCCGCATCTGTGCGGAATGCAAGCCTCGTTTCTACAGGCCTGACCGTGCACACCTTATCAAAGCCACACGACCATTCGAGCGCCTAAGTCTGGACTTCAAGGGACCCCTTCCCTCTGCCGACCGTAACGTATACTTCCTCAATATCATTGATGAATATTCCCGCTTCCCCTTCGCCACTCCCTGCCCAGACATGACCAGTGCCACGGTCATCAAGTGTCTCTGTAATCTATCCTGCATGTTTGGCATGCCGAACTACATACACAGCGATAGGGGGACGTCATTCATGAGTGACGAGCTGTGCCAGTTCTTGCTCTCGAAGGGGATAGCCACTAGCAGAACCACTAGCTGCAACCCCCGGGGTAATGGGCAAGTGGAAAGGGAGAATGCTACTGTTTGGAAGGCTGTCACGTTAGCCTTAAAGTCAAAAGGCCTTCCGACCTCCCGCTGGCAGGAAGTCCTCCCAGACGTGCTCCACTCCATAAGGTCTCTGTTATGTACTGCCACTAACGCTACCCCTCACGAAAAGATGTTCATTTTCCCCCGGAAATCCACCTCGGGCATATCTCTACCCGCGTGGCTGACGTCTCCGGGGACAGTACTATTGCGGAAGCACGTGAGAGGCCATAAAACGGACCCCCTTGTGGAAAAGGTACAGCTCATCCATGCAAACCCTCAGTACGCCTATATCGCATACTCTGACAGGTGAGAGGACACTGTTTCCATAAAAGACCTCGCTCCCTCGGGGAGCGGGGAGAACGATGGTAGACTACCCGATGAAGACCTACACTACAAAGAGACAGGACGCCCAGAGTTTTCAATACCCAACTTTAACCTGGAGGACACTGCAGATAACCTGCAAGACACGGCGGAGGCCCAGACAGTGGAGGAACCAGAATCCACTCCCCTATAGGCACCCCAACCGGCTTTGCGCCGATCACTGAGAACTGCAAAACCTCCTGACAGACTCACTTATACCAACTTTTAAGAAACATCACCCCGATGGACTAAATCTATAGAAGGGGTGAATGTAATGAAATCTGTTTGTCTTGATCCTGTATTCGTTTTGCACTCATGTATATTACCCTCCCCCTGTGTGTATAGTTTCACTTCCTCTTTCCCGACTAACCTGGGAGGTTCCAGGTCTTGGCTCTTGGCTCCGCCCCTGACTTCTCTTACATAAAGATCCCAGGATCTGCATGACTCATTCCTGTGAGCCAGTCGGCGTGTTGAGATGTTAGCTCTGAACTTAGTGATTAAATGCCAATTTGTTTAAGTCTATAACTTCTAGTTTTGTGGTTATTGAAGGCCCATCAGTGTGTATTGATGATTATATGGTGTGTGTGTTGGTGATTATATGGTGTGTGTGTTGGTGATTATATGGTGGGTGTGTTGGTGATTATATGGTGTGTGTGTTGGTGATTTTATGGTGTGTGTGTTGGTGATTATATGGTGTGTGTGTTGGTGATTATATGGTGTGTGTATTGGTGATTATATGGCAGATGTTTGGTGATTATATGGTGTGTGTGTTGATGATTATATGGTGCGTGTGTTGGTGAATATATGGTGGATGTGTTGGTGATTATATGGTGGGTGTTTTGGTGATTATATGGTGGGTGTGTTGGTGAATATATGGTGTGTGTGTTGATGATTATATGGTGTGAATGTTGGTGATTATATGGTGTGTGTGTTGATGATTATATGGTGTGTTTGTTGGTGATTATATGGTGTGTGTGTTGGTGATTATATGGTGTGTGTATCGGTGATTATATGGTGTGTGTATTGGTGATTATATGGTGTGTTTTGGTGATTATATGGTGTGTGTGTTGGTGATTATATGGCAGGTGTTTGGTGATTATATGGTGTGTGTGTTGATGATTATATGGTGTGTGTGTTGGTGAATATATGGTGGGTGTGTTGGTGATTATATGGTGGGTGTGTTGGTGATGATATGGTGTGTGTGTTGGTGATTATATGGTGTGTGTGTTGGTGATTATATGGTGGGTGTATTGGTGATTATATGGTGTGTGTGTTGGTGATTATATGGCGGGTGTATTGGAGATTATATGACTGAGAGAACCCCCGACACACTCACACTGAGAGAACCCCCGACACACTCACACTGAAGCCCCCAACACACACACACTGAACCCCCGACACACTCACACTGAGAGAACCCCCGACACACTCACACTGAACCCCCAACACACTCACACTGAGAGAACCCCCAACACACTCACACTGAACCCCCGACACACTCACACTAAACCCCCGACACACTCACACTGAACCCCCGACACACTCACACTGAATCCCCCGAGACACACACACTGAACCCCCGACACACTCACACTGAACCCCCGACACACTCACACTGAACCCCCGACACACTCACACTGAACCCCGACACACTCACACTGAACCCCCGACACACTCACACTGAACCCCCGACACACTCACACTGAACCCCCGACACACTCACACTGAACCCCCCGACACACTCACACTGAACCCCCGACACACTCACAGTGAACCCCTGACACACTCCACTGAACCCCTGACACACTCACACTGAACCCCCGACACACTCACACTGAACCCCCCGACACACTCACACTGAACCCCCGACAAACTCACACTGAACCCCCGACACACTCACACTGAACACCCGACACACTCACACTGAAACCCCCGACACACTCACACTGAACCCCCGACACACTCACACTGAACCCCCGACACACTCACACTGAGAGAACCCCCGACACACTCACACTGAACCCCCAACACACTCACACTGAACCCCCGACACACTCACACTGAACCCCCGACACACTCACACTGAATCCCCCGACACACTCACACTGAACCCCCGACACACTCACACTGAACCCCCGACACACTCACACTGAACCCCGACACACTCAAACTGAACCCCCGACACACTCACACTGAACCCCCGACACACTCACACTGAACCCCCGACACACTCTCACTGAACCCCCGACACACTCACACTGAACCCCCGACACACTCTCAGTGAACCCCCCTACACACTCACACTGAACCCCTGACACACTCACACTGAATCCCCCGACACACTCACACTGAACCCCCGACACACTCACACTGAACCCCCGACGCACTCACACTGAACCCCGACACACTCAAACTGAACCCCCGACACACTCACACTGAACCCCCGACACACTCACACTGAACCCCCGACACACTCTCACTGAACCCCCGACACACTCCCACTGAACCCCCGACACACTCACACTGAACCCCCCTACACACTCACACTGAACCCCCTGACACACTAACACTGAACCCCCGACACACTCATACTGAACCCCCGACACACTCACAGTGAACCCTGACACACTCACACTGAACCCCCGACACACTCACACTGAGAAAATCCCTGACACACTCACACTGAACCCCCGACACACTCACACTGAACCCCCAACACACTCACACTGAACCCCCGACACACTCACACTGAACCCCTGACACACTCACACTGAACCCCACGACACACTCACACTGAACCCCTGACACACTCACACTGAACCTCCCGATACACTCACACTGAACCCCAGACACACTCACACTGACCCCCCAACACACTCACACTGAACCCCCGACACACTCACACTGAACCCCTGACACACACACACTGAACCCTGACACACTCACACTGAAACCCCCGACACACTCACACTTACCCCCCGACACACTCACACTGAGAGAACCCCCGACACACTAACACTGAACCCCCGACACACTCACACTGAACCCCCGACACACTCACACTGAGAGAACCCCCGACACACTCACACTGAACCCCCGACACACTCACACTGAAACCCCGACACACTCACACGGAACCCCCGACACACTCACACGGAACCCCCGACACACTAACACTGAACCCCCGACACATTCACACTGAACCCCCGACACACTCACACTGAACCCCGACACACTCACAGTGAACCCCCAACACACTCACACTGAAGCCCCGACACACTCACACTGAACCCCCCGACACACTCACACTGAGAGAACCCCCGACACACTCACACTGAACCCCCAACACACTCACACTGAACCCCCAACACACTCACACTAAACCCCCGACACACTCACACTGAACCCCCGACACACTCACACTGAACCCCCGACACACTCACACTGAACCCCCGACACACTCACACTGAACCCCGACACACTCACAGTGAACCCTGACACACTCACACTGAACCCCCGACACACTCACACTGAGAAAATCCCTGACACACTCACACTGAACCCCCGGCACACTCACACTGAACCCCCGACACACTCACACTGAACCCCCGACACACTCACACTGAACCCCCGACACACTCACACTGAACCCCGCGACACACTCACACTGAACCCCTGACACACTCACACTGAACCTCCCGACACACTCACACTGAACCCCAGACACACTCACACTGACCCCCCAACACACTCACACTGAACCCCCGACACACTCACACTGAACCCCTGGCACACACACACTGAACCCCGACACACTCACACTGAAACCCCCGACACACTCACACTTACCCCCGACACACTCACACTGAGAGAACCCCCGACACACTCACACTGAACCCCCGACACACTCACACTGAACCCCCGACACACACACTGAGAGAACCCCCGACACACTCACACTGAACCCCCGACACACTCAGACTGAAACCCCGACACACTCACACTGAACCCCCGACACACTCACACTGAACCCCCGACACACTCACACTGAACCCCCGACACACTCACACTGAACCCCGACACACTCACAATGAACCCCCGACACACTCACACTGAACCCCGACACACTCACACTGAACCCCCGACACACTCACACTGAACCCCCGATACACTCATACTGAACCCCCGACACACTCACACTGAACTCCCGACACACTCACACTGAGAGAACCCCTGACACACTCGCACTGAACCCCCGACACACTCACACTGAACCCCCGACACACTCACAGTGAACCCCTGACACACTCCACTGAACCCCTGACACACTCACACTGAACCCCCGACACACTCACACTGAACCCCCCGACACACTCACACTGAACCCCCGACAAACTCACACTGAACCCCCGACACACTCACACTGAACACCCGACACACTCACACTGAAACCCCCGACACACTCACACTGAACCCCCGACACACTCACACTGAACCCCCGACACACTCACACTGAGAGAACCCCCGACACACTCACACTGAACCCCCAACACACTCACACTGAACCCCCGACACACTCACACTGAACCCCCGACACACTCACACTGAATCCCCCGACACACTCACACTGAACCCCCGACACACTCACACTGAACCCCCGATACACTCATACTGAACCCCCGACACACTCACACTGAACTCCCGACACACTCACACTGAGAGAACCCCTGACACACTCGCACTGAACCCCCGACACACTCACACTGAACCCCCCGACACATACACACTGAACCCCCGACACACTCACACTGAG